>NC_081298.1:65045000-65357000 GCF_030435805.1 Mustela lutreola | reverse complement strand
AAAATGCTTAGAAATGCCATGTGCACCGTGACAATCCCAAAAGTTTATCCTCATCTTAATGGTTTTAATCAATTAAACAAATAAACAAACCATTTAGTTTCAAGTGCAAATGATGGAGGTGAGAAAAGGACCTTGGTTTTCTTTTACTTCCCCATAAAACACTGTATTACTGTGGTAATGTGCTGAGAATATTTAACTTTCCCAACAAAGAAATAAGGGACATAGTTACAGAATTTCCTTAATGTGTAAAATGAAACTCCCCGTCTTTGGCTCACCATCCCTCTATCATTCTTGCCGTTAGGCCTGAAACCTTTCCTTCATCTTGGGAGTGGGGATCTCCATGGCAGTGGGGCCTGAGGTGTTCTTCATAGGAAGGCCCTGCTCCTACTGGCTCTGTTTCTCTAGTTCATCTCCTAGATGTTCACACTTCTTCCATTTGAATGGGTTTTAGTTGACTTTACATGTGGTTTTCCCTTCCTTGCCCACGCATTGACCTTTGAACACTGACTTTTGAATACTGGTCTTAGACTCCAATTCTGAAATTTAAATACGTGTTGCTACGGTTTTTGTTTTTCATGGACTTCATGTTTCAGAGCAGTTTTAGGTTTACAGCAAAATTAAATGGTAAGTATAGAGAGTTGTCAAATACCTCCTGCCCCTCTCCCACCAGCCTCTCTTACCTTCCTTAACATCCCCTACCAGAGAGGCACATTAGTTAGAACTGATGAACCTCCACTGGCCTGTCATTACCACCCAAAGTCCATAGTTACATTAGGGTTCACTCTTGGTCTTTGCATTCCGTGGGGTATAAGAAATGTATAAAGATGTTTATTCACCATTACAGTATCATAGAGAATAGTTGCACTGTCCTAAGAATCCTCTCCATTATTTTTTGTTGTGTTGTTGCTAAATGTCCCAGCATAGAAGGGCAGACCTTACCTCTAGCCCACACCCAGACCTGACTCCTGAGCTTCAGATGAGTTCACAGAGCCTATCTGCTCAGGAGAGGAGTTCCAGTATCTTCATCTATTCCTCTTCCCTGTTATCAGATGTTGTGAGCGCATTCTCCTTGTAAAGATCCTTCCTTTCCTTATGGACCACATCTACCACCCAGGCCTGGCTTTCATCACCTCTATTGACCTCCAGTTTTACTTCCCTCCAACCTATCCTGAGCTTTAACAAACCTTGACTGTGTTTGTAAAACATGGCTTTCATTACATCACCATCCTACTCATAGACCTAAAATCAATCTCCAGCTCCCAAAGAATCAATCTCAGTTCAGCCCGCCAAAGATCTTGCCTAACTCTTGAACTGTACCAATGACTCCCCAAGGCCCTCAACCACAGCCATGGGTGTCTTCCTTGCTGTGGTGTTTACATGCCATCTCTGTCTTAGAACCTCTCTGCTCATCCTTTTCCTCCCACCTGGAATACTCTGCTCACTTCGTGCATATTCACTGAGTTCCTTCTATGAGTTACCACTCCCCCAAGTTCTTATGTTGTGAGATCCTCTTGGTAACTTGATCCATGCTCATCTCTGTCCTTCCTGGATGCCCCTTCCTGTTTACATTACACTTTTAGACATTTAATTACCTCCTGAGCTGTAGGGCTAAGTCCTGGCATGTGGGCAGCTCTGTAGCTGGTACACATTCAGCAGGGCCTATGCTGTGGCCTATGCTTTGACCTTCCCCACCCTATAGTTTTAGGCACATGGTAGAAGGTCCATGAATCCCCCCTGAATAGCTGAATTCATTTTTGAGTTTAGAAGAGAGTGGTGGCTTCTGATGGGGTGCAGCATCACAGCCAACAAGCCAGAGAACGTCTCCATGGCAACTCGAAATTCTCCACATCATTATCGACTCCACACTCTAGTATATGAGTTTGGTCAATCTTTTTTTGCCTGGTTTTGCAAACCTTTTCACTAATAGATCATCATTTCAAATGCACTTCATTTTCAAGAAAGAATTCTCCCAGCAATAAGGTATGGCATCTTAGTTTCAACTAGCCTTCTAACTTACCCTTAAGGACAGTAGGATCTCCTAATTCTTCATACATGTTCCTTAATCACCACTGTTCTTATCTGCAGCCTATGAATGTACTTTTTAGACCTGATACAGAGGTTGAGTCACAAACTCTCATAATAGTGCACATGGATAAGTAACACATCTAATTTTCTGACTGTATCATAGCAGCTGACACTAACCTGAGATGCTGGGAAAAAAGTGTACCATCCAGAGGCCATTTACAAACACATTAGTAAGAATTCTTATCTTCGCATGTAATGGAGGGCTCACTACACTGAGTCACTGAAGATTGCAGGATAATTGGCTCATTTTCTCCTTTCAGGTGATTTCCAGTGCCCCGCTCCTAGACCAGAACATTACAGAGGCAGTGGGGCCAATGGGATGCCACCAACACTGTCCAGTAGTGTAGTGGGCGCATGCTATCATGAAGGCACCACTCTGACGGCAATGTACAAGTCAGGAGGGATGCAGAACTGTCATCACCACTGTGGCAGTTATAGACTATAACTTGGCCAAGTCTTTACTACAATAAAATCTAATTATTTCAGTGTTCAAACAGATCTGTGATCCAATCTTTTTTTTTTTTTTTTTTAAACATGAAAAGCCTCGAGTTTTCCTTTTTCATTTAGATAATAACACTCCTCATATTGTTTTTTCACAGTGATGGTATTTTATGATGATACATCAATGAACCTAACAGAAGTTCAATTAAACATCACACACGTAACTAACTGTGTATCTTTGGTTCTTCAGAAATGGGGCTTGTGAGTGATCTTTTTAAAAGCCAAGGCTTAGCCATGTGTATCTTTGTTGTAAGAGCTCTCTGCAACAACAAAAAAAAACTCAACACTTGATCCAAATAGAATGTTTTTTTTCTCTCACCCTCCCACTACCCCACCTATAAACACGCAGCCTTAGTTCTGAGCAGCAACAGGGTTTGAGCCACCCTGGTATTTCTTCTGGCAGAGAAGCATTAAAGCTACCTTGCTTTTTGTTCTGCTCCAAGGCTGAGATAGAGTTGAATGGTCTCCCACGGAGAGGCTGGCAGCCTTCTTTCTGTAATTCCTACCTCTGTGAGATACACCCCCCCACCTCACCCTCCCTCTCCTCCCCCCACAGCAGAGCCGCCTGTTTTGTGAAAACTGGCAGGGATGGGAGCTCAATGTGTTTGAACAAACAGGTTCCTTGGCACAGCAGAAATCTGGATAATTTTCTTAGGGAAGCTGGAGTCCAAATCAGACAGATAGGCAACTGCATACCAAATGAATTCATCATCCGAGATCCTGTCAGCTTGTCATCTGATAAGTCCCATGGGTGTTACTGTGTCCCTCAGCTTTGAAGTACTTTCTTTACAAAGAAGAATGTGTAAGAAGTTAGGTGCAGGCAACCCCCTGCTTTCTCAAAGTTTGCGGTACAAGCCACTTGGCTTTTACGAAAGACCTAGAATGGTTTTTGCTAATCTGGAGAGGATCTTAATGTATCCGAAAAAAAACCTTACTGTACTAGGGTAGGTCTCTCTTCCAAGTGAAGTAGTAGTGCAAGGTGAGCTCTCGGAAAGCTGGGATACTCTTTGCATTACACAATTTTGGCTTACAAATGATTTCATATGAATGCTCTATCTTCAGCTAGTGGGGGAAACTGTAATTCTTTTTAATCCACTGAAGTGAACATGATTTAGGAGGGCACTTTAGAGTCAGGGTCTCTGGCAGGCTGGGATTGACTTTATGAGTGCTTCTTGAAGGAAGCAGGTAGACTGCATTTAAGCAGCAAGGATTCAAATGCACTTTTGGTTTCCATTAGCTTGATGCTGGCTGGGGCCCCAGGGTCTCCAGAGTCCGGCTTCTCAGAAGCACAAGTGAACACTCATTGCATCTCATGCAGGCCATGGGCTCCTGCCCATGACTGCTTCTCTCCTGGTCATGCACAGAAAACAGCATGTTTTCTGGGATGCACAGGCTAAGTGTTGCAGGTTTTTGTCATTTAGTCAAAAGCCACTTTCTATTGAAACGGAAACTCATCACTTTGTTGTTCTTCTCTGGGTGTGACATTTAAAATAAAATAATTTTACAAAACTCTTAAAGTGATCAGAGAACTAAGATTTCAATCAGGGAGGTCTGAAGCATTGTCCTTCACTACTCCCCACCACCCCGAGCTTAGTCTTTTTCCTTTTTTTTCTCTCTCTCTATTACTGTTCCAGTTAGAACAAAATAACTTGGCTGAGAGACCGGGATCTCATAAAGTAGAGAATTACATATAAAGAACATATAGGTGTACTAATGGGGGGGCACCTGGGTGGCTCAGTCGGTTGTGTCTGCCTTCAGCTGAGGTCATGTTCTCAGGGACCTGGGATCAAGTCCCGCATCAGGCTCTCTGCTCGGCAGGGAGTCTGCTTCTCCCTCTCTTTCTCGCTCTGTGTACTCTCTCTATCACAAATGAATAGATAAAATCTTGGGAAAAAAAAAAAAAAAAGGTGTAGTAATGGTCTACCAGGAAAGGTGGGGAAGGGGGACCTTCAGGAAAAAACAAATGGTAATTGTAAGCCCTCCGTGGGAGCACCTGCCCCAACATACTGTCACCTCAAGGATTTCAATTGGTGTCCTCTGACTAAATCATGCCAGAAGAGATCTGACCTTTTACATACACAACTCTTCCTATCCTCTAAAAAATTAAATCCTTTCAGCTATAGATTTGCTGAGCATAATTATATCACAAATGCCAATCCTTCTTCCTTCCCAGCCACATTTCACACTCCATGGCCTTCAGCACCACGTGGCTGAGGGAGTCTTTTCTCAATGTCGGGGGGTTTAAGTAGTTGGGTTCCTGTTACGGGTGCACAGGGACAGATGGAATGTTTGGTGGTGGTGCTGAATGTGATGATCGTGACTGACTCTTCCTTGTGAAATATGGGCAGGAGACAGTACATCCTTCTGGGAGCAGCAGGCAGTCCTGGCATTCAGGATTCGCTGGCTCCCCAACACAGCAATATGGTTGCTGGGAAAGGGGACTTGATTTCCCAGCCAAGCATTTCACCACTCAGCTCTGCTCAGGACTTCTGTACTGAGGCCTTCACGACACAGTTGTTCTCTCTTGATGTTCCTGGGCCAAGAACTCCCCTGACACTAATTATGACACAAAGAAATCTGCAGCTCATGGCTTCACACTACTAAGATCAGTTTCTAGGCTTTGAGTTGAATCAAGTGCTGTCACTTATTGACATAAATTCTTACAGATTTTTTTAAACAAAAGTTTGGCAATCACACCAGCATCACCTTAAAACCGTGGCTGTCAAGTAGTGAGTGTTGAGCATGGCTAAATGTCAGGGAGGTGCAGCCACTCTGCCACCAATCTGAGCCTGCAAATTACACAGAACAAGCTGACCTAGATCACATTTTTAAAAATAAGTGTTATTTTGTTTGGTTCCCTCTACATCCCGAAGACATAAACTGGTGCCTGTTTAATTGGTAAGTAACATAGGAGAAGGGGTTGAGAAGCCATGAATTTAAACTTACCTGCATTTAGATTCCTTATATTCACTGGGGGGGAAAACTGCAGGCCTTACTCTTCTGGGAATGTTATTCTCATTCAGTTGTGTTCATTCAGCACTTGTTATTAAGCGCCCACTGAATTCAGCTGTTGTCTGAATCGCATGTTTATTCAACCATTAACCAGTATTTATAATACAAAAGGATGAGTTTACTTTTATCTAGAAGCTACATGATGCAGCTTTAAAAATTAAATGACAGTGTGGCATCTGTTCCTTTTTGGATCACTGTAGCTGGATTTCCATCAACTCTAAATTACTCCTGAGCGATTTCTCTAGCTCGCTCTTTTTTTTTTTCCCCCCACTGGTGGCTTGTCTGGTTGGTTCACTGCTTGTGGACGCCTTCAGCGAGGAGAAGTAGAGGAAAGTGACAGAAGCCAGGTCCTTGTCTGTCAAAGAGGCTGCTGGTGGGGAAACTGGTGTAGAACAGAGAGGAGCAGGAGGTGGAAGTTTTGGGGTCCCAAGGCACCTTCCTGCAGAAGCCAGCCATGTGCCTCCCTATGCCCTGAATTAATGACTGAGGATTAATTAATTTCATATCTTAACTCTAGCCAATGTACCTGGCCCTTAGTAAAAATACTCAGCACATATGAACTGGACCTGGGAGACATTCTGCATCAGTATGGGTGACTTCCTAGTCCAGTCATCTCTTGAGGGACATGGATTTTTATGGTTTTAAGGAAGAGACAATGCCTAGTTTTGCTTTTCAAGCTTCATGGATCTTCCCAAGACTTTCTTAGTTCAGTGGTCGACTGGCTGTTGGAGTTGCATGTTTACTTTACTGTTAAGGATTTCAAATCAACTAGGACACATGGCAATTGGAACATGACATCTATCTCTCCATATGATGGATATGTAAGAGTGCTTTTTTATTCCATTATATCTATATCCGTAAAAAGACAGTTTTACTGTAGCTGTCAGCCAGAAAAATTATACATATTGCTAATGGGAAGACATTAGCTTTGTTGACACAGAAAGTGAAAAAATTATATTCCCAATAGCCCCAGCAGATTCAGAAACATTTCCTTTTGTAAGTAGTCTGAGAAACTGCAGATCAGAGTATGGCCATTTACTTGTCACTGTTTCTGACTTAGATTTTTGGTCTATATACTGGAAAATTTCTTATATGTAAATTTTCCATATGTATATTTAATATCATTGTATTAATATATGTGATACCATTGTGTGTGTGTTTAAATATCATGCCCTTAACATCACCTGCTGGAAATGTTGGGAGGTTTTAAGCACTTTAGGGTCTACTACACATTGTGTTTGATCGCATTGTTAGATTACGGCTTCTGAATGCAAACTGCCATGTTGTCATCAGACACAATTTTAATCTCCTGTTTTTACAAATTGTTAGAGCTCATGAGAATGATTTATACCACCAAACCCTAATTTATATGTGGTTGACCGAGGACTGTCCTTCCATCATATGCACCCACCTCAGGGATTAATTACCACCTCCCTCACTTGATGCTTAGGGCAGTGGAGAAACCAAGGGAAGGCGAGGTGGTGAGGGCCAGAAGAGTGTGCTGGGGTTGAGTGCGGCTGTAGCCGCTATGGGAAGAAGAGAAAAACATTCGCCCTCCTGGGCCACCCTTAAACTTCCATAAATCCAATTATCTTGGAATGCGTTCAGTAAGTGGAACAAACCAAAAATGTGGATTTGGCTTTCAACTCCCCAATTCTGTACCCTTAATTAGTTCACTGAAGTCCAAGCATAAATTCAGGACTATAACTTCATATTCTCATTTCTTGAGATGTCTATGGGGTGAATAAATAGAGTGTGTCTATACCCTGGGTGAAGTCAGAGCCAGAGAAGAGGTTGGGTGGAAGATGGGGATGAAGGAGTCATTACTTCTGCCCAGATGGTCACTCTCAGGAGATCTCATCTAACTGGGTCTTAGGAGAACCTCTGGGACAGAGGTATCATGATTACCATTTTCCCAGTAAGGTCGAAGACATTCGGCACCCCTTACTTTTTCCAGTTTTGGGTGGGGTTAGTGGATTATAGTCTGTCCCCTTAGACTGTAAGCAATGAGAGGACAGGATGACTCAGTGCTGCACACTGTTCCACCCTGGGATTTAGTGGGGAGCCCACACAGACATGCACTGGATATGTGTTTAATAGTTAACGTCAAAACCAGGATTCAAGCCAAACTCTTGAAACCGTATCTTCTGTCTTCCAGACTTGTCCTGGGCACATATTTATTTTCCTTAAGGGCCTAAATAATTTCCAGTATCATTATATCACTTCTCCTTTATCATTTTCAGAATCTCAAGAGCATCCCAGGATGTTATTTTTATTCCTCTTCTTCTCCTGTTTCTTCTCCTTTTAAATTGATGCTGGGAATGGAAGCAATACTTGGGGTTTCAAGGGCTAGGGCTGGGAAGGATGACAGGATATTTATTTTCCTGTTTAAGACCTGTTTATGCTATTATAAAGAATACAGCATTTTAGAATGAAATAAACCAGGAGTGCATCGCTATTATTCTTTGCCCATTATAATTTACTAAAACAAAAATGCTTCTCTTTCTGGGAGCATACAACTGCCAACAGTCCAAAATGCAGGTGCTCAGGAATGTAAGGCTCATGGATGCCATTTGCCTTAGCTTCCTGACATCTTGGATGTAGCCCCAGTAGCTTTGGCTGTTGTAGCCTTTCAAAAATCCCATGAGGACTCTGAGGTGCATTCAAAGTTAAGCTCCAGTTCCCTTTGAGAAAGCAACACTCACCTGACCAAGTCATGCATATAACCCTCTTACTCGTGGAGTTTCTGTTTTACCTTGCCCCTTACCACATCAACAAAGAGTCCACACTCACATATCATCGAAGACAAGTTTCTGTCTCTTGCAGTCCCTGTGGCCGTTGGCACCTGGAGACCATGGCTCTGTCTGTGGCCGTGACTTGTGGAGAACGTTTTCGGAATTGTTGTGAGCGGCCTTCTAAACAAACAAACAAAAAAACAACACACCAGTCTTTCAGAAACCTGGCTGAAAGGGCAACCCGCTGTTTTGTGTTCTAGGTTAGAACTGATGATCCCTTGAGTTTAAATAAAGAAAAAGAAATATGTGTGTTCCAGTTCTCATGCTGAGGGCTTCTGCATGTGTTGTCAAATGGCATTCTTGTAACAGTATCAGAAGGGAAGTTCTTAATGACCCACACTCACAGATCCAGAAACTGAGGCTAGCTGAAGTTAAGAAACTTCCCCAAGTTCAAATAACTACTGTGGGTGACACCCAGGGCTTAGGACTCAAGCCCCTACTATTCCCAGTTGGCTAGACCAGTGGTTGGAGACCAGTGGTTCTCCAAGATGATGTCTGCATTAGAATCATCCTGGGGAGTGCTGTCAACACACAGACTGCTGGACCCCCACCCATCCAGAGCTGAATTTAGAATGTGGAGTGGGGCCTGAGAACATCACATTTCTAGCAATTTCCAAGTGATGCTGATCCAGGAACCAAGCTTTCAGAACTGCTGGCTTATAATCCCTCTCAAAAGAGAAGTCATTCAGGTCACAAATGGACTGATTCTCATGAGCTGTCCATGAAAAGCAGGAAAAGGCAAAGGGAATAACTAGAAATTATTTAAAATGTGTTTTTAAAAGGAACACTATTGATCTGTGGAAAAATTAAGAAATCACATTCCCTGGAGATTCAAATATTTATAGAGCACCTATTGTGTGCTAGACCCATGAATCATAAAGCAACTTTGATTACAAAATTCAAACAGTTTCCTCTGAAATAATTAAAATGTGTTGAGTGTGTATGAATGCTTCTTTAAATATGGACTGATTTTATGTGTAGTCAAGCCTCTTGGTTGTAAGAGCCCCCAGGTCTCTGCATTCCTTTTTGGCACTCACGGCAGCCATTACCAATGTGTGTGATTTCCTGTCTATGTCATTCTGCCCAGCCAGACTGTTCCCACAGGCACAGAATAAATGTTAGGTCATCACTGGCTCTCTATTGCTTGGCACAGTGTATGGCACACAGTAAGTACTTGCTCAATAAACATCTGTTTGGTGAAAGAAAGAATGACTGAATAAAGTCTGTAATTATTTTACAATTCTCTGGACATCATGGTTGCTTTTATGTTGGGCTCTAGTGGTGAAGAAACGTTTTGTTTGTGTTTTGATTTTAATTGGTAGTTTTTTTATTCCAGTTTTTTCTAGTAAGGTCTTAGACTCTTTGAGCCTAGAATTAAAGATAATTGCTCTCAAATAAGGGTGCATCAGCTAGTTATTAATATCCTGATGTTACAAGATTTTGGCTCTTGCTGGACCTTCTACCAACTATTTTACCTCTGTAGTTCATGGGATGGAACATTAAATACTGCCTTCCCCCATCTTTCTTTGCAGAGCCCTCTTCTCATGCCTCATCTCTCTCCCTGCCTCACAAAGCCCTGCTGGTACTGACAGCATGGTGGTGATGTGAGAGAACTTGGGAGGATGTGCCCCCACAGGATCCAGAGCCACCAGCTGTTAGAAGGAGTGGCCATAAAGAGGAACTAACATGTAGAGTTAGTTACATAGGTATCTGTAGGTATCGGTTCTTCAGATAATACAAGCTCATTTAAATATTCTCACCACCATTTTGCCAATGAAACCAGCTCAGAGATGAAGCAACTGGCCAAAGTCACATTTGGACTAGATATGAGGTTAGACAGTCTGTGGACCCCAGACCCCTGCCCTACTCCAGGGCAACACAGGCAGCTGGAATCACCCCTGGGAAAGTTGCTGGAAAAGAGGTAGGGGCCTGCTCCCACATTTTGGCCACTGCACTTAAACTGGAATGAGAAATCCCATAGTTTTGGCCTAGAGTCAGTCCCAGATTTCACTCTGCCCTGGGGCAAGGAATCTTCCCAAATGAAAGGGCTGGTTGGTTCCAAACTCCCAATTTACAGTGTCTCCAGATGGTAATCCTTTGGGGTCATTTCTCTTCAGAGTGGGAAATGCAATTCTACAAAGAGACATCCTAAGCAGAAGAGGCTTACAATGTCTCCTCTGGTTTCTTCTTCTGTCATTCTCTGTGGGAAGAAGTAATGGGGTGTGCTGGTTCACCTGGACTTTCCAGAGCAGCATTTAGGGATTCTTACGAGACCTCAAGCATGTGTTTAGACTGTACCGGGCTAGAGACAGATGAGTATAGAGGTGTGCTCAATTTCATTTTTATTTTTATCAGGAAAGGAAGAGAATCAACATACCGCGAGGTCTCTGGCATGAGATTGCAGCTGGTTCTCAGCCTTATGCTTTTTGTTGGAGGAGGCAGAAGTGAACAAGCCACTGCCATTTGATTTGCTGGAAGAAGTTAAGTCCTCACTGGAATATTTGTGTTTAGATACATCCGAGAGGGGTGAGATGGGTGACCGGAGCATTTTTTCATTTTTATTTATTGGTATTGCCAAACTGAAAAAGGAAATCACAGTAATGGAATGTCACACAGTCAGCACAGGGAAAGGTAAATGTTTTATATATGACCCAAACCTCCCATTTAAAATCTACTGGTAGGAAGGCGTTTATTGGGAATTATTATACCAGGAAACAATTTTATGGCCTTAGGACCATAAAAAACAATAAGTAAATTTTATTCATTATTTCCTTACTCATCTTATTAGGATGAATAATAATTCTAGTGCTAAATGACTAACACTAGTAAGACTTTCATTTTTCTGGGTTTTTCATCCGAGGATCTCAAAACATTTAACAACTTACTGTTTTTCTAACATGCCGAAGTAGCAAGTAATGGGAAAGTCAATCACAAGATATATGAGTTCTCCACCTGTAAAAGGACTTTTTATAACACCTGAACTTGTACAAATTATTATATGAAGAATAGCAGAATCACAGAATAATCTGCAAAGTGTGAGGCCAACTTTCAGCTGTTAGGTTTCTGAGCTAACCAAACATTCATCAGAATAAACACAGAACAGAAAACTGTCATTAAAAGTTACATTTGCCGGGGGTGCCTGGGTGCTTCAGTTGGTTAAGCATCCAATTCTTAATTTCAGCTCAGATCATGATCTCAGGGGTTGTGAGATGAAGCCCCGCACTGGGCTCCGCACTGGGTGTGGAGCCTGCTTAAGATATTCTTTCTCTTCCTCTGCCCCTCACCCCTTCTAAAAAAAAAGTAACATTTTCTAATTTCTAGTTCCTTATTTCACATCCAAAATTAATTGTTTATACCAGAGGAGGACAATTGCTATATAATTTCACTTTTATGTACAATCTAAAAAACAAAACAAATGAACAAACAAAAAACTGAAACAGACTCATAAATACAGAGAACAAACTTGTGGTTGCTGGACAGAAGGGGGTGTGGGGGGAAGAGGATTAAGGAATACAAACTTCCAGTTATAAAATAAATAAACTGTGGGGATAAAAAGTCAGTAATACAATAATAATTCTGGATGGTTACAGATGGTGACCGTGCTTATCATGACGAGCATTTCACAATGTATACAGATGGTGAATCACTACCTTGTAGATCTGAAACTAACAAAATATTGTATGTCAACTATACTTCAATTAAAACCAAAAAAGCCCACAAACAAATGAATAAAACTATGGTCTATCCCTGAATATAACTCTTCCCCAAAATTAACCATCAGAGAAAGAGTCACCTATATTTGAATCTTTGCTATATATGTTAATACTGATGGGCTTGTCTCCATTACTTTACTCTGAAAAAAAAAATGAGGGAAGACACATTAACCTGAAATAAACTCAAACACTGCTAATTTGGGATGCTCAGAGAAGTCACTTGACTTAGATAGTTTAAAAAGGGTAAATCCATTTAACAAAGACTTAGTCTCTAGTCCTGCAATTATTACTTCTTAATTGCATGTGTTGGCTATCATTGCAAATAAGCCATTCAAGTCACTTCAAAAAGCAATTTCCTTAGTTGGTGGTCACAGTGTAAAAATTAGAAACACAGGCTTCTAGAACAGATAATAAAGCCAAAGTTTTTAATGTTAAAATAACAAGGCTCTTTTTGTTATGCAAATAGATCTGGGTAGGGACAGAATTTCTGGTGATAGATTTCTGGTTCAAAAAGTACTGTGTGTCTAACAACCCAGAAGTGAGATGTGTTCTGGAAAACTCTTTTGGGCAAATCAAAAGTGGCTCAGGGATAATGAAAACACTGATGTTGTAGATGTGAACAGTCTGTACATAATTGTGTCTTGACAAGTAAGCAAACAAAGTCATATTTCTAAATATTATTTTACATATTATGTGGTTTGAAATGTTCACGGAAAACCAAATTATTACACTAAACATTATCATGGACATAGGATTATTTCTTCTTCATCATTCTAAGTTTACATACTCAAGGTGACCAAACCAACTTTATTTGGATCTCATCTTTGGGATAGCTGATCCCCTTATATACATTCCTGAGGTGCACAGACCACCTTTCTTAGAAAGAACTTGAAGCACTTTTATATGCACGGGTAATTATGTAACATGAATAAAACTATCTGAGCTAAAGGCTCTGCCAGACAAAGGCTCTAGAACAAGAGCTTTTATCCTGGGGTCTGGGAATGTGGATGGGAAAAAGTTACAACTTTTCACCGAAATGGAACATTTCCAGAGTAGTGGTTTAGCGGGAGTTGTGCTAACAATGCCTGTGATTGTGTCATCAGCAGGAAATCACAGATATTCTCCTGTCATGTCACAGCGGTTGCAGACATTTTGAAATATTGCTTCTATTTTTCTTTGTCGCTACTTAGATATTATGGCAGTTACTAGGATCTGCTAGAAAGGTTTTCAGTGCATTAACAAAGAAGCACGTTTACAACTATATCACATATTTAAAAGACGTTTTGGAGCCACATTTCTCCTATTCACATTTCCCCAGGATTCTGGGCACCCACTAGGCACAGTGCCACCCACTAAGCACAGAGCACTGTGGGCTAGGCCAGGCCAGCTTACACGCATACTCTCCCTCTTGCTCAGACCTTTAAGAGCCCTCGTCTTCTTCCCAAGGTGACTCTCACACTGCAGTGGGCCTGTGCTTGTGTGCCCTCACTCTCCAATTTCCTCTTGGAGGTTTAGTATTGCTCTACATCTTCTCCTAACCTTTCAGTTTACATTTTTATGTGTCGTGCTGAAACATTAATCTCCCCTTAAAAATTCTATGTACACAGTTAGGGAGAGTGAGGACTGTCTTAGCAGAGGAAAAGTGGTTTCTGAGCTGTGGTATTTCTAAATGGAAAGAGCGTCTATGACTGATGATAAGCTACTCACTTCTAATAAATATGGGGGACCTTGCCTTGCTAGAAAGCCATTTGTCAGAGAGGGAATTTGGTGCAATGTGGTTCTATCTGGAACCCCTTTAGAGGAGTGACTTGGTGCCATTTAACCTTGGAGACACAGATCCTGTCTAATGCCATGATTTTAGTCTATATCCAAGAGATTAAACTCAGTTTATATTTTTTCATTCATGTTAATAGGCTTAGTGTTCTTATGGGTTTAGTGGCTATTAAAATAATGGTTTGAAAATCCAGTTACTGAGTTTTCAGAGGGAAGGTGTGTCTTTGAGAGCACAGAATGAGTATAACTAGTACCCGGTCTTTTGTTAAAAAGGAGTCCTGACAGTGGCTCTGGGGGTTCTGACAGGAACACACATCCAGGCTTAATTGTTAGCCTTAGGTTAGTTAAATCAAGGGAAACAAGTCTGAAGACCCAGACCAGAGCAGTCATTAAAATATGGCACCTGCCTTTTGGACCCAGAGATCCTTTGGGCTTACCTGTACCTTCAGTGGAACATGCATACCTGTTGATATTCATGCTGCAGTGGTTTGCAGGTAAAGTATTATTGGCAGAGGCAGTCAGTCGTGAAGAGCTCTCTTTTTCTCCCTGGGCCTTCTTGACCTCCCTGTAGTCATCTTCATTGTCACACTGCACGGAAATAAGCAAAAACTAATCAGCTCTGGATTTCAAGGGATCATAATGAGCTCCCACCAAAACCTTCTGCAGAGCAAGGGCTCCCAGGAGACCAGCTTACTCGGCTTTTCCAGAGAGTATCCCAACACACTGTTCCTGTCCCTGTTCTAGGTTACTGGTCAGCTCTTCAACCAACAAGAATGAAATCTTGTCAGTTTTACTATAGACATTTTATTGAGAGGAAAAGCACGACACCAGGATCAACATTAGAGAGGGAACATTGTGAATGATGAAAACTGGTCTGTCATCAATATATCTGACTTAGTTCTCCAAAGACGACCTCTTCTGAATTCACACTGTACCTCCAGTGTCTCTCATTTTAGCATTTCTTGGCATCTGAATAAAGTATAATTACCATAACCTGGGCTTAATGCCATAAGGACAATGACAAGCCTAGACATTTTTTTGAAATATATGGCTTTTATGAATTTCAAGCAAATGTTGTTACCTCTTGGTGTCTTAATTCTAGTTAACAATTTCTATCCCATGACAGCTTAGAATTCTTAATGTAACTTTTATTATAAAATAGTATTATGCTGGGCAAAATAAGTCAATCAGAGAAAGACAATTATCATATGGTTTTACTCATATGCGGAATATAAGAAACATGGAAGAAGACTGTAGGGGAAGGGAGGGAAAATAGAATGGGATGTCATCAGAGAAGGAGAAAAACCATGAGAGACTCTTAACTCTAGGAAATAAACTGACGATTGCTGGAGGGGAGGTGGGTGGGGGGGATGGAATAACTGGGTGATGGGCATTAAGGAGGGCATGGAATGTGATGAGCACTGGGTGTTATACACAACTGATAAATTACTGAACACTACATCTGAAACTAATGATATACTATAAGTTAGTTAATTGAATTTACATTTAAAAAATAGTATTTCAATGGAATTCTTGTTTCCATGACTGTGTTTAACTTTTTTTTTAAAGATTTTATTTATTTATTTCACAGAGAGAGATCACAAGTAGGCAGAGAGACAGGCAGAGAGAGAGGGAGGAAGAGGAAGCAGGCTCCCTGTGGAGCAGAGAGCCTGACGTGGAACTCGATCCCAGGAATCTGAGATCATGACCTGAGCCGAAGACAGAGGCTTAACCCACTAGGCCACCCAGGTGCCCTGTGTTTAACTTTTAGGGTACAATGTAAATACTCAACAAAGT
This sequence comes from Mustela lutreola, assembly GCF_030435805.1. NCBI lineage: Eukaryota > Metazoa > Chordata > Mammalia > Carnivora > Mustelidae > Mustela > Mustela lutreola. Next base: position 65,341,324 of record NC_081298.1, on the reverse strand, counting down.
TCCATTTTGGGTGAGAAAGTGGACACAGTTACAGTATATTCAGGGCTTTCAGCAGTGTTTTCCAGGATGTAAGTGCTGACTTCAAAGATAGAAAGACTTTGACCTTCTCTCTCTAGCTGGGATTGTCATACAGCCTCTGTCACAGGATATCAGATGCTTACACTGAAGCTGACCCCAAGTGACCCCAAACCAAAGCTCTGAATCCCTAGTCTTCTGCTCTGGGTTCCTACCAGGGCTTGACTCTGAACCTTTGGCAGCCAGGTCTATGGTGTCCCAGAGCTGGGTATTAACACCCCAGATGCTGAGTGAAGATTGTTATGAAAATGTTCTTTCACTTCTCTGTGTCTGTATTTAATGGTGACTCACTAGATTTTAGGAGGAGGGCTAGGTGTCAGGCTTGGTGTAAATGAAGTTTCATTAGGTTAAAAATTTTTAGAAATGCCATAATAAAATTATTTAAATATAGAATATTATGGAATTTATATATATGTCTTTCTGTACATCTATTTATGTATGCTATATGTATTTCCAATCTATGTTTATCAATTTCTAGCTATGCATATTTCTTAAAAAACTATTTTTTTTCTGTCTTTCTTTCCATTAGTCTATCCATTTACCCATCAGTCCCACAAATAATGAGGGGGGCAGTTTATCTAGAGGGAAACAGAAGGGAAGAGGGATAAAGAAGTAGTGAGCTAGCCCATATAACTGAATTATATGGTCTATACCTGACAACACCTCTGCAAAGATGTCACCATTTCACAAATGAAGAAACTGAAGTACAGAGAAGGTAAGGTCACCTGATTAAGGTTCTCCAGGAGGCCAGGGCTGACTACATAGTTTGCAGGGTTCAGTGCAAAGTGAAAACACTGAGCCCCTTGATCAAAAAACCAGAAAAGATCCTTGATATAGGTCTTAGTGATACTTATTTGAATTTGACACCAAAACCAAAGACAACAAGAGGAAAAATAGGTAAGTAGGACTATATCAAACTGAAAAGCTTCTGCACAGCAAAGAAAACCACCAACAAAATGAAAAGGCAACCTACCGAATGGGAGATGATATTTGCAAATATGTATCTGATAAGGGGTTAATATCCAAAATATATAAAGAAGTCCTACAACTCAATAGCAAAAACACAACCCAATTAAACAAAGGGCAGAGAATCTGAACAGATGTTTAGACACCATGCAAATGGCCAACAGATACATGAAAAGACACTCAATATCACTAATCATCAGGCAAATGCAAATCAAAACCACAATAAGATCACTTCACACCCGTTAGAACTGCTAAAATAACAAATGGCAAGTGTTGGCGAGGATGTGGAGAAAGGGAACCCTTGTGCACTGATGGTGGGAATGTAAACTGGTGCAGCTGCTCTGGAAAACAGTATGGAGGTTTCCCCCCAAATTAAAACTATAATTATCAGATGATCCAGCAATTCCACTTTGTATATTTATCTGAAGAAAAGGAAAACAACAACTCAAAGAGGTATTATGCAACCCCATGTTCATTGTAGCATTTATCACAACAGCCAAGACATGGAAACAATGCATGAATGGGTAAAGAGGATGTGGTGTGTGTGTGTGTGTGTGTGTGTGTGTATTAGTATATTATTTAGTCATTAAAAAATGAAACCCCACCATTTCAATAGCGTGAATGGAACTTGAGGGCATTTTATTAAGTGAGATAAGTCAGACAGAAAATAATACTATATGATCTCACTTAGATATGGAATATAAAAACAAAGCCCAAATAAAGAAAAAAGCCCAAGCTGGTATATAGAGAACAGACTGGTGGTTGCTTGAGGGGAGGGTGAGGGGAGGGCAAAGTGGGTGAAGGGGGTCAAAATGTACAAACTTCCAGTTATCAAATGAATAAGTCATAGAAATGTAATGCAGAGCATGGTGACTGTAGTTAATAATACTTTACTGCATATTTGAGGGTAGCTAGGAGAGTGGATCTTGAATGTTTTCATGAGAAAAAAAACATTCTAACTGTATAATGATGAATAGTAACTGTATTTATTGCGGAGATCATTTTGCAATACATACAAAAACTGAACTGTTATGATGTACACCTGAAACTAATATAATGTTATGTCAATTATGCCTCAAAAGATAAACTGAAGAAAAGAGCAGGAAAAGAGTAATGTTATAAAGTACTAAAGTAGAAAACATTTTCCTGTCTGTCAAAGTCTCTCTCTTGAATTATCATGGTGATGTTTTAATTACCATTTCATATCATGTTCCTTCAGGCATGGGGATACGTAGGGGTCACAGGCAGACTGAAGGGCCCAGGCCAGTCCCGTGACTATATGCATGCACAGGCCCAACAGTGGTTTTCCCGTGCCTGTCAGATGTATTGGGCTAGGGAAGTCGACATTTCCTTTCCATGGCCCACTCCTCAACCCAAGGCCAACCTGCAACTCCTGGGAGATTGTAGTCCCCTGCTCTGAGACTTCTCACATCCTGGATGAGGGCTGGGTGAGATGCTTATCTTGACCTGATGTGCCTTGGCCCCTGGGGGCTTAGAGGAGAAGCACAGGTCCCTGGAAGGAGATGGGGACTAGAGGGTGGCACAGGGCCTGCTTCTACACTGTGTTGCCAGAGTGTTTCAGTATGGGAGTGATGATGGAAACTTTTCCTGTAAGCCTTCTGACAAACTTTGGAGGGCCAAGGGGCCAAAAGGTTGGCAGAAGCCGTGGTGTGGAAACAGACAGGATGGGGGACCACATGTGAGTTAGAGCTCCACACTCCTCCCGCGAGCCTGGGTTCTATCATCCCGTCCATCGCACTTCACTTAAAAACACAAAATCGGGGCACCTGGGTGGCTCAGTGAATTAAGCATCTGCCTTTGGCTCAGGGTCCTGGGATCGAGCCCTGCATTGGGCTCTCCGCTCAAGAGGGAGCCAGCTTCCCCCTCTCTCTCTGCCTTCTTGTGATCTCTCTGTCAAATAAATAAAATCTTTAAAAAAAATTAAAAAACAAAAACACAAAATCAGAGATAAAATGAATTTCAAGATGGCAACCTCAAGCATTAAATTCCAAACACAGGGGCGCCCAGGTGGCTCAGTGGGTTAAGCCTCTGCCTTCGGCTCAGGTCATGATCTCAGGGTCCTGGGAGAGTCCCGCATGGGGCTCTCTGCTTGGCAGGGAGCCTGCTTTCTCCTTTCTCTCTCTGCCTGCCTATCTACCTACTTGTGATCTCTATCAAATAAATAAATAAAATTTAAAAAAAAAAAAATTCCAGACATAGAGCCTTTCTGGCCAGAGGCTGGTGGGGAGAGTACTACACAGCCCTCAGACTAATGTTTTATTGGGAGAGCCCAAAGCCGGACATTCCGGGTTCCTTCCTGACTCTGCCCCTTATCACCTGTGGGAATCTGGGGCATGAGGCTTTAGGATCTCTGAGCTTCAGTTTCCTCATCTGCAAACTTTGCCTCATTAAGTTGTAAGGACTGAATGATTTAATAGGTCCAAAGTGCCTAGAGTAGCATCCCTCATGGGGACATCATAGGTATGTTAACTATTGTGAATGATTTTGTCCTCAATTTAGAACTATGCATGATAGTGAGATCTTTGGTTTGTCACCTGTGTGTGTTTTGCTGTGGCCCGAGTTACTTCAGAAGGTAACAATAATGGGAGGGGACCAAACTCCTCAAAATTGGCTTTATGAGTAAGTTATTTCTGCCCTCAAAAGTCTGCAAACATGGCAAATAGTGGGGGCTGCTTCCAGATGGAGAGTTGCTCCACCCCCCCAACCCCCAGCACTTGAGCCTCCTTTCTTACTCCCTGCCTTCCTGGTGCACCCTGTTTACCTCCCTGGCTCTCTGACTGCTCCATGCTTGTCCTCCTCAGGGCCTTGCTCCCAGTCCCTCTCCAACACAGAGTTTCTCCTTGGTCAAGGGTACTGGGAGCAGCAGCCACTGGTGTGGACGCTGCAGGCTAGTGCTCCCCTCCCTCGGCCTGTCCACCCCCGGCCTGGTGGCCGACACTCCTGTTTCCTGCTTCACCCCAGTCACAGTCTTACACTCTGTCAGGCTATTGGCTTTAGGTCTATGATTGATCACTGTCACCCTGTCCTTTCCAGCTAAGAGTGAGGGTCACCTTATATTTAGCTTTCTACTGGCCCCAGGATCCAGCTTGCCTCTGCACACTCTTGGTAAGGATTTCCCATATGCCTGCTTTCCCATGTGGTTGGACAGGGCTGAATTATCTATAATGACAAAATGGAACTATGAATGGTGCTTCTCCCATCAGGCAGCTCTAAGGATTTAGGGGAGTTAATCAATGTCAGGTACTTAAGCATGTGGCATACAGGAAGTACTCGAGGAATGATGTTGAGTAAGGACACACATAAAACTTACTGCCTGTCCAATGCAGACCGGTGTTCCCTGTGGGCTTCAACATTTCCCCACAACTTAAGGGAAAGCCCGCCTTCCCTTGCCAGGCCCTCAGCCCAAGGCCTACCTTGCGTTTCCTCTTGGATTTTGGCAAAGCCTTTTCGGCTGGAGTGTCAGATGGATGGCTTGCCTGTGTGCTCTCAGCATCCTTGGCTGCAGTGGCATTCAAGACCCCAGGCTCCTGGGGCAGGTGTTCTGGGATTCTGGACAGGAGGGTCAGGTCAATTTTGACCCAGAGAGACCTGACTTCATCACTATCCTTTAAAGGGGAGAGAAGTTCATTGCGCCCGAAAGGGACCAGTGTGTAGAACTGCTCCTCCAGCTCCTTGGCAATGTCACTGGTGGTCCTGGCGTTGATGGAGCCTACAGGGGCTCGGGGGCCACTGCCACTGCTGATGCTGCCAGCCGCTTCCTTCAGCCTCTGGTCATTCCCAGAGGAGGCGGCAGCAGCAGCGGCCACGGCCTGCGCTTTGGACAGAGAGAATTCCTCCTGCTCTGACTCCAGGTCCGAGTCTGAGGAGGAGGAGGAAGATGACGACTCTGTTTCTATGAACTCCTTGGATTTGGGGACAATCCTGCTCAGCCCCCGCGTGCGGCGCTTCTCACAGGTCACTGAGGAGCGCAGCTCCTTGCGGTGGCTCGTTCTGCTGTTGCCGCAGGGTCTGGTTTTGGTGGGCTCTGGAGGGATCACCACGCTCGCCCCCAGCGTGTCTGCGGCTGCGGGCTCCTCGGGCCGATGGCAGTTGGTGCTGTCACCAGCGGAGGTCCTCTCGGTGCGCCTGGTGGGCTTCTTTCCTACAGACCTCCGGGTGGGCGCGGGCACACTCTCAGCGGGCGCGCCAGGCACGGCGGGCGGCTGGGCAGCTGCAGTCACAGCCACGGCCGCGGGAGGGGACTTCTGCTTCACTCCTTTACTCCCTGGGGCCTTGTTCGCTGTCCTTGGCCTCTGCTCCTCCTTGCAAGCGCTCTTGATGTCCTTCTCTCTCAGGCTGGTTTGGCAAACGCTGGGAAGTTTCCCACAGTCCTGCACTTCCTCTTTTGCTGGAGTGTAGTATTGATTGCTCTCTGGCCCGTGGCTTTCATTTTGGATCAGAATAGGCGGCTTGTGGGGATTAACTTTGTTTAGCCATTTATCCAGCTGCCACTTGTTAGAAGACGCTGGTTCAGCCTAAAAGAAGAATACCAGCAACAAACAAAACATCTTTTATTAGACTCACTTAAAAGAGGCTTGGCTGTTTTTAATCTTCACTTACTCCCCTAGGTGTATGAACAGGAAACCAATGGGTTGCAAGCAAAAGGAATATGTAAGCAGTAAGTGTGTGTAGTGACTGCTGGCCTGGCACACAGGAGGCAGGGGTGGCATCCCTTTTCTGTCCCAAGGCACTTATATGTCAGCGCAGTAGCATGAAGCCTATTTGGAAAAAATAAGGGGATAGTCCTGCGCTTCATTAGAACCCATTTCCAGCACTTTTGATTGTTACACAATGTATATTTTTTTATAATTATTCATATGTATATAAACTTGGGATTCCAGGAAAGTTAATTGGGAAATAGTATGAAGACCCTGAGTGTTAAAACATTCATTTTTTTGGTAAGACTGAAAAATTGAGAAGAGATTAAAAGAGGGGACTAAGTAGAAACTATAATCACAAGCAATTAACATATAATTAATGTGGTAAAGGCAAGTAGGTTATGGTAATTTAACAGCAGAAGCAATAACTTTGGGGGGATGGCTTGTTTAGTGGTAGAGAAGGATTTCAAAAGGAGCTCTGTGTGCCACGTATGCTTTGGTAGCTGGACTTGGTTAGTCCATCTTCAACCTGCTTCCATTCCACTTTGCTGGAAATGTTTCAGAAATGGAAATGACGATGGAAACTTTTCCTGCATGCAGTTTTGTTAACTAAGAGCAAATCATGGACACTCTAGGACACTAGAGGAAAAATCACCTTAGGACAAATCATGGACACTAGGTTTTACACTCTGCCCCATGGTTTGGTTCCAGAGAGTAAGGGAATGTCCTGAATCAGAGTGCTGTGTAGATGCATTTTTCTCAGAGAGAGGTCCACAAGTCTCTAGGGAATCTATGGCTCAGAAAAAGGTTAAGAATTGATGAGTTTACAGAGGGTAAGTGCTGTTGATTTCTAATACAAGTTCATTTTTCCAGCATCTGTGATTATTAATAGAAAAGAAGTATATTGGTAAGTGTAAAGCTTTAGGCAGAGTGTTTCCTATTTGTGACCATGCGTGACATGGGGAAAATACTTTGGCTATTTCAAGTGATGGATTTTTCCTTCCCTATGGCCTCCCACCCTCTGAATTTCTGGCATCTATTGTTTGAAAAGACGACTTTCCAGCTTAAAACAAAGAAGACATTGCTTACCTTTGCATTTAATCTGGATTGGTTAAAGTCCAGAGCAAGTCATGCTCCCTTGTAGGAGAAAACCCTCTTTTTTTTTTTTTTTTAAAGATTTTAAAAAATTTATTTATTCGACAGAGAGAGACACATAGAGAGAGGGAACACAAGCAGGGGGAGCAGGAGAGGGAAAAGCAGGCTTCCGATGCGGCCCTTGATCCCAGGACCCTGGGATCATGACCTGAGCAGAAGGCAGCTGCTTAATGACTGAGCCACCCAGGCACCTGAAAACCCTTTTCTTAAGGGTTTAATAATAAGGGTTTAATAATAATTTCCTAAAGCTTACTTTTATGTGTCAGAATTTGTTTTTCAACAGTGAGGTCCAGATTAAGAGAACCTGTGGCATAAGCCCTTGCAGTAAGGATCTGAGGGGAGTGGAACAGGCAGTCTTGGCCCTGGCTGGGGCTAGACATAGCTTTGGACATGGGAAGCTTATGATGGGCCAGAGGGGCCTGGAGCCAAGATGAAGAGGACACAGAGTGTGGGCACCAAGCACTAGAGCTGTGCCAGGAATCACGGACAACCTGCTGTTTCCCCCAAAAGAGATGAAGCCAACTGCACTTCAGAGAACACCAGCACTAGGTGTTCAGTGACTGGGAAGGACAAGCCACATTTAGTGGAGGCCAGTTTAAGGATCTGGGGCCCTTCTCCCAGGGCAGGCAGTGAGGATGGAGAGGCCTCCCCCCAGGGACACAGGCATGGGAGGGGAAACACTTATGGCCCCTCTGGGGAGTCTGTCCTTCTACTTGTCTTTCCTTTGTTTTTGTGTACCAAAAGGACCAGGGCAAGATGCAAAAAAAGCAAAAAGTTATCATTTTGGACCTCTAAGTTTTTCTATGTAAAGTCTGACCTCGCTTTATTTTGGCTTTTCCAGAGGAAAGGAACCCAGGAATCCTAAGAGCACACCCAGTCCATACTGCAATGGGAGATGCATGCAATAGAGAAAGCAGGACAACAGGACACAAACAGCTTTGCTGCCAGGGGAAAGCTTTCACTGGGATTAGCTGAGTGTGGCTGAAAGTGAATTTGGTGGCAAACAATTTATAGCTTCTGGTAGTGTCTCCTCCCTGCCCCATTTAGCTCCCAACGTGACCATAGGCACGTTAATGACTTGTGTGCGTCAGCTGCCCTAGTGTAATAGGACACGGTCAGTATGAATGGATGCTGAAGGGACCTCTTGTAGAAAGGGGCCACATTTGGGGAGAGGGTGCAAATATTTATGGCAAAGCAGGCACTCACACTGGCCCTACCACCACGTTTAACACTAGTTTGCCCTCACCCCCACCACCGTGGGCCTTCCACAGTTCAGGTCTTAGGTGAGAGAACACAGACAAATGCCTGTAGCCAAAAATGCAGCTGCATACAGGGAGATTTGCATTAAAACTCTCTGATGGGAGCATTGACAGTAAAGGGAAGAATTTAATAGATTTAGTATGGGCCCATTGCCTGGTATGCTTTAGGATCATGTCATTTTTTTCCGCACTTCACAGCTAAAAAGAATCAGTCTAAAGTACCATTTTCAACACATCACTAAATCACACTCCCTTTCTAAAGGACCTACAATGACCTCCTATTGCCTCTCAAAGGAAATTCAAATGCCTTGGACTGGTTTTCAAGAGCATCCTTCATCTTACAGTCATCTTTCATGGCTGAACACATGGCTGTGCACTCCACTTTACAGATATCATCTAATTTAATCCATACAGATAAGAAATACTATTTTTCCTAATTTGTAGATGAGGCTCAGAGAAGTTTAGTGACATGTCCAAAACTGCAGAGCTACCAAGCACTACCATGGCTAAACCCATATCTGTCTAAGACCATATCTTAGCTTCCGAGATCAGATGAGATCAGGCGCGTTCAGGGTGGTATGGGCGTAGACCATATCTAAGTTTAAAGACCAGATTCTCATAGCAGAATGCTTAAACTTGTTGAATCACTACGTCATACACTGAAACTAATGTAACATTGTGTGTCACCTACACTCAAATAAAATCAGTAAAAAAAATAAAAATCAGATTCTCAACCCTGCTGCTTTGTCTAATCTCCCATTTCTCACTGACTTAGCCTCATGAAAGGGGGGCCTCATTCCTTTGAGAAATGTTGGTCTTCAACCTAAAATGACAGAATTAGATCTAATTTTGGAGAACACCACTGACTCTCCAAACAATTCCTGTTGGCCTCTATTATCCTCAACTGCATAGCCTTTTTTTTTTTTTTTTTTAACTGCATAGTCTTGTGACGTTCATATTCATTTCACATGTATACATCTTGGGTCTTCAACAAAGCTAAACATTTCTTTCCGGGGAGGCCAGGACTCTGTTTCTTTGTATGGCTTGCAGTGTCTGTAATAGGGTAGGGAGACTCTGCTGCTACTAAGAACAATTTAGAACGGGCTTTTGCTCAAATTATTATCATTTATTCCTCAGAACAGCTTTACAGATTAGGCAGGACAGGACTATCCACCATTTTGGGGCTGAGGCAATTGCGGCCATGGAAGCTTAAATGGTGAGGAGCTAAGCGCAGCAGAGGAGGGAAAACTCAGGGCTTGGGCTGTCCTTCATTGGTATGCTGCTGGCTGTGGTGGACTTCCTCAGGGTTTCCGCCTGGTGTTGTCCATTTGCTTGCTGGCTGCTTTGTATTTTCAGCCTCTACTCTCCTCCCTGATTAATCTTCCTTTCCTTCTGATTCACACACAAGCTCTCCACCATGGACTTGAGTCCCTGCTTTGTCCACATCCTTCACAGCACCCACACCCATGTACCCCACAGATGCCTAATTAAGGAGAAGCCTGTTTAATTAGTGAGTGAACTGCATCACATTTTTATGCTTATTTTCAAGAATGGTCTAGGGCCCCATATTCCAAAATGTGCATTTGGCTCATACTTTACATGAAGAAAATTTCCACAGTCAGGTAAGTTTGGGAAATGTCGCAATGGAGAATAGTTCAGTTTACATGAGCAATAGGAAGGGCTGAAGGGCTGGGTGATTCCCTAAGGAGACGAATTAAACTGACTTTATCCTGACACCCCTCAAAATCATGGGACCAGGCTCTCTTTGTCCCACACAGCATCTGTTACTTGGGGATCACTGATCTAGGGAGCTCTGTATGCTCTTATGTGTGTGCTAGCTGAGGCGGAAGGTGCTGCCCTCTGGAATGCTCTGAGAGGAAAGGATGTACCACGCCAGGAAAGAAGACAAAACTCCAGTGAAGAAAACTAGCCTGAGAACAAGTAAGCAAATGTCAGGCCATAGAGAGGGGATCTGTAGTGACAGAAGCAGATTATGGTGGCTCTTTCATGCTGGTGGCAGCTAGGACATTACCTATGGTGATTCATGTAAAATGCAGTGGCTTTCTACAACCACAGCCATTAAGAACAGTTCACCTGGGCCCAGTGGGTTTCCAGTGCTGGCACACTAAAAGGGAGCACGCAGGTGCCTTGGAACATCATGAGCACCTCCTTCTACTTCCATAGCAGGATGGTACTGGGAGGGAAAGGAGGGCCAGAAGCATTTTGCTGCAAAGCAGCAGCATGAACTTTCCGGGTAGTGGAATGGAAGTGTGTGGATATCACAGAGTCCCATTGTCTCGTGGGGTTCAGGAAAACGGGTCTCACTGTTCTCCTTAAGATGACCGGGGGAGATGGAAAGGAGAAGGGAGTCAGGGTAATTGGAGGGGGAGATGAACCATGAGAGACTGTGGACTTTGAAAAACAATCTGAGGGTTTTGGAAGGGCGGGGGGTGGGAGGTTGGGTGGGAGGTGAGCCTGGTGGTGGGTATTATGGAGGGCACATATTGCATGGAGCACTGGGTATGGTGCATAAACAATTCTGGAACACTGAAAAGAAATTAAAATAAATAAATAAATAATTAAAAAAAAAAAAAAAAGAAAAAGAAAAGAAAAGATGACCAGGGCCAGCTCAGTCCAGGACGAGAGAGACACTGGGGAGGGTCGGTCACATAATGCTACTTCATGTCTTCGCAATTTTCATTCCGCAAACACATTTTATTTCTCAAGTGTGAATGTCTGTATTAATGTTGGGAGAAGTGTTAAAAGTAACCTTACTTTTACTCCAACTGATACATTCCATTCCAGTGGAAGAAGTACCATGTAGCATGGCTAATACATCACTTGTCACTTCTGCATTCCCTCTGCCTAGAGCAGCAGAAACTCTGTGGCTTCAGGCAACTTAAACTTCTTCGCCAGCTTTACTAGACTTACACTCCCTCCCCCTGGCGAAAGGCCTCTGAGAGCTGCTGAAAGCTCTCTAGACAAGAGCTTCCTTTCATCACCAAGGAGTTCAAGTCTTTGTAATTATCACAATGACATTTAGAAAGAATGTGCTTCAAGCACTTTTTAACTGTACTTCTCTTGGACTAGGTTTAGCCAGTAGCTCCAGGATTTACATTTCAGCATGAAAATAAGACTTAACATTCATAAATTTAACCTTCAAAGTTACAAAGAGACTGGAGGAGGGGAAGGGACACTAATACTTTTTAAGCACCTCTACTGGCCCCCTTGGATCTTGCGATATCTCTGGTACCCAGTTATTTCTTATAACTAAATATTCTGGAGTTTCTCAACAAATTATAGCATAAAGTTGGCTTTGAAGAAGCCTGTTTAACGCCTGTATTTTTTTGTTTCAAATTCTTCCCAGTAGAATGTCAGTTCTTTGAAGATCGGGACATTTTCTGTCAGAAAATTGCTATATTCCAAGGCCAAGCAGTAAGTCTGTGGCAGATGCTTGGTAAATATTTGTTGAATGAATACTAAATGAGTGAATGAATGAAATTATAAAGAAGGAATAATAATTTAGTTTCTGGGAAAGTCAGGGTTATATCACCATTACAGATTAATGTTGCTAAGGACCTTCCCCTTATATTGGTAGACAGAAATAGAGAGAAGGATGGCGGAGGAGGAGAGTGAGCATCATGGAAAGGAGAGAAAATGCAAGAAAGATAGAGATGGCGGATTTGAGGGTGAATGGAGAGCTCTCAGTGCAAAGCAAAAAGGTGCTGACAAAGGAATGAACAGTGTGGAAAATTCTCAGTACTTCTGCAAAAAGCCTCAGTCTCCTGGTAGGGGACGAGAAGGGGAAATACCTGAGGGAACTTAAGAGCCAGTCTCTGAACTGCAGATAAAAACACAATTGCTTTAGGGTGTGAGGATGTCCTGAGGCACAAGTATCAAGCTGAAACCTTGGATTGTACAGCCCCTTAAGGTTGTTCTGCTCCTCTCTCACTGCCACGGTTTGCAAAAGAGCCTTCGGTTTTATTTTTTTAGTTAGTTAAAGATTTTATTTATTTATTTGGCAGAGAAAGTGCACAAGCTGGGGGAGTAGCACGCAGAGGGAAAAGCAGGCTCTCCACTGAGCAGAGAGCCTGATGTGGGGCTTGATCCCAGACAAAGGCAGATGCTTAACCAACTGAGCCACCCATGTACCCCAGTGGCTTCAATTTTATTTCAGAACCTATTTGGAATTTTTGGCCCCAAAGTGGTACAAAGGCTTGTAGGCCAAAAATGTAAATCTTGTGATCCACGGTAATGTCAAATGTTTATATACCCAAGAAGCAACCATATTTTATGCCCCCATTAGCAATCAATGTCTGGCAATCACAGAACCAGGGACTTGAGAAGTTTGTTTTCAACCCTCTCCCACGAACCTCCTTGTGCTGAATTACTATTTGATTTCCCCTTTTCCCCTTTAAAGTAAAAACAGCAATGGTTTTTATTGGTACCTTATAATGCTTTTATATGAGGCACCTAAATCTTCCACATAGATACTCATCATGGCTATAAAAGGTTTCATTATTATTTGTAGGTTGATGCTAATTTTTCTTTTTATATTTTCACAAAGAAAACACAGTTAACAAGCTTTTATTAATATTTATAGCCTTAGTTCTTCTAATCCATGACAAACTGCAAAAAGGTAGGACTCTAACCAATTCTAATCCATAAAACTCCTTTCCCCCTGATTTATGGGTGCCCACACTTCCCAGGGGCTGAACTGCCCTGTCTAGTTATTGCCTCCACTAACCCTTAGGGAGACTGGATCCAGAGGTTATTTCCAGGTGATGATGTGTATAGCATACTTGGAAATTTCTGGAAGTTAACCCAGAGATTTTTGGACAATGAAAGATGAAGTTTCTGTACTTCAAAGGGAGCTCTGCTAGGAGAACGGTGAGGAGATGGCAGAGTGGTGAAAATGATGAGTCCAAACAAACCTTAACTGGCTGCCAAGTGGTGGTGGCCTCCAGGCCAGTCCTGAGTTGGAGCTCAGGGAGATGGGGAGTGGGGGAGGGGACAGGTGTGAGAACTAGACTCCAGGGATTTACTGTGCTCACCTTGGAGAGCTAAGAAGCAAGGCTGGGAGGAGGAGGCTCTTCTTACCTCGGGGCTGGAGTAGTGGGGAGGCTTGCTGCCCTCACTCTCGCTGGAACTGCTCTCAGTCTCCGAGTCAGATCCAGAGCTGCTCTCTGAGTCACTAGATGAGCTGCTGCCGCTGCTGCTGCTGCCGCTGCTGCTGCCCTTGCTGGAAGGCACGGAGGCTCTGCAGTTGGCCTGCTGGACCACGGCGCTGCCAATCCGCGGGGCCCCCCCAGGAAGGAGAGGGAAGGAAAGCCAAGTGAGCAAACACAAAACACCACGGAGCAAGCTGTCATTCGACCAAAGGAGAGAAGAGGTGCCTAAGGGTCTGCCCATCTGTCAACCATCACCTGGAACCTAAAGAATAGTCATCAGGTCACAGGCATCCTAATGGTTAAAAAAGAAAAAAAAATGTGTATATAAATCAAATTGGGAATGAAAGCTGGTAGTCAGGTAGTCATTTTCGAAGGAAGGGTGGTGTCATTTCAGAAGGGAGGGTCATTTCAGAAGGGAGGGTGGTGTCATTTCAGAATGAATGTTTCTGGGAACAGCTTTGCTAATGCACCCCTAATCCGATCAGCTACAAAAAGGCAAGGAAATCCAAAATGCTTGAAATATTTTGTGAAGACTGGAAATGTCTGTTTGCTTTATTTTAGGAAGTGGGCTGTGAGGAAGGGCACAGCATTCTGCTCTGTGCTTTCATGGCCTGCGGAAAGGTTCTGGAGCCTGTGGGATCATCAAAGTTACAGCCCTGCTTCCTACCTCTTCCTGCCCAGGGAGTTGAATGCTAGAGTGTTTGCAGGAGCTGGCTTGCTGTATAAACAGTAACTTTCCTTTGAGCTCTTTGTTAAATAACTGAAGATCCATCCTTTACACAGTTTTATATATTCCAGACTTTAAAATTTAACCCCAGTACAGTGGCTTATAGTAACAGCATTTCAAATGTTCAAATGTTTCACATGTTCAAACCCTTGACATTCATATCCATGCTGAAAATTTGCCGGAAATCATTATATACTCAAAGATAACAGAAAAAATGGACACATTTTAATCATAATTAATTAACCACAAAAATTCAGATGGAATACACCAACTCTTAGTTCAAGTCAAAAAGAAAGTTTCGGGACTCACATAATACTCAACATCTTCATAGTCCTTTATTAACTGTGTTGCAACATGCATGAATCTGTTCTTTTGAGGTCAAATTCTGAACCCAGAAAATGCAGTGATCACTTTTTAATGTTGAGTCAGCAAAGATCTGCTTGCCACTTCCCGCTGTGACTACTGCTTTATCCGGACTGGATGTTAGTGAAGGCCAGGGGTGGGGGGAGCCTGTCAGGGTTTATGGCCTTAAGCGCAAAGCAGTCTGGACAAGGTGAACGACCCTTTCACCTACCCCTTAAATCTTTGACAAGTGTTTTGCCTAAGGACAGATTCTCATAAATCCTCAGTGTAGGGACAGGGAGGGGGGTTAATATTCACTAGAGACTTGGTTCTCCCAGAATGACAAGACAAGAAACTATCTCCAGAGAGTGGGGTCATTAAAAAAAAAAAAAACAAACAAAAAACCCCCCCAAAAAACCACAACAAAAAAACCCTATTAGATTCGGACCAAATACAAACATCTGAGATCCATAAGATTTTGTCAGTAAACCCCCAAAACACTGGATGTAAAAACTCCAAACAGCCAAACAACACCCCCCCAAATAACCCCAAACCCTAAGCCCCCAAATGCAAAGCAATGTATGGTGGAGGAAACAGATATGTCTCCTTGCCATACTCTGGAATGACATTTGCCAAAGACAGGGAAATGAGGATGAATAAAGAGTATTTTGATGGATTTTATATGATGTCAAAGACTTTGATCACTGAGCAGTACCTTCCACTTGCTTTAATTCAAGCAACAAAGGACATGTGATACTGGTGCTGTGTGTACCTGGGCATTGTGTATGCAGCAGAAACAGCAATGTGTGTGCAGTCCCCTGGGGCTTGCACCACAAAGTGACTGAGTGTCTTTTGAAAAGTACCACTTTAATTTCTGTGAAAATGTCCATTAAACAGTTACCACACTGCCTTCCTTTTATGACTGCTGTCCTCTAGTAATGAGACATACTGGCCCAAGGAGAGAGAATCTCTGATCTGAATTAGATTGGCAGAAAAGCCTTTTACTTTCATGTTTTCCTTCCTTAAATTAGGAAATTCCCTTAAAATGACAGTTTTACTGGTATAACTATTATTTGTTTTTAAAACAACTGAGATAGCCAAGAATTTTAGGATTTTCTTTGTGGTTTGGTTGTAAGGGCTGTGAGGCTGACCATGCTTCTGGGGGCAAGGTTGAATATATTTGTGTTTCAATGGTCTGGGTAGAGAATATGTCACCAGAAACAATCCATGTCAAGGATGGGACCAAGGTAAGACTGTTATAGCTCCAGTCGTGGGATCGAGGTAATTATCCCAACCTCCATGAAAGCTGCTCTGGTAACTCATCTTGAGGCTGATCTTTGGGGGACACTGAGTCATTCCAGCCTCAGCATAGCGGATGTTGTTGCCATGAGTGTGGGCAGCTGCTTTGCTGCATTGGCCTCTGCAGCAGGGAGGGGAGGGTGGCAGGAGAGGTGAGGAAGCCAGGGTATGGTCATCACTACCAACTAGTACTAACCGAAGGATGATATTGGTTAAGCCAGGAGGGCTCTGGGGAGTCAAGGAAATCAAGAAGATGAACAAAGATGTATTAGAAAGACCTTCTGGAAAGAAGACTTTAGATTCAAATATTTCCTTGTAGACTAAGTACGTTAGTGTGCCAACTTGTCATGTTTTCATGCTGAAGATATTAAAAAAAAATTCACTTAGTTAAAAATTACCTTTTTCCTATATGGTAACACAGATTAGTTGAGATGATGACACAGTCTTAGACAATTTTTAGGAGAATTTTTGGACCCTATGCTATTTCAGGAACACAGTGGCATGGAATTTGCAGTTGTGACAACACTATTGAGATAATGGAATAAAAGTGTTTCTGTCATCAAACTTAGCACCGTGCCTGGGACATAACGGGCATTTGCATATGACTGCTGAATGGAAAATCAATACAGAAAATCTATTACTGGGCTAACGAGTTTTTTGAAACAAAGGATTTAACCTTTCAGAAGGTTTATAATCTCTCTTCTCCAATAACGAATTTAAGGGGACTTCAGCACCTCTTGTGATCTTCCAATTTTAACACTTCTTCCTTTCAGAGAAACCATCTCTTAGATGGTTTATTTACTTTTTTGTATTTTGACTTCATGCAATGTTTTGCTGGTTTCGTGAGAGGTCTAGACCAAATACAACTGTGGGGGAGTCTTGGGTTTATTCTAAACGATCTATTTGCTGTGTTCCCTCCTTTGCCTTCGGTGACACATTCCTTTCAGAATCTGGCCTGGGCGAATTCTGAATACAGACAGTAAAAGAAAAGATTTGGAACCTAAATGACAATTCCTGGATCTCTCAGTCAAAGGTGCTCATGCCTGCCCAGTGTATTGTGAGGCCTGGATAAATACCCAAAGTTGTCCACAAGCTTTCAGCTCACAAGTAACTTGGAGGCAGGCTCTCTGCCTGGTTGGCACTCTGTGGACAGCTGTGATGCCCAGCAGGGGCCTCACTTCCTGTGGCCATTCCACTCATAATGGCCAGATGATATTTTAGAAGGCACGACAGTATCTTCTCATTCAACACTCAGTATTGATTTCCAAATGCTCAATTTCCAAAGTGTGATTAGTGCTCTGGCAACAGTGTTCCTTTTTTGATAGCATCTTTGTTGATACTAATTGATCTAAATTATGTGAAATGAAAATGGTAAAAGATTGTGCAAAGAGGTTATCTGTTGCTGAAATAGTCTTCAAAAGCACAAAACTGATAGGACTGTTGGTCCTGCAGATATGGTTTTGTTTCCTCTGCTATAGCACTAGGAACGAATCTTCTGTTAAACATGGCTTTTTGAAGATCTTCAGCATCTGGCCTCAATCAATCTCCATCTTCACCTCAGTGGGTCTAGCTAAAACTCAGCTATAAATAACAAATTTCTCCCATTTTTGACAATCTCTAAAATGTTTTAGAATTATATATCTATACTTATATATATCTGTAATTATATTATAGGTATTATATGTATGTGAGTATGTATATATATGTATATATATTTAAACTCACTCTATTTAAACTTAAAAACCAAAGACAGTTCACCTATTTCACCCTCCCATCCCCCACCTCTGGCAACCACAAGAATAGAAAAGAATTATAATAAATAAAAAGAGAATTATATTTTTATTTTCCTTCAGTGTTTTTGAATTCATCTCTTTGTACAGAATTTTAATTGTTTTCCCAGATGCTACATTACATATAACTTATCACAATCTACTGGTATTGTCATTTTTCCAATTTGAGTGAAGTACAGAAAACTTTTCTCCTTCGTTGTCTTAGGTATTTCTCCTATACACATTGGAGAATCACACCAAACAACATTTCAAATTTTGTTTCAATTGCAAAATACAATTTCGAAACCCGAAGAAGAAAAATTTATTGTATTAACCCTACTTTTGTTGCCACTGTTCATTCGTTCAGGTTCTTTCTTTGACCATTTCCTTTCTGCTTCAAGAACTTCCTTCACTCATTCTTTTTGGGGAGGTCTGCTGGCCATCAATACTTGATAATTTCAGAATGTCCTTTGTTCTTTGTTTCTAAATGAAATTTTCAATGCATATAGAATTTTAAGTTGACAGTTTCTTTTTCTTGCAACACTTTAAAAAAAAAAAAGTGATGTGCTACATTCTTCTGGCCTCCATGGTTTCTAACTCCTGTGTCATTCAAATTGCTTTTGTCATTTTACCCCATAAGTAAGGTGTTTATTTGTCACTGCTTTCAAGATTTCTTTTTTGGGGTGCCTGGGTGGCTCAGTCGTTAAGCGTCTGCCTTCAGCTTAGGTGATGATCCCAGGATCCTGGGATAGAGCCCTTCATTGGGCATCTTGCTCAGTGGGGAGCTTGCTTCTCCCTCTCCCACTCCCCCTCCTTGTTTTCCCTCTCTCACTATCTCTGTCATAAATAAAATCTTAAAAAAAAAAAAAAAGATTTCTTTTTTGACTTTTGTTTTCAGAACCTTGACTATGATGTGTCTTAGCATGAATTTATTTGGGTTTATTCTGTCTGGGGTTTGCTCAGATTCTTCCATCCATAGGCTTAAGTCTTTTGTAAAACTTGGAAAAATTAGAGCGATTATTACTCTCTCTTCTCTCTTTCTGGACCTCTAATGATACAAATGCTAGATTTGTTATAGTTCCACCGGTTCTTGAGGCTCTGTCCTTTTTTTTTTCCTTTAGTCTATGCTTCACTGTTATTCTATTATTTTATCTTCAGATTCACGGATTCTTCTATTCTCTTCATTTTACTTTTGAGCTCATACATTGGATTTTTAAATTTCAGTTACTGTATTTTTCAGTTTTACAATTGACATTTGGTTCCTCTTTATATCTTCTATTTCTTTGCTGAGACTATATTTTTATTTGTTTCAAGTGTGTTCTTAAATGCTCGCTGAAGCATTTTATAATGGATCCTTTAAAATCCTTGTCCAGATAATTCTAATATTTATGTCATCCACTATAGGCATCTGTTGATTGTCTTTTCTCGTTCAAGTTGAGATTTTTCCAGGTTCTTGATATGAGGAATGATGTTCTATTGTATCTTGAACACCTTCGTATTACAAGACGATGGATTTCAGAAAAAGCACTTATTTTAGTAGGCATCCACTAACACAAAACCAGCAAGGGGGCAGAAGGGTATTTCCTTACAGTTGGGCAAGAGGAGAACGAAGTCGAGGCTTTTAACTTTGCTTTTCCTGATGAGGGTGGAAATGCGGCCATTCCCCCCCCCCCAACCCCCGCCAGATGTGTTTGGCTGGAACAGAGTAGTTTTCGTCTAAAAGTTTTCTTCTTCCTAGAATACTCACTTCCTGGTTCATTGACTAGAGAAAGTTGGCTTTCCTGGGGCTTTAAATAATTTTATATAATATAATATATAATTAAAAATATATAATATTGTATATAAAATTTATATACTATATAATAAAATAATCATATATATATATATATATATATTAAAAAACAATCTGTGCCTGTTCGCATTTCCAGGTTGTTGGCTTTTCCAGCATCCATCTGAGCCATATGAGGAAAAATGCAAACCCAGTGCAAATCCAGTGAACCAACTGCCATGCCTTTCTTGGGCCTTAATGCCCTAACTGATTTGCCTTCTCTCTATCTTATAGTCTTATGTTTGTTTTATATATAATATCTAAGGATTTTAGCTGTATTTAGCAGATAAGATTGGGAAAAGTACATCAGAACGTCAGAATTTTGTCCCAGAATGGGAAAGAACTACTTGATATTTATCAAGTAGAAAGGAACTCTCTCTCTCTCAATACTTCTAGCCTCTGCTCTGGTTAATTGCATCAAAATTGATGAATGAAACAACCATGCAGGTATCTGCTATAGTCCCTGCCCACTTTATCAAATTTGTCAGGCATTAATTCATTTATTTAAAAACCATTTATTGTGGAAATTAAGCTCAGATTTTAAAAGTCTACGTACCAAAGCTAGAAAGATCATGTCACTAAAGAGTGCATATATCATAATGGGAAAAAAGACTCACACAAAATGAGGTTGTAAAAATGTTAAGGATAAAAAGGTGAGTAATGGAAAAGTTCTGTTCACAGTAAACGGCATGGGAGTAAGAGATGATATTGCTGTGACATTTGTTAAGAATCCACTTTGTGGAGAGGGTGGCCCCAGATGGCTATGTAGGAAGACTCTGAACTCACTTCCTCCCATGGACACACACAATCTATACCTACATAGAGAGTAATTATTCCTGAAGAAGAACTGAGGGCTGATTGAGTTTCTTCATGGCAAACAGCAGAAGGACTAGCCAGAGAAGAGTAGGAGAGACAGAGACATGATAATGATGGAAACCTCATCCCTAACATGGGGACATGCAGTAGAGAGGATTATCATCAAAGGGCCCATGGGTAGACTCATCCACCTGGGGCAGCAAAAACCCCAGTAGTTTAAAGGGCAACTAGACTAAAGTGAGGGAAATCCATTTACTAACTATAGAGAATCTGCCAATGGATAGAAATGGCTGGAGTTCTCTACAGGGTTGGGAGTGATGACAAGTGCCATTTTTTATGTTCCTCTTCCTTGATAGTGCAGGTGGGAACAGGATTGAGGCACTCCAGCCAAACGGATAGTGCTGCCCATTGTGCCCCAGGCCTCTGGCTTACACTAACTCTACAGCCCTTCAAAAATGGCTCCAGTATGGCACGCCTTGGGAAGCCAGGTTCATGTTTGTTCCAACTCCAGCCATCCTACTTGGGCAACACCATGCAGCTTGCCCTTGGATCCCACTAGCTCATACTTTTTCCAGCTTGAGCTATCCCACTAAGGCATCCTTGGCATGGTATGTCTAGGGGCCTCCTGGTTCACACCTGCTCTGCTCCATCCATCCCACTGGGGTAGCCCTGGCATGGCACACCCCAGGTCACCCCTGCTCATGCCTGCTCCATCTGTCTTGCTGGGGAATCCTTGGTACAGTGTGATCCAGGACCTCCTGGTCTTCACTAGCTCCCAGTATGGCATGTCCTGGGACTCTTCAGTTTGTGCTCACTCCAACTCTACCCACCCCACCAGAACAGTTTTGTTGCAGCATGCCCTGTGAACCCCTGCACTGCTCCTGCTCCAACTGGCCTGCACATGCAGTCAGTCTATAAAGGGGATGCACCTACACAAGGCCACTTCTTTAAAACTGGGAGAGATAGTGACTCTCCCTAACTGATAGAAACAAACAGAAGGTAAGAGAAAATGAAGAGACAGAGACACTTGTTCCAAAGAAAAGAAGTAAAACACTAGAAGTAAAAGAAGAAGAAAAACACTAGCAAATCAGAAGTAAGTAATTTACTTGAAAAAGAGTTCAAAGTAATGGTCATAAAGACATTTATCAAACTTGAGAGAAGAATGGGGAGAAACATAGTGAGAACTTCAACAAAGAATTAGAAAATATAAGAAATAACCATTTAGAACTGAAGAATGTAAAAACTGAAGTGACAAATACACTAGAGGGAATCAACAGCCGATTAGATGATACGGAAAAATGAATTAGTGACCTGGAAGGCAGAATAGTGGAAATTGCCTCATTAGAACTTAAAAAAAAAAAAAAAGAAGAAGAAGAAGAAGAAAAAGAAAGAAAAGTTTAAGGGACCTTCAAGAGAACATCAGGCATACTAACTTTCATATTATAGCAGTCCCAAAAGGAGAAGAGAGAAAGGAACAGAAAACTTACTTGCAGAAATAATGGCTGAAAACTTCCCTATTCTCGGGAGGGAAACAGACATCCAGGCTCAGGAAGAATAGAGAATCCCACATAAGATGAAACCAAAGAGATCCACACCAAGACAAATTATAATTAGCATAGCAAAAGTTAAAGAGAGATTCTTAAATGCAGCAAGAGAAAAATAGTGACTTTCAAGGGAAACTCCTTAAGTCTATCAATTGATTTTCAGCAAAAATTTTGCAGGCCAGAAGGAAGTGGCAGGATATATTTGAAGTGCTGAAAAAGGGGAAAAACTGACAACTGAAACCATGGTTTGTCAAGATTATCACTCAGAATTTAAGGACAGAGATATAGATTCCCAGATAAGCAAAAACTAAAGGAGTTCATCACCATTAATATCACCTTACAACTTACAGCAATTACCTTACAAACTTAAGCAATTACCAGTTTAAAATACACTGCTAATTATATATATATGACAATAAAGGTCAGTATATATGAACTTCATGGAAACCACAAACAAAAACCTACAATAGATACACAAAAAATAAAGAGAAAGGAGCCCAAAAATAAAGCTAATGAAAGTTATCAAATCATAAGGGAAGAGAACAAGAAAAGGAAGGAATGAAAACTACCCCAGAAAACAATGAACAAAATGGCAATAAATATATACCTATCATTAATTACTTTAAATGTAAATGGACTAAATGCTCCAATCAAAATTGGGTCAATGGGTAAAAGAAACAAACAAAAAACCCCAGCAAGACCCACTCATATGCTACCTATAAGAGACTCACTTCCAAACTAAAGATATACAGAGACTGAAAGTGAAGGGATGGCCAAAGATATTCATGCAAATAAAAATGAAAAGAAAGCTGAAACAGCAATACTCATATCAGACTAAATAGAGTTTATTTTTAAAAAAGATTTTATTTATTTATTTGACAGGGAGAGAGCACAAGCAGGTAGAGTGGCAGGCAGAGGAAGAGGGAGAAGCGGACTCCCCACTGAGCAAGGAGCCTATTGTGGGGCTTGATCCAGGACCCTGGGATCACAACCTGAGCTGAAGGCAGATGCTTAACCACCTGAGCCACCCAGGTGCTCCAAGACTAAACAGAATTTAAAACAAAGACTGTAACAAAAGACAAAGAAGGGCATTATATAAGGATCACCATGTCAATACGAGAAGAGGCATACCATTCACAAATATTTATTTGGGTGCACCAAAACAGGAGCCTCTAAATATATAAAGGAAATATTAATGGAAATAAGGGAAGACATTCACAGTAATAAAATAATATTAGGCAACTTTAATACCCCAGTTACATGAATGTGTAGGTCACCAAGGCAGAAAATCAATGAGGAAACATTGGCCTTAAACAACAAATTAGACCAGATGGACTCACATATGGACTATTTTATCCCCAGACTGCAGAATACACTTTCATCTCCATTGTACATGGAACATTCTCCAGGATAGATCACATGCTAAGCCACAAAACAAGCCTCAATAAATTCTAGAAGACTGAAATCATATCAAGCATTTTTTGTGACCAGAATGGTATGAAACTAGAAATCAATTACAAGAAGAAAACTGGAAAGACCACAAACACTTAGAGACTAAACAATATGCTACTAAGCAACCAATGGATCAATGAAGAAATCAAAGGGAAAATTAAAAACACCTTGAGATAAATGAAATGGAAATACAACTTCCCAAAATATATGGGATACAGCAAAAGCAGTTCTCAGAAAAACAGAAGCCTGTCTCAAGAAACAAGAAAAATCTCAATTAATCCAACCTTACACCTAAAGGAAGTAGAAAAAGAAAAAGAAAAACAAACAAACCTCAAATTCAGTAGAAGGAAGAAGATCAGAATGGGAATAAATAAAATAGAGACGTAAAAAAATTGAAAAAAAAAATCAATGAAACTAAAAGCTGGTTCTTCAAAAAGACAAACAAAATCAATAAATCTCTAGCCAGACTCATCAAGAAAAAAAAGAGAGAGGGACCAAATAAATAAAATCAGAAATGAAAGAGGGGAAGCGACAACTGATACCACAGCTATACAAAAAACCATGAGACTACTATGAGAAAGTATAAGCCAACAAACTGAAAAACCTCCAAGAAGTAGATAAATTTCTGGAAATACACAATCTTCCAAGACTGAATTGCGAAGAACTGAAAATCTGAACAGACCAATTGTAAGTAATGAAATTGATTCAGTAATTTAAAAATTCCCAAAAAACAGGGGCACCTGAATGGCTCAGTTGGCTAAGCATCTGAATTCAGCTCAGGATGATCTTAGGGGTCCTGGGATTGAGCCCAGCGTCAGGATCCCCACTCAGTGGGGAGTCTGCTTGTCCCTTTACCCCTCCCCCACTCATGCTCTCTCTCCTCTCTCTCTAATAAATAATACAATATTTTAAAAAAATTCCCAAAACCCAAAAGTCTAAGACCAGATGGCTTCATAGGTGAACTCTACCAAACATTTAAAGAGATAGTATCTCTCCTTCTCAAATTACTGAAAAAAACTGTAGAGGAAGGAACACTTCCAAACTCATTTTATGAACTCTGATACTGAAACTAGACATAGACACTACAAAAAGAAAATTATAGTCAATATCCCTGATGAATAAGAATTGAAATTCTCAACAAAATATTAGCAAACAGAATATAACAATACATTAAAAGAATCACAAGCCACAGTCAAGTATGATTCATTTTAGGAATGTAGGGTTGGCTCAGCATGTGCCAATTAATCAACATGGTACATACAACATTAACAAAATGAAGGATAAAAATCCTACCATCACCTCAACAGTGCAGAGAAAGCATTTGACAAAATTCAACATCTGTTTATGATAAAAATTCTCAACAAAGTGGGCATAGAAGGAACATAACCTCAACATGATAAAGCCCATATATGACACTGACAGCTGACATCATACTGAATGGTGAAAAGCTGAAAGCTTTTCCTCTAAGATCAGGAAGAAAAGAAGGATGCCCACTTTTGCTACTTTTATTCAACATAGTACTGAAAATCCTAAGCACAACAGTTAGGCACAAAAAATAAGTAAAAGTCATCCAGATCAGAAAGAAACAAACTGTCACCATTTGTAGATGATATGATACCATTTATATAAAACCCTAAAGATTTCACCAAAAAGCTATTAGAACTAATAAGTGAATTCAGTGAAGTTGCAGAATACAAAATTTATGTACAGAAATTGGCTACATTTCTACATGTTAATAGCAAGCTATCAAAGAGAAAAATTATGGAAACAATCTTATGTATAATGGCATCAAAAGAATAAAATATCTAAGAATAAATTTAACCAAGGAGGTGGGAGACTGGTACTCTGAAAAGTATTAGACATTGTGAAAGAAACTGAAGGTGAGACAAATAAATGGAAAGATACACAGTGCTCACAGATGGAAGAATTACTATTGTTAAAATGGCTATACCATCTGAAGCAATCTATAGATTCAATGCAATCCCCATCAAAATACCAAAGGCATTTTTCACAGAACTAGAAAAAGAATCCTAAAATTTGTATGGAATCAGAAAAGACCCCGAGAACAAAGCTGGAAGCATCATTCTGATTTCAAACTATACTACAAAGATATAATAATCAAAACAGTATGGTACTGGCACAAAAACAGACTCCTAGATTAATGGGCTAGAAGTAAACCTGCACATGTATGGTCACTTAATCTACAACAAAGGAGGCAAGAATATGCAATGGGGGAAAGGACAGTTTCTTCAAGTGGTGTTGGGAGAACCGGACAATTAGGTGCAAAAGAATGAAACTGGACCACTTTCTTACTCCATGTACGAAAATAAACTCAAAATGGATTAAAGACTTGCATGTAAGACCTGAAACCATGAAACTCCTAGAAGAAAACACAGGAAGTAAGCTTTCTGACATTGGTCTTAGCAATATTTTTTTTGGACAAGTATCCTCAGGCAAGGGCAACAAAAGCTAAGATAAACAAATGAAACTACATCAAACAAAAAAGGAAGCAGCTGACAGGCCCTCAGGACAGCAAAGAACCTGCAATAGTGGGGTCAGTTGCTTCTGGTTTCATCAAAGAAAAATTTTAACTATCAGAAACAGTATAGAATCATAAAAAGCAGACAAAATCAGTTATGAAAACTGTAACGCAAGTTACAGTACTACTTTATGACCATGCAAAATGTGCACACTTTTCATTAATCTAGAAAATCAAAGAAAAGCTCTATAAATAAGTCATACTGGATTAGCCAGTATCCGAGTGGAAGGAAACAGCCACATATACAACACGGAATGGTGATTCAGCACAACTGGACTACACTTCCCTCATGACCCTAGACCCCTGAACATTTTTGTTGCTGTTGTTAATTGATACCATTGTTGCCTCCTTATAGGCATCATTCTTTCTATTTATAGGTGAGGACAGGGCTGGGTTTCTGTTCCAGAAATTTGCCCTATCAAAATAATTAGGCGGGTTTAAAAACATTTCTCTAAAGGATATATGCTCTTTCATTATTTGCAATAGGAAAGGATTTGTAAACAACCAAACGCCTGACAATAGCGGACTGTTAAATAAATAATGGTAGACCATTATTAATGGGAGCCCCTCCTGTTAGCCTCACAGTTAACCTATATAGGAAAGTCAGGTATCATTATGTCCACTTTATGGAAGATAAAACAGAGGCTAAATTGCCTACTCAGCATTGCACAAGAGATGTTTTGACCCAGGTCTTGGGCTCTTAATGCTAACCTGTGCTCTCTGGGGAGCCAAACTTTCCCAGCGAGGGGGGGTAAATTATCAGACTTTTTGGCTTCAGTCAGGCACATTTAGATAGCTTTGCCACATGAGACAGAATGGTATAAAGGCTTTAGAATCAGACAGGCCCGGTGGGCATTTCATCTCCTTGGCTTGCTGGCTGTGTGACCTTGGGGGAGATTACTTAACCTCTCTGAGCTCCAGCTGCCTCACTGGCATTAAGGGGTAATAACAGTGCCAATCTCAGAGGGTTGCTAGGTGGACTAAATGAGAAAATGTATGTGATGTTCTTAATTAGCACAGTGCCCAGCACAGAGCAAGTGTTCAATAAATACAGGTTAACTTAATTCTTTAATTTTTAAAATTCTTTAATTTTTAATAACTATTACTTCTTCCAACACTGTAGCCTAAACAAGTAGGAATTCCTCTAGTTTACTTGCATTCTTAACTCACATTACCTATCTGGTCACTTCATGGGATTTTAAAATATGTGATCAAGAAGGAACTTGGGAGGTCAACTAGTCTGGGTCTCCAGAGAAGCGGTGTAGCCCAGTGTGTCCAAAATCACATGGCAAATGAGCTTTCTAGCACTACTTCTCAGATGTGTCCTCTTCAATTTTCCATAAACCTGGTAGTTTTAGTGCCAAGTTCCAGGCAGTTCTGATCTTGAACAAGGTCAAAGCTTAAAAAGCACCCATGGGGGTGCTGGAGAGGCTCAGAGAGATGGCAGCACCCCAGTCTTAGGATGGGATAATGTTTGGTTCCTGAAAACCATCCTCCTCACCCAATCTCTGTCTGAATAAACCAATTACATTTCTCTCCTGTGTTTAAAGCAAATAAAGCGAGCTTCTGAATGTCAGCAGCATGTGGTGTTTAATTTGCATCTCACCAAGGAATACAAGACTTAAGGATGATGAGCAAAAGGGATTTTTATGGAAACCAAATTACAGCATCCGAGACACAGACTCGGGCCGTATCAGCTCAAGCTGTGATCTTGTTAGCTGTCGTTAACAGAGCCAGGTTTGTTCCTTGGAATAAGGACTCTCAGGGCAAATGTGTAAAACATTATTCAGGTGTTTCTGCAGGAAGTGCTGTTTATAAGGGCCTTTTCAAAGGCTATGTAACAGAGTGTGGCTGATAGACTGTGGCTGGTGGCAGGGAACAGGGACTCCAACCAAAGTAAATGTAAACACAGTGAGGACCTGCACATCTCCTAGTAAGAAGCCCCAGGGAAGGGCATTTCCAGGACTGGCTAATTCAGTGGCTTGGTGGTCTCGCCAAGGACCCAGGTTCTTTGCATCTTTTCTCACTGCCATCCTTAGCTCATCTGCAGGCTGATTGTCTTCACTGCCCTAAGGTGGCTGCTGCAGTCATGTGCAGACAAAGATGTTCGGTATTCCTCTTTGCATTTGAAGCCACCCCTCACTGGCTTCAACTGCATCACATGCCCATGACTAAATCAGTTTCATAGCAAGGCTAATAAGGCCATTAAGACCGTTACAATCAGCTTAAACCCATCAATAGTCACCCCTTAGGACTGGAGACTGACCAGACTCCCCTGAGAACATGCTATTCAGTGTAGGGTGAACCCACAGGGGTTTTCTTGTAAGTGGGGTGTGGCTGATGGACAGGCAATCAACGGTGTCTTCCTCATACAGGAAGCCTGCCCCATTAATGCAGTATATACAACAAATGGCAATGAATCCAATCAGCCAGATACAAGGTTAGCTTGATAGATCATCTCAGCTACAATTTAAGCAGAGAGCTGTGTAGCCCCGACACCTGCATGTCTGGGTTCTAGTCACACCTGTGGGCCTCTGCTTCCTCATTTGTTAAGAGACAGGCATGGATGAGATGATGTCTGAGGTTCCTCTGACCTCCAGTTATCTATAGTTAATTACAAAGAAAACCCTGGTGGCCCTCATTTTCATCACTTATCTCCAAAAATGCCTTATATCAGAATTTCTAACTAGAAGCTATGGTAATTTCTATGGTAAGTCTTTTCTTTTCCCCCATTAGGGATGATGAGCAGTGGGGAGGCCAGGAAAACAACCAGAGGACATGAGTATCAGAAGTCAGAGATGATTGGCTACTGGTAGTTAGTCCTGAGTTGAGGATTGACGATAAGCTGTCTTGTGTTTTCTTTCTGACTGTGCATTCCTCTGTAACCACTGAGTGTATGCCATATTCCTAGGTTTCCTACTGCTAGGAGTCTGGGCAATCACAACATTTCCCTGACAACTATGAGCAGAGCCTCTGATACACCATGTGCTGTGCTGGGGGCTGGAAATTCCTTATCTTGCTGTGTGTAAAGAGACTTCAAGGATGAGCCAAAGGCATTATCTGCCTGAAGCCAGTTATATCCAGAGCACTTCCCATTTTAGTTTAAGGTCAATGAGGATTTTTCTGCCATTAAGATTTTTTAAGTGCTTCTTGCCCTGTGCTGTTGCTTTATACACACTCCCTGCCTGGCACTATTCTGAGTGTGTGTGTGAGCGGGGTGGCGGGGGGGCAAGAAGCACCACGTTAATCCATGTCCTCAAAGTTGGAGGGCCTAGAATAATGTTCAAAAGAAGATGGTATATTTCAAGTACTAAATTCTGTGATAGAATTCTTACTTGTAAGGGTTTAGAGACCAGGAGAATAACTCTAGAGAAACTCCAGGAGGGCTGGAGTTTGCAGGTAGGTGTCCCTGGTGGAGGTGGTGCCTGGGCAGGGCCCTAAGTGTAAGGGAGGATTTAGCTAGGAGAACAGAGAAGGGGACAAGCTCTAGCCAAAGGGGTGGATTATGGGTGGGAATCCAGATGCTAGCAGGAAACAGATTCACAGAAGGCAGTTGTGCAGGGTGAAGTCAAAACAGGCTCAGACTAGGGGTGGAACTATTTATCTTTCTTTCGATTTTACAGAGTGCTGCACCAAGTAGGCCTTCTATGAAGACACACAAGTAGTGATGAAAAGAGCCGAAGAAATAGATCAGGATTGACTGACTTCCTGTGCTGTGTGAAGCAGAAATTCTATGAGCCAATATACATGATTTAAAATAGGAAGACCCATTCTGAGTGCAAGGCTCATGGGAGAAATGCTGGAATGGAGGTCTCCAGCCCCACTTTGGTCCATTTGCTGTTGGGAGTGGAGGACAAATGAGCCAGGGTGGTGCGGTCTCCTTCAACCACTGTGGTCCCCTCAGAACATCCTCTGTGGATGCTTTGCCCCGAGAGACACTCATGATTTAAGTGACTCTCACGTGCAGAAGCCGAGAATGAGCTGAACCGAGAGGGAAATTATAAGGATGACATTTTATTCGAGGAAAGGAACATTCGAGTAAGGCCTTTGTTTCTTTAAGGTTTGCTGAAATAGAGAGGTTGTTTTATGGGCAGGCTGAGCAAAGAGGGAAAAAGTAAGGGGGCGGATAAGAAACAGAAAGGGGAATGAAATAAACTGAAATGTGGTCAATATAATTTTATTTGGTTTATTATTCCTGAGGATGGTGCCAATAAGTCTGAGTTCTGTGACTCCCCAGCTCCACCATCACAGAAAATGTGAG
Organism: Mustela lutreola; assembly: GCF_030435805.1. Classification (NCBI taxonomy): domain Eukaryota; kingdom Metazoa; phylum Chordata; class Mammalia; order Carnivora; family Mustelidae; genus Mustela; species Mustela lutreola. The sequence goes on along the minus strand of NC_081298.1, from coordinate 65,311,463 downwards.
CCATCCTGCTTCCAGAAACGAGCTTCCCACTAAAAGGAGAAGCATCACCAAGCCTTGTACAACAGGTCAATAAAACTCCCAGCCCAGGCCAGACCTGAATTGATGGTGTTCTCCCAGCAGGGTCTGAATGGTCCCAGGCATCCAGCTGGGGACAAGCCAGGCCTGCAGGGCTGTAGCCTGTTCTTTCACTGAACACATACCAGAGAGTCAGGAAATACAGGCAGGCCCCAAATGGGTTCTGGGTAAAAGGCTGGAGCACTGAAATGGGAACTAGACACAGTCCTTGTCTATAGGGAGCTCCTAGTTGGAAGCTCTAGCTTGTCTCTTTGACCAGGAGCTGCTTCAAGTAGTCTCACTTTTTTCCAATGAAGGAAAAATGAGTTAGAGAGTTTGCAGGAGGAAGAGTGGGCAGGAGGGAGGTATGCAGGCAGCCATCAGGGTACACATGGCAGTGTGTGCCTCACTTAATTTCAAGGAGCAATATGCATGTGGGACCTCAGAGTGTCACATGAGAGAAAACACTCCATTAGGAACTTAATACCAAAAAAGCCAGTCAGTGGCCCAGCTTGCCGAAGTCCCGGAGCTTAGGGTCCCATCCTGCCACATGGTTTGTACGGCCCATTGCATAAGTATGTGAACCTCTTGTTCAAAAAGCAGGGGAAAAAAGGTGTAATTACAAGTACTAAAATATAAAGCTTCCTTATTTCTTCCATGATTTCTCAACTGGTCATGGCATTTAAAAAAAAAAAAAAAGATTTTATTTATTTATTTGAGAGAGAGAGAGAGAGACCACAGCAGGGGGATTGGGAGAGGGAGACACAGGTTCCCCACTGAGCAATGAGCTGGATATGGGACTTGATCCCAGGACTCTGGGATCACAACCTGAGCTGAAGGCAGATGTTTAATGGACCACCCAGGTGCCCTGCGTCATGGTATTTTTTATTTGCTATTTCATGTTGTGCTTTCTGGGCACCAGGGAACTTGTGGGGCGAGTATAGACCCTCACAGGCATCTCCCCTTTCCATGGCCTGCTGGCCCAACTACGATGGACAAAGAGTGATGCCCAAGGGTACTGTGGCCTTTGCACAGGATATACTAGGCACCTGCACCAGAGGAGAGGCTCATTCTGGAAGAGTTACCATCCAATAAACCTGGAGCTGCCAGCTTGGGGTGGTAAGGGCCACCACAGTGCCATAGGCATGTGTGCCCTACCCCGACCCCCAGTGCATCCATGCTCCCCCTGAGGTGCAGGATGGCAGCAGCTGTTGCTCATGGTGGAGAGGGAACACAGAGTGGGGCCAGGGCAGAAGGCAGGGGAATAGGCAGTTCCCTGGAAGGCATGTGACCCAAGACGCCAAGCTGCTGCTGCACATGCCACTGTTTCATTGGCCTATGCTTATGAAACATAAATTCAAAGACCAAACTGTTAAGAATTTCAGAGGGCAATCACAAAGCATTAAACTAAGTGCAGACCATCTGATCCCGGGGCTCTCTGAGACCTCACAGTTCATTGGCTCAGGAAGTGATCCCACCTGGGGCCTCAAGTCCTAGGTCTTCTACCTTTGTCCTTCTCTAAAACAAAATGCCCAACATGCAGGCCGTCATCCAGACTTCTAAACTGTGGTCTTCTGAGAGCCGTTTCCTGCCTGTAATCCACCCTGCTGCCTCTCTGCTTGCATTCCCTGAGCTGCTCACTGATTTAAGGTAAAAGAAAATTCCAGGTAATCAAGGTGGTGACAGTTTTGGAACCTCAAAGGAATTTCTGTGGATATGGGATTTTAAATAGTTGGAGTCCCATGTAATTAAAATAATGAATTAAAATTGCCACTTCAGTAATTGCTTTTATAATATTTACTACCATTGCCATTGTGTAACTTAACTCATTAATTACATTTGGAAAAAAGCTTGGCAATGAATAATTAATAGGATGTGATAATCGAGGGAGTCATGGTGGTTAGGAAACAGAGCTTGAGAGAAAGTGTCACCCACACGCAGTCCTGTTAATGAGAGCTTCACAGCCTGACGGCCACAGGCTCAGAGGGGATGCTCGGAGTCTATCACCTGCTGTTCTCAGAGGTCAACAGAAAATTCTCTTTGGCCTCACTGCAGATGTGGAAACAGGTCAGAAACTCCTCAGTGGCAGCAAGAAAGTCTCCACTTTATCAAAACAGACAGTCCTTGGCACAAATAACTCAGCAAAATACAAATTAGGAAGGGCACCAAAAGGTCAACACGGTGCTCTCCATGCCTCATAGAAAGTGGAAGTCTGATGTCTTCCATCACGACACATATGATAGGTGGTCGGGGGGCAGGAGTTCAGCCAGATGCCCCTGAACTGCAAACAGTTCCACCCCCACCTGGATTTCCAAACAGGTCCAACATTTGCGGCAAGTACGGCCCTCACTCCAGACACACACACAAACACACGTATGGAAAATCGAGAGGAACCAAGGTGCACTGCTTTCAGCAGGGAAAGGATTATTCTACTGAAAAGAGAAAATCCATTTTCAAGGAAGCTCTCCTGAAGAGCAGATAGAACTGTGATTTAAGCTGTATCCACAGTTTGTATAGAGATGGCCTTCCAAGATCTTGGCATTTTTTTACGTGATTGCCAACAAAGATAAAATACTTTTATGGGATATTTCTTTACACAATGGTCTTTTGGCCAAAATTTGGTTTCTGTAGGGTTGCTAGATCAAATGAAATTTGAATTTCAGATAACCAACGAATAATATGCAATATGAGGGACATACTTATATTAAAGAATTATCCATTCTTCCTATATTTTTATTTGTTAAACCTAGCAATCTTAGGTTTGTGATCTTTCTTATTCTCCAACATGAAAATGTCTGGTGCAAAGCACTAAGAAGATGCTCCTGGAATGTTTGTGGATGACTTATTTAAATTTGCATGACACCTGGCAAACAGCACCACCATTAAGTAGTGTGCAGGGATTTCCTGCTTGAAAGTTTGCAAAGTCCCTTCTGGGTTCTTGATAGGATGCTAGACAGAATGACACGTGAGAAGATTAATTGCAACTCATCACAGATCTGGAAGTTTGGAGACCTGAGAATTCATATTGCAGGTTGCCAAGGCTGTATTTTAACAGTGGTGTAATACAACGGACATTGTGATAGAAGAACTGTTAGATGATGAAATAAAGGGGTAATAAAATATCACGAGTCTATTTCAAAGTCACAAAGTGCAGGGTTAAAATACTGCCTTTAATACTTCTGAATGAGCTGAGAGGATGAAAAGTGAGCCTTATGTAACCATTTTCTTGGTATACGCAAACTTGTTTATATCTCCACGAATGCAACGCTAACCAGCTAGTTGAGAATCCTAAAGCCGCCATATGAAAAGATTAGAGTTTCTAGAAAAAGAGATACACAGAGTTGCCTTCCAGGGCAGGTGTGGAGAATGTCAACACTGAAGGATCTTTAGTGCATCCAGACTAGCCACACTCCACCATCCTAAACTGTGTGTTATTGCCTACAGACAACAGAATATTGGAAGGACATTTTATTCAACAGAGCAGGCTTGGTCATAATGCTGGAAGTTAATAAGACATACCCTCCCTGGGGTGTTTCACTGAAAGACAGTGGCATCTGCAAACATAGAGACTATGTCCCAGGCTCACGTTTGTTGTTGTTGCCAGTTTTATTTTCATAATACATAAAAGGTAGAAAATTCCTCTGGAAAGCAATCCTCCTTTAGACCCTGTTATTTAGATTTTCCTACTGTACTAGATGCTGCTTACCTATTTAGAACAGCTGGTAGGATGGGGAGAGAGACAAGGTTGACTCCAGGCCCCAGGTTTCCCTCTTGACTCTTCTTTGGGGGCTGCCTATGGTGCGAGTGACCCAACCCCCTTAGAAATGCAATCATCACAGAAGCAAGAGCTCATGAAGACTTGCACTTCTTTTAGGAGCTCTGCCTCTACCAGGGTTTTAGCAATAAGACTTCCCAAAAAAGGGGTGTCTGGATGGCTCGGTGCGTTAAACGTCTGCCTTCGGCTTGGGTCACAATCCCAAGGTCCTGGGATCAAGTACATCAGGCTCCCTGCTCAGCGGAGAGCCTGCTTCTCCCTCTCCTTCTGTCAGCCACTTTCCCCTGCTTGTGCATGCTGCTTTCTCTCTCTCTGTCAAATAAATAGATAACATCTTAAAAAAAAAAAAAAAAAAGACTTCCAACAGACGATCTTCATTAGAAAGTTCAGAGAAAAAAATAACACTGGAAGCCTGATTGGGTACATTGTATGAAGCCTGAAAAGGGGGAAAGGTCAGCCAGCAAAGTTAAATACTAACTAAAGTCATGGCAATCATGTTAGATAGAGAACAGAAAATAAAGTCTGCAATAGCTCCTGAACACCTGTCACAGAAATGAGGAGAAGACTTTCTGACCCCATTTTCACACTGTCTTCTGGCAGTTTATTAGCTGATGAAGGAGATGAGGCCCATGGAGAAAGGATCACTGTCCTGGGGAGAACTGACAGGGGCACTTTCACACAGCTATGAGGCCACACACCATGGAGAAAAGAGAGAGGCCTAACATGTCCTGGGCTCCCCTCATGAAAGAGCTGACCTATTAGAGAACACAGGGTTGTGAGGGCAAAGGGCAGGGAGGCCTGTCAGGAGGAGGTAGTACTAGCTAAGTCTGTTAGACCCAAGTGCTGTGCGCTGTTGCAGAAAAGCTGGCCTGAGCAGAACAGGGAAGGGGGCTCAGTCCAGTGGTGAAAGCTCAGTGAGGGTTCTAGCTCATGGGAGTGGCCCGCTTCAGACCTGGGACAAGCACTCTATAAACTGCAAGGACCCTGTCTTTCTCAGAGAACCCCAGCTCCATGTCAGTGAAAGGAATAAGCTGGACTTCCCTGCACTGGTAGCCTGATGCTCGTGTGAACCGCCATGAATCACGCCACCCAACCCAAATAGATATCCTTCAAACTTCTCCCCATCTGCCTGCTGAGAGGTTAGAGTCCTTCATGAGAGCCTTCCACTCCACAGTTGGAAATAAAAAGCTTACACTGAAAATGTTTCTTGGAGTAACACTGAATGATGTGAATTCAAGATTAGTTATAATTAGGGTGGTCAAAAAATTTTGGTCTAAAACAGGACACTTTAAAAATTGTGTTAAAATACACATAACATAAATCTTAACAATTTTTTTTTTTTAAAGAGAGAGAGAGAGAATGTGTGCACAGGAGGGGCAGAAGGAGAAGGAGAGAGAATCTTAAGTAGACCCCCTGCTGAGTATGGAGCTGATGTGGGGCTCAATCTCATGGCCCTGAGATCATGACCTGAACTGAAATCAGGAGTTGGGATGCTTAACTGACTGAGCCACCCAGGTGCCCTGTTTAAGTGTATAGCTTAGTAGCATTAACTGTACCATATTGTTTCATACCATTACCACCATCCAGCCCCAAAACTCTTTTCATGTTACAAAACTGAAACTCTATAAACACTAATTTCCCATTTTCCCCTCCCCTTGGCCTCTCACAACCACCCTTCTACTTTCTGTCTGAATTCAACTACTCTAGATACGTGGAATTACACAGTATTTATCTTTTGGGGGCTGGCTTATTTCACTTAGCATGTGTCCTCAAAATATATTATACAGCTCATGTCAGCATTTCCTTCCTCTTTAAATCGGAATATATCCTAGGGCAGGTCTAGAGCACATTTCGTTTATTCATTCATCCATCTATGGGTTGCTTCCATCTCTTGGCCATTGTGAATAATGATGCTCTGAACATGGATGTGCAAATCTCTCTTCAAGACCATGCTTTCAATTCTTTGGGGTAATATCCAAAAGTGGAATTGCTGGACCATATGGTAATTCTATTTTTAATTTTTTGAAGAACTGCCTATTTTTTCTATAGTGGCTATACCATTTTAGAATTCCCACCAACTGTGCACAAGGGTTCCAATTTCTCCACATCCTTGCCAACGCTTATTTTCTGTTATTTCATTTCTTATTTTCTTGATAGTAGCCATGTGAACGGGTGTGAAGTAATATCTCCTTGTGGTTTAAACCAGAACACTTCTAAGAGTAAAGGAGGCACTAGTATGAAATTATAATGGAGCATGGGTGATCATTGGGATGTAAGCTCATTGCAGCTATAATCAGCATAGGGAATCACATGGGAAATGTTGCTTCTGTGGCCCCAGATCTATTGGTCCGGAAGCCCAGAATGCAAGCTTTTGTTGTAGAGTAGCCCAACAGTCTTCTGAGAAGGCTCAGTTCCTGCCTATAATTTACCCAGCTACCTGTCTGCTTGGATTCCCCAAGTTTCTCATTAACATAAAGGTAGAAAAACATTTGGCAAATTGCCTTTGGGTAGCCAAGGTGGTGACAGTTTTGGAAGCTCAAGGAGGCTCTGTGGAGCCAGGATTTTAAATAAACTGGAGTCTTATGTAAATAAAATAATTCTGAATTAAAATTGCCTCTTCAGTAATGGCTTTTATATTATAATATTTACTACCCATTGCCATTGTATAACTTATTTTACTAATTACTGTTGGAGAAAAGCTGGAAGCCATCCTTAGGTTGGGGGTAAAGGGTTAAGTGTAATGGATGGAATGTATCGTTTTTACTTTGCCTTTCTTTACTCATCAAGGGTGGTAGAAGCAATTCAAGATTTTCCCTCTCTCCCTTCCTTATTCCTTCCTTCCTTCCTCATCTTTCCCTCCTTCCGAGTGGCTGTTTTTTTTTTTTTTAAATTTTTTTAAAGATTTTTATTTATTTATTTGATAGAGAGAGATCACAAGTAGGCAGAGAGGCAGGCAGAGAGAGAGGGAGAGAAGCAGACTCCCTGCTGAGCAGGGAGCCCGACGTGGGGCTCGATCTCAGGACCCTGAGATCATGACCTGAGCTGAAGGCAGAGGCTTAAACCACTGAGCCACCCAGGCGACCCCCGAGTGGCTGTTTTATTAAAAATATGTACTATTTGTAACAAGTTTTGTTTTACATAGCTCTTTTGCAAAAAATAACCCCATAAGGACTGACAAAAGCTTTGAGGCAGATAGAGCAAACATTACCACTTCACAACAGATGACAAAAGGGGGTAAGGCCTAATGGGGTACAGGATGTTTAAGCTGTGACCTGGTATTAGGCTGGGGATAGTAGGCCAGGCAACTTGGAGGGGAGGAGGGTGTGGAGGAGAGGAAAACTGTTCCAGGCAGAAGAAACCACGTGTGTGCAGGTATGGGAGAAGTAAGATTTCTGTGCTTGGAGTGACACAGTGAGTCTGTGACAGAGCCAGGGCTTGACTGGGACAGGAGGAATCACGCTGATTGAATCTCTACTGTTCCAGAACTTCTGATATCTAGAAAGTCTGTGTGGTATCCATGGCCCAGAGCTTCACTTTCCCTGACCCAGGCAAGGAAATGGGGATAACTGATGACTAGTGCCCACAGGAACCATACATGGGTTGGGTTCACTTTTAAGACCCATGAGGTACAGAATCGCTGTAGAGCTGTGAGCAAAATTTGGCCTTCATTTAGAAATGTTAGTGAATAACTAGTATTTCTCCAGCTAGATGGAAGAAAAAAAAACACTCAAGAAATAGAATCTTAGGAAATAATGTTGTTGGTTTGACTCTCCTTTCCTCATCATATAAATCTAAGCACGACCGGGGCACTTTTCAAGTTTTTTGTCATCTTCTGTTTTAAGTGCAGAGCACAGAAGGAGGGCTAAGATCCCTAGAACTACTTTCTTGGAGAGAACAGAAGCTGATGAGGTATGTGCCATCCAGTCAGCCCCTAGTGGAAACTTGCAGGGATGCATGTTCCTTCCTGTTCTGTGCTCAAACATGGCACCAACACACAGCTCGCTCTTCTTAAATGGACCTATGTTCTGATGCTCTGACATATGGACAAGGGCAAGAGCAGCCCGTGGTCTGGTGTGTAGCACTCAAGCCTGTGCTGTGAACACAAGTTTGTGGCAGGTGTGATTGCCTTTTTAAGGGGATGCAGTGGGGGTGGAGCAAGGATGAGGCCCTTAGGTGACCAGAGCAATGTGCCTTCATCACCAGCTCAGTGTGCCAGACTGTCCCTGCACAAGGCCACACTTCCACCTGAAAATCTGGGCTCCGGCCAGATTCTACTCCTTCCTCAACCTTAGGCAAGTGACTCATCCCTCTAGGCATCAATTTCCCCATGTGTAAAATGGGGACAGTAGTGGGGCCTCCCCCAGAGCTTGTCGTAGGGATGAAATGGGATTAAAGACATCAAGCCCGAGCACAGTGCTCGTGGCAGGAGCAAGGCACTCCAAGAGGAAAGAGGATAACATGATGTCCCAATGACTACATGCCTTTGCCAGGGAAGGGTGGGTTATCATTCAACGCTGTGCTCCCCTTCCAACAATAGCAAAGGCCCACACCTACTGTCCTTTTAGAACTGCACTAACCAGCTTAGTGGCTGGGGCTATGACTCAAAGAAAATAGGGACCTCCTTCACATATTCCCTCAGCAAACTAATAAATACCTTAATTCTCTGTGCTTGGGTAACATTCATGCCTTCACACACATCATTTTCCTTCTTCCTGCCCAACGCCAGGACTGGCTAGCTGAATAGAGGTTACTGTCTCCACTGTAAGATGAGGAACTGTGGCCTCAAGTGGCCCTCTGACTCACTGGTTGTGAACAGGGCAAATGGGGCCATAGGGAAGTCCCTGGGGAGCTGCTGGGCCTACAGACTATTGGGCTGGGCTAGGCTTCATGGAGGTCCTGTCCAATGAATTGGATCAGGGCCAGTGAGCAGGCAGAACTGGTTTGTGAAATGGAAAAAGGGCCATACACTGTCCCCACATAAGTACTTGCTTTGGTTTCAACACTGTCATCTAATTGACCTATAATTAATTAACGAGCATGGACATACTGAACACAGACTTTCAGGAAGAAAGGGGCAATAGGAAGAGGGCAGCATGAAAACTCACATCCAGAGAAATCACAGAAGGAGCAGGCACAGCAGGGAACGCTACTCAATTCAGCAGCTCTGATGGGTGTCAGAATAACGGGTGCAGATGTCCAGGCTCTGATGCTGGCTGTCAAAGGCAGAGATGGGTGCTGCACTCTCTGGGCTGTTGGGAGGATATGGTATAGCAGCTGGCCTGCCAGTCACTTGCCTGGGAGTCAGCATGGGGAAAGGAACTGGATGAAGTCAAGAAAGGTCAGGCTGCTCCAGTTGACGGGGAGCACATTAACCTTTCAACAGCAGCAGGGGAGCTCATCGGGCTCCAAAACATAATCATTAAACTTCAGCCAGGCGGCTTGGCCAGTGCTGGCCCAAGGCTGCCTCTGGGAGGGCAGTCAGAGGAGTGGGTCATGGGGAGGCCGACTGGGGAAAGGAGGAGAAGGGAGGAGGGGCAGGCCTGTGCCCAGAGTTAGCAGCTGGAGGGGAAGCTTGTTCCAGCTGGCTCTGTGTGTCTAGAGTGAAATGCCAGCGTGGGACTGTCTGGGAGGGAATTTACTGGGGGACTAGATGGGTGGGAGGTGTTGGCCCAAAGGCTCTTAAAGCAGAGAAGGAAGGCTCTAGGCTTTTGGCTAGTTTTCTCCACTAAAAGGAGATTTAACAAAAACAAAAAGCAAAAAATATTGGTGGTATCATAACTTAAATAAACTTCCATTAAAAGTGGCTAAGTAGTTTGGTTTTAAACAAAACAAAACAAAACACTCTCCTCCCTGCCATGTATCTATTGGCTTGAAAACTATCCACTTACCACAATGTTTCTCTAACTGGCTCTCCACTTAATAAAGGCATAGACATGGGTGAAATATCTAAAGACAGTGGCATTCAGGGTGTTAAGAAATATACATGTGTACTAAAATGTACTTTGTATTTTTGAATAATCTTCTTTTTTTCCCACCTGTAAGATATATTACTTGTTGCTCTTGGGTTTCTTTTATGTTCAGTTCAGTTTCCCAGATCTGGGTCAGTGAGAATGGTGAACACATAAAATGAATAAAGGTGTGTGGGGGGGTGATTACAGATTGTTTCTTCCTGTGTAATCAGTTTAAACATTTTAAAAGAACTGACAACTAGTAAACATCAACATATTTGGTGTAGGACTGAATTTTAAAATTTTTAAAATTTTTAAAATTTTAAAATTAAGCAAGAGCCTAATGAAAACTAGCTATTCAAGAGGGTGTATGTGTAATTCTACTTCAGAAATATATATTTTTAAAAGGGAGTAGACAGAAAGCAAAAATAAACTATTGGAACTACACAAAAATAAAAAGCTTTTGCATTGCAAACCATCATCAAAATTAAAAGGCAACCTACTGAATGGGAGAAGATATTTGCAAATGACATATCTGATAATGAATTAATATCCAACATAAATAAATAACTTCTACAACTCAATACCAACAAACTCCAAATAACCTAATTAAAAAAAGGCAGAGGACCTGAATAGACATTTTCAAAAGAAGACTCAAAAAGGGTCAGCAGACACATAGAAAGATGCTCAGCATCACACATCATCAAGGAAATGCAAGTCAAAACCATAATGAAATATTACCTCATACCTGTCAGAATGGCAAGAATAAAAAATACAAAAAAAAAAAAAGCATTGGCAAAGATTGCGCTTTGTACACTGTTGGTAGAAATGTAAATTGGTGTAGTCACTGTGGAAAACAGTATGAAAGTTCTAAAAAAATAATAAAAATAGAAATAAATTACAGTCTAATAATTCTATTACAGGTTATTTACCTAAAGGAAAAGATATATGCCCACCTATGTTTACTATAGCATTATTTATAAGAGTTAAAATATGGAAGCAACCTATGTGTCCATCAATAGATGGATGGATAAAGAAGATGTGGTATATATACACAATGAAATATTGCTCAGCCATAACAAAGAATGTGATCTTACCTTTTGCAACAACATGGATGGACCTGGAGGGTATTATGTGGGGTGCCTAGGTGGCTCAGTTGTAAGTGTCTGCCTTCAGCTCAGGTCACAATCCCGAGGTCCTGGGATCCAGCTCCGCATCAGGCTCCCTGCTCAGTGGGGAGCCTACTTCTCCCTCTCACACTCCCCCTGCTTACGTTCCCTCTCTCCCTGACTCTCTCTCTCTGTCAAATAAATAAGTAAAATCTTTAAAAAAGAAAAGGGTATTATGCTAGGTGAAAAAAATCAGACAGAATAAAGACACATCATATGATTTCACTTACATGTAGGATCTGAAAAATAAACGAATAAAGAAACAAACAAATAAAGAGCAAAATCAGACCAATAAATACAGAGAACAAACTGATGGTTGCCAGAGAGAAGGGGGGGGTGGGAGGATGTGCAAAATGGCTAAAGGGGAGTGGGAGGTATAGTCTTCCAATTATGAAGGAATAAGTCACAGGGATGAAAGGTACAACCTAGGGAATAGTCAATGGTATTTTAATAGTGTTGTATGGCCACAGACAGTAGCTACCCCTGTGGTAAAGTATTGCAGAATGAACAGACTTGTTGAATCATTATATTGTGTACCTGAAACTGATGCAACTAGGTGTGTGGCAACTGTATTTCAGTTAAAAAAGAAAAAGAGTAGATAGCAGTAATAAATATTGAAAACTATGCTAATTTCACCAGAGTTTTATTTCTCTTAATGCTAACTTTGAGATGTCTTGTGTATTGAGTACATAAATAACTTTTTTGGATGCATTAAAAAACTAAATTAACGGGATGCCTGGGTGGCTCAGTTGGTTAAGCAGCTGCCTTCGGCTCAGGTCATGATCCCAGCGTCCTGGGATCGAGTCCCGCGTCAGGTTCCTTGCTCTGTGGGGAGCCTGCTTCTCCCTCTGCCTCTGCTGCCACTCTGCCTGCCTGTGCGCTCTCACTCTCTCTCTCTCTCTCTGGCAAATAAATAAATAAAATCTTAAAAAAAAAAACAAACTAAATTAACAAGTGTACGCTATATTGTTGTTCTTGGTCTAGAAGTGAAAGCTATATAGAGCTCAAAGGAATATGACATGGTGACAAAGACCTTCATAAAAATAACTTAGAGTTCTGCTATTTAAATATTCTGCCTTCATAACTTTATCAATTTAGTCTGAGAGAATGAGTCCAGCAGAGGGGAACACAGTGTGGATGGCAATGGGTCAAAGCTGGTAATTTAAATTATGGTAATAATAATTAGGGGATGCCTTCTATAGGTGTCTGGTTCTTCTGATCCCCCCTTCCTTAGGCTCATTAACCCAGGTAATGTGGATGATTAGCTGTGCTCTTGGGTAATCACTGATCTCCCCCTGGCTACGGGAGCAGGGGTGGGATGGCGGGTCTCCTCACCACTGTGGACAAAACACACCTGCGAGAGGCTTTTCCTGCTAGCAGACAAGGAAGGAAAGAATCTCCAGACTAGAACTCCAGCACCTCAAACCCAGGATGGAGAGCAGAGAGCAGTACTTCCGACCAGAGATATGTGAGAAAGGGCAATATCCTGAAGAGTTTGGTGTATTAGTACATACGTTCATTTCTATCTTTTTTTAGCTTTTTAAATTGTGGTAAAATATATGTAACATCGAATTTATCATTTTAACTATTTTCAGGTGTATGGTTCATTATGTACAGTCACATGGTTGTGTGACTATCACCACTAACAGTCTTTTTTAAAGAGACCACACACTCTTAAGAAAGTTGCATTCATAATTGTGGGCTCACAGGCACTCACTTTCACTCAGAGGTCCCTCCTATGGCATCCCCATGTGCAGACATGAGGAAGCAGGTGTCCCCAGACCCACTAGACCAATTTGAAGCGCAATTAGTGGCTTCATACAATTCATTGTTTACTTACTCAAAAGACTATAACAGTTCCTTCCAGGCTGCTCTGTTCTATTGTGTGAAATACATGTTTGGGACCTTTTAAAATGTGTGTTATTTACCTGATAGAACTCAATGGCTTCTCTGGAGCCATTCAGTTTTATTGTGGAAATTAGTACTAGGGGGGCTTTTTAAAAGCGGAGTTTTAGACCCGACAGCCTGCGTTTGTTTGCTCACACTGTTAACTGCAGTCAATTGAGCAAACAGCCACCCAAAGGCGGTGGGGGATGCTTACACGGCCTCTCCAGAAGAGGCGATAAGGCCAAGGGGGTCCACTTTTGTGACTATATATGAGTACTGTTGGGCCCTGTTAGAAGAGTACTGGCTCAAAGACTTAGCAATTTTTCTCCCTCTGCAAGGTCCCCCTGAACAGATCTCTACCAGGGATCCTCACAGTATCTAAGAAACACTGTTTGCTTTTGAAATATGGATTATTTACTTTGAAACAATAAATGAGACCAATTCTTTGGAGTCCTGCCAACAAAGGTGTCAGGAATTGACCCAGATTGACTTTTCTGTGACTGAAGTAGGAAGATGATGTGGTAGAGACAGCTCAGAGCCTCATCTAGGACCCACAGACCCACAAATTGGCTTTTGGAGGAGAACAGGGTAGATGACAATATATTACAAAATAGGAATGGTATAAGCAACAGTAATGCCTAGATCTTGGGATTTGTTGATGTTTATTTTTCTGTAACATCAATGTAAGAACATGACCCACACTATTAGCTATTTAGAGTTCCATATATTAAATCCATACTGTAATATTTTCCTCCCCTGGCTTTTAGGCCTCTTGGTAGGACTTAAATCAGAGAGTATCTCCTGGTATCTTGATGAGTGACTCTTCTTAGTGGTGTGACAGAGTAATTACTCTTATATGGACAAATTAACAGAGCACTTTTTCCATTTATTACCTCATTTAATCTGGACATAAACCTAAGAAGGACGGCGTTACTATCATCCTGTTTATGCAACTGAGGAAGTTCAGACGCGAATGGGTAAATAGCTTGCATGAAGTACACTCTAGCCCAAGTTCAAGGATTCAAAATCCCATCCTTTCTGCATAATGAGGAGAGGTTAGGGAGAGCCAGGCCAGAGGTTTGGTATTTTTTTTCCAGAGAGGAGTGATAAGAGGGCCTAATTTGAATTCTTGGCCTTTATCGTTTGGAAGACACTGAGAAAGTCTTACTGAGTACTCCTTTTGTATAAAGTACTACCTAATACTTAAGATGGGCTTCCTATTCTCCCTTCTGCTGTTGAGACCAGACATAAATAAAGAAGGTGAGCAAAGGATGGAAGCAGGCCTCTGCCAACAATTACATGAGGTGCTGATGGAAAAGGTATTGGTTATTTAAGGTTTCCATGGAAGATGACACTCAATCCCACGTCTGAAGGGAACACTGTGTAGTAAAAGGCGACCCCACCCCTTGGTGGGGGTGGCTGTCTGGAGCTGGCTCTCAGACCCCTTTCCCTTTAGACATCTATACCCCAGCAGAATGAGGGGCCTGCAGCTCTCGGTCCACTCCCACTGCCTTGCTTGCTCAGACCAAGGCAGTTCATTCCGTGGAGAAGGTCCCTACTTCCCTTCTCCCTTCTTGGGTCTGGTGATGCTACCCATCTTTTATTTTCTTATTTTTTATTTTTAAAGATTTTATTTATTTATTTGACAGAGAGAGAGACCACAAGTAGGGAGAGAGGCAAGGCAAAGAGAGAGACGGGGAAGCAGGCTCTCCCGCTGAGCAGAGAGCCTGATGCAGGGCTTGATCCCAGAACCCTGAGATCAGGACCTGAGCTGAAGGCAGAGGCTTAACCCACTGAGCCACCCAGGCACCCCTACCCATCCTTTATATGCTATTCCCAACACCTCCCCCACTGCCGCTTCCTCTCCTCTGCTCGGAGAGTACTTCAGGGCCTCATTGCACCCCTCCAGTGGCTTTGATTTCTTCATAAATTGATGGAGGGGGGGGGGCAAGGGCGATGACAGAAGCAGCTACGAGCATCATCAACCAGAGTCAGGCCACCCTGAGGCTTTATGTCTGTAAGACTTCAGGTAAGTGATGTGTCTCTGGTCATCTAGTTCACTAGGATTTTACAGAGTATTTAGGAAATGAAATCAACTAAAACTCCATTGAAAATGCCATCTCCTCAAGACACTTCTGTTGAATCCCTCCTTTCTAGCTGAGAGGGTTGTTGTGAGGAGTAAATGAAGTGATGTCCAGGAAGGGCAGAGCGTAGCACCGCCAGATGACTGCTGTGCTAGGAAGACCTATGGTCAGGTGTGCATATGGCGACGTTTAATGTGCACAGCAGTTACACAGATGCCTGAGCTTCTTCCACAACCTTGTAAGCTCCTGGAGGCTGGGATCAATGGGTAATGAATTTCTGTGTCTCCCACAGAGACCAGCACAATGCCTTTCCCGCAGCAAGGGCTCAGTGGTGAAGACATACTTCAAATGAATGAAGGAAGAAAAGGAGCAGGAATCACTGGCGGAGACAGTATGGGAGAGAACCCTAAGTCGTGGCAGTGGTTAAGAATCACAGAAATGAAGAGAGGGGTGGGGAGACAGTGAGGGGCTGGAGGGCATCTGGTCTCTCCCCCTCTCTGTGACACTGTGACTCCACTGGTACTGATTTCTAGTTTAATTCCACTCTAATTTAATTGCACTAGATGATTTTATTTTTTTTTTTTTTTTTTTTTTTTTTTTTTTTTTTTAAAGATTTTATTTATTTATTTGACAGAGAGAGATCACAAGTAGGCAGAGAGGCAGGCAGAGAGAGAGGAAGAAGCAGGCTCCCTGCTGAGCAGAGAGCCCAATGCGGGACTCGATCCCAGGACCCTGAGATCATGACCTGAGCCGAAGGCAGCGGCTTAACCCACTGAGCCACCCAGGCGCCCTGCACTAGATGATTTTAATCCTTTGAATTTCTTCTCCCCAAGTTTTTAATGCCAGTTAGTTAACCTACAGTGCTATATTAATTTCAGGTGTACAATATAGCGATTCAATACTTCCATACACTACCCTGTGTTCATCATGACAACCACACTCTTTAATCCCCCTCACCTATTTCATCCATCCCCCCACCCTCCTCCCTTCTGGTAACCATCAGTTTGTTCTCTGTTGTTAAGAGTCTCTCTCTCTCTCTTTTCTGTTTTTCCTTTTGCTTGTTTGTTTTGTTTCTTAATTTCCACATGCGAGTGAAATCATACGGTATTTGTCTTTTTCTGACTTATTTCACCTAGCATTATACCCTCTAAACTCCATCCATGTTGTTGCAAATGGCAAGATTTCATTTTTTATGGCTGAATAATATTCCACTGTGATACCTATCTATCTATTTATGTATTTCACATCTACTTTATCCATTCACTAATCTCTTGCCTATTTTTGGACCATTTTTTAAAAAGATTTATTTATTTATTTGAGAGAGAATGAGAACGAGTGGGGGAGGGGCGAGGAGAGAGGAAGAGAATCTCAAGCATACTCCCCACAGACACGGGGCTCAAACCTACGACCCTGAGTTCACAATCTGAGCCAAAACTGAGTCAGACACTAAACAGATACCCCTGGAAATCATTCATTTCTTGCCACTCTTCATCTGTGTGCCAATTAATAGTGTTTCTCAATTCTGTAGCATCTTACAGGCATGAACACCTGCTTTAACCTGTTAGTGGTGAGCCCCTGACCATCAACCTCAGTCTCCTGGGTGGTCTGCTGCAGTGGTACATAGCCAGTTTCAGGAAAGTATTTTCTAATTTCAGCCCAAAGCTGTCATCTTTCAACTCCAAAACATCAGTCCTAGTTCATTCATTTATTTGCTCATTGTTTTCATTCATTCTTCAAGTGACTTCCTGTGTCTTCTAATCACTAGGAGCTATGCTAGGTGCTTGGCATAAAAAGGTAACCAAGCCAGAAACATCAGGATTATTAGAACTATTAGTAGAAACAAAGTATTAGCACAGAGTGAGTTAACTATTTGTTAGAATGTAGAACATGGCGCCTGGCCCCATTCACATCTGCTTTGTTATTGCGGTGGAAGATGAATCATAATCATTGGGAATCAGAGGATGTGGAGTTTAGTCCCAGCTCTGCCACATCCTACCTTGTGACCTTGGATGAGTCACATCACCTAGCTCAGGCTCAGTCTTCTTCTCTGTAAAATGGGCTTCCTAGCTCATGAGGTTGTTGTGAGGATCACAAAATGAGACAGTCAACGTGATAGTGCTTCTAAACTCGAAAGCTCTTTTTAATTTACATGGTATACCAAAAAGACTTCAGTATAAGTAAGAAGTCCCTTGCACTAGACAATGCTATGGGTCTCAAGGGAAGGGTTGATAGACACCCTCTAGAAAACCATGCTAGCAGCATCTTCAAAAAGGAAATTTAAAATTTCTTAAAAAGTCCTGCATCCCCCACCCCTTTTTGGAACCTTTGAGAAGAGACCAACTGTTAGAAGTACATGGTAACTGTGACTCCCTTCTCAGGACACTAGAGACATTGTGTAAAATGTTAACCAGAAAGTTACACTTCTATGCTGGTGGCCACCCCCAGCATGCTTCCTTTGCATGGCTGAAGAGGTCCACTTGGCAAGGGGTCAAGAAGAGGAAGCTGGATGCAAACCCCCACGTTGCAGTCCGATGCATCATCCCATCCTCCTCACCTTGCTCTGGGGCCATTTCCAGTCCTGCCTTTGGACAAACACCAGCCCCGTGTGGAAGGAAAACCCCTTCCTTTTAGTCTATTTCTCATTTCCTTAATTCTATTACATTCTCCCTAATGGGAGGAGGAGATTTGATGGGTGAGATTTATTTGAGTGAGCCCAAAGAGGCCCTTCTTTTTGTAAAGCCAGCATCACTTTACACAGTAAAGCCCTGAGCAGAGGTGCACGGCCATTTCTGCTCACCACTGTGTCTCTGCACCTGGCTGAGCACATGGGATGTGCTCACTAACTGCTCGTGGCACAAGTGAATCAATCAATGGCAGTTGTTTGGATTTCAATATAAATGGATCTTGGACCTGAGATATTGCCAGATGGGCAGACAGGTTACAGTCTGGTGATGCATCTCCAAGGCTATAAAAATGTAGCTGTTTCTGGAGTCACACACTGACATTTCAGAAGATGATTATATGCACAATTTAACCACACAGCCACTCGTGCCCTCCAAGTGCCATCGCTTCAACAACTGTTTTCATGTTGGCTTTCTTACTCATTCCTTTTTTTTTTTTTTTTTTTTTTTTTAAGTCAGGCACAATTTCCGCCCCCCCCCAGCTCCTCTTATTTCCAGCTGAATGTGATTTATTCATATGAAATTATGCTCCATTTTTATAAAACCCAAGTTACTGCAAATGATGCTTGAGGTTTCACAGAAAATATTAATTCCTGATCTCCTGCTATAAAGCATCCCTGCTCGTTCTGCAGCAGCTCTGTCGCTCGGAGACAGATGGAAGCAGTCCAAGGGTATGATTAACTTCTTAGTCCTGGCAATTTCCTAGTGCTCCTCTTGCCCTAGATTTCCAGATTGACCTCCAGCTTCCCTGCAAATGCACAGTTGCTCAGCTTGATAAATCACACGAATCCCTTTTTTGATCACAGTTATCTACTATTTACTACTTATGAGGTGAAGTTAATCATATTCAGAGGCACTTCATATGCTGCACGCATACCCTTCCTTCTCTGAACAGCACTTTGCATATTTTCCACATTACAGGGATGTGGCAGCTTTCACAGTGCAGCGAGTCTACAGCAAAGACACACCTTTATAAATGAGCCTCGTGCCCATTTATCCTTATTCTCCTCTGCCTCTCTCTACCCTGCCTGGTACAATAATCCATAAGGAGAAGAAAAAAAAAAAACCTGGGAGGCACATTCTAAGGAGTGACTAAGTAAGAAAGAGAGTGTCCTTTATAGATTGAGGTTTTCTTATAATTGGCTTGTTTGACCTTGTTGAGAATTCTGACCTCTTCCTGCCCTGGTCTCTTCCTTTTTTCATGATTTGGGGAATCAGTGGGCCTCTGGTAGGCCAGCTGACACTCAAAGGCATAAAACAGATGAAAAATTCCACAGTCAGCAGTAGGAAAGAATAACAGTGCCATTCTACCCTCACTCAAGGCTTCCTGTCACTGCAGGTGGCACAAGCTAGCTGGGCTGAAAGCCCACATTTGCCTTCCTGGTGTGATCCAGTCTTCAACACTCTGGCTATTTTGGAGGAACCATTAATCCAGCCCATTGTTCAGGCAAAACTGAACAAGGCCACAGGCTTTCATTGGAGATGATTACAGAAGATTTTTACCTTTAGGTAATGGAAATATCACAGTTTTAATTTATCAAGGTTGTGCATTGATTGCTGTAAAGCACAGAACTTTAAAGCACAGTCTTAACTGTCAGATACTGGATTTCTGCTGGAATGTCTATTTAAACCAAGAAACTAGAGAAATGAAAAGATAGATAAGATTGGCCTTCAAAAGACATCTGGATATTCTCTCATCTCAGATACCCCAAAGGGACAAGATTTCTACCTGCCATTGAAATGAAACGGGAAAGGCCAACCCTCTTTCTTATAACTTGTCTTATCAGGTCAGGTCTCTAAGACTTAGATGCAGGTTTTCTCACAGGGAAGCAGAGAACAACCCCTGGCTTCCTTAAGTATATGCTCATACCTACCAATGACCCCAAGGTCATCATCAAGTTCACATCTTGAAACAAAATGACTCTACTCCTGTATCAAATATCCTTGTGTTCACCAGGTACTCAAGGTGGTTATAAGGCTAACGGGAAGTGAAAGGGGCCCACATGTGAACAGAT
Organism: Mustela lutreola; assembly: GCF_030435805.1. Lineage (NCBI taxonomy): Eukaryota > Metazoa > Chordata > Mammalia > Carnivora > Mustelidae > Mustela > Mustela lutreola. Next base: position 65,291,850 of record NC_081298.1, on the reverse strand, counting down.
TAGCAGGAAAGGAGACAAGAAGTCCATGGTGGCACAGCCTGAGCCAACACGGACTATTCTGTCCAACTGTAGAACTCAGGAAAGCACCTTTTAAGGTCTAAAAAGTGCTGCCACTTTCTAGGACAAAATGAAAAGTGCTGCCTCATCATAATGGAATTTTATAGCATGAAATGATAACAGGCTGAAAACAACAGTTCAGGAAAACAGAATAGTTTATGTCATTGAATGTAGAATAGATTCATACCTTGTTCCGAGTAGCCAGAGATACAAGGGTAAGATCTCTACCTTAGGAAGGTCACAACTTGGGGGAAATTTTTTTTTTAAAGATTTTATTTATTTATTTGACAGAGAGCACAAGTAGGCAGAAAGGCAGGCAGAGAAAGAGAGAGAGGAGAATGCAGGCTCCCTGCAGAGCAGAGAGCCCCATGTGGGACTGGATCCCAGGACCCTGGGATCATGACCTGAGCCAAAGGCAGAGGCTTTAACCCACTGAGCTGCCCTGGTGCCCAGGGAAATTTTTGCTTAATCCCATTGCCGTGCTGGGGTGGTTCCTCTGACAGGCAGATATTGGGCGAGACATGCCATAGTGTGATCCAGAGTCACATTCATCATTTTCTAAAAAATACTGGTTTACTCAACAGAATAAGTAATGTGCTAGAAAATGATGTCTATTACTTGGTAAGTTAGCATTCCCTAATTTAAGAAAATAGAAAATATAAATCCCATGAACTCAGTAGGTGTTTTAAGTCCTTATTTTAAAAAAGGATTTTAAATTCTATCTCCAAATGATTACAGATACTTCTCACTTTGGGAAATTACTTGTGTGGCTCTGAATTTGTGGAAAACAGAATAGAGAGAAGGTATACACAATTGCATTGTTAGAACAGTGAAGTCAACTCATTACTTTAAAATGAGCCAAACTCCCCCAATTTTGAACAGAAAAACCTTTAGACATAAGGGAGAAATCCTCTATTACATTTAAAGATGGAGAAATTCATAAGAAGAGAGATTACATTGGGAACCTGTTTCTTGGGAATGGACTTCTTTTTTCATAGTATTCTGCTATTAGCACTGATACAATCAACAGGGGCTAAGATGTTAACTACTAGTTGACTAACTGTTGGTTTTGATGAGGGGTTTTAGATATAGTATCAGAAAAAGTCAAAGGGAATAGTACTGTTGTTCATCATTAAAATCATGCACGTTTTCTATCCAGGACAGAATCATGTGTCTTTTGGGAAGCAGCCTTAGAATGCATTAGTTCTAGTCTTTGTATTTGCAGCCATGTGTTCAAAGGAATTCCCTATCTTCCTGAAGTAGGTTTTTATTCATTCTACCAAAGGTCATAATGAGGTTTTGTGTTTATATATATAGCTTCACTGAAATATCATTTATATGCCATAAAGTTCATCCATTTAAAATATGCAATTTGATGGCTTTTAGCAGAGGGCTGTGAAACCATCACCAAGATCTAATTTTATCACATTTTCAATGCCTCCAAAAGAAATCTTCTAATCATTGGCAATAACATAATATTGTCAACTAAGGGCCTTCACTTGGTTTTCAGTGCATTTTGTTGAAGGAAACTCTTACTCAACTACTCAAAGAAACATGTAGAGGAAAGGAATTAATGTGTCAGATTTTCAATATTTTGATACAGTGTGTCCTTCCTACCAACAGACTCAGAAGCAGTATAGTTGTCAGCTTTTGTGAAAATCCCAGAAGCAATTCCAGGAGATCATGTGGTGGCCCCTCTCAGAGCACACAAGCTTGTGTGGTTGTCATGGGGAAGTCTTTTTCAACTGCAATAAAAATACTCATACTCAGCCTGCCACCATAGAGAAAATGCTTTTCACCCATGCGCACAGATAATTTGCCTAAGTGACAGGATTTGCCTTGGAGAAGCACTGAACTGAGCTAGTCGACACAGTCAATTATTGTTCATTCAAAAAAAAAAAAAAAAAAGAACTGAGAAGAAAAGGAAGGTGGTAACAGTTAGCTAGATAATGCTGACATCCCAACCAGCCAGCCAGGGGAACATCTCCAGCTGCTTCTAACACAGCAAGAACCTCCCTTGTGGACAGCAACTGGGGCTTCCTCTTCACCTCCTGACAGTTCTTTAAGAAACACACATACACACACACACACCGCAATCTTAGTAAATGAAAACTCAAAGACCAACCAAAACAAAAAGAGTCTGGTCTGTTCTTGAAGGGAACTCTGTATATCCCTGTTCAGCTATCTCCACACACAGCCTTTTGGGCCTTTTGGGCAGAGCAGGATGTGAAATGCACCTTGAGTGTGTTTATTGATTAGGTTTATACATCTCGTTCAATAACACAAGTCCGAAAACACAAGCCAAAGCCAGGAGTAAAAAGTCAGGCACTTGGGACCATGAACTGGGATATGTGCACGAAGTACTTCAAGTGAGAATTTCATCAAAAGACAGACAGCTACTGATGAAACACTATGGAAAAAGTCTGAAGAAAACACCTCAAAATAAATGAAGCACTTATTGCTGAAAAATGAGCTTAGATCTCCACCAATTCCAAAGTTCAGAATTTACTGCCCCATGCAGGTCTTTCCCTCTAAGTTTACTTGTCTCCTGTTTCATTACACAACAAGGGATTCTTCATACTTTCTATGAAATACAACAAGGCGATTTTTGCAGTAATAAACTCCACACATGCATGACAAATCCAAGCATGCAAAATGTTTAACATCCCAGTTCACAGATACTTTAGGGACAAAATCCGATTATGAATTATATGCCACAATAAATAGGGCTCAATGTTTCATAAAGCAATTTATAGTTCATAAAAATGACAAAATGTACCTGTCAGACAGAGCGTGGAGAGCTGTTCTCTGGGCTGCCTGCTGGAAGGAAAGGCAGAGATGTTTATTTAATATTCTGACTTTAAATTATGTACTCAATCAACACTTTAAAAAATCCGGTCACACATTTTTGCCAAATATTAAACTACTAGCAACATAGTAGCGAGTCCCATCATGTTAAGAAATGAAGGTTTCCAGAAGAGTTGACAGAAGCCCCTCCTCTCCCCCCCGAAGCGGACACCTGCCACCAGGGGGCGAGCACGGGGAGGCAAGGAGTACTTGGCAGGTGAGGTTAGACCAGTCTCTGGAGACCAGGGGAGAGGATCAGAGCTATTGCACTTTTATTCTCCAAAATCGTTTTCCCATGGTTTTATTCTACTTTCCTCTAAGAAAAAATCTGTCTTGGCTCCTTTGTGGCTCCCTTCTCAACGAAAGTGTAATTTTTGACTCAGTTTTCAGATTTATCAAAAAAGTTACCACAATTAGAAATTGGAACGCCGACTGGAAATGTGATGACATATATATATTTTTAAAGATTTTATTTATTTATTTGACAGAGAGAAATCACAAGTAGTCGGAGAGGCAGGCAGAGAGAGAGAAAGGGAAGCAGGCTCCCTGCTGAGCAGAGAGCCCGACACGGGATTCGATCCCAGGACCCAGAGATCATGACCTGAGCTGAAGGCAGCGGCTTAACCCACTGAGCCACCCAGGCGCCCCTGGAAATGTGATGATATTATGAGATTATTGATTTGTTGAAGACATAGTAATGACGCTGGGGTAATTTTTAAGAAAATCTTTTAGAGATACATATTGAAATATTTATGGGTACAATTATATGATGTTGGGGTTTGCTTTAAAACATTACATTTGGGGGCGCCTGGGTGGCTCAGTGGGTTAAAGCCTCTGCCTTCGGCTCAGGTCATGATCTCAGGGTCCTGGGATCGAGCCCCGCATCGGGCTCTCTGCTCTGCAGGGAGCCCGCTTCTCCCTCTCTGTCTGCCTGCCTCTCTGCCTACTTGTGATCTCTCTCTGTCAAATAAATAAATAAATTAAAAAAAATAAAATAAAAAAAATAAAAATAAAACATTACATTTGGAAGAAAGGTAGAGTGGGCGGGCCTTTATAAATGAAACAAGATGGCCTTGGGTTGGTAACTGTTGAAGCTAAGTGATGAGTACACTGGGAATTATTATGTTATTCTGGGCATTTTTGTATGTTTTTGAAACTTTTCCTACTACCAAAACTAAGAGAAAAAGAAAAGAAAAAAGGCCATTATTTCTCCATCAGATTCTCTCAGGTTTGTAATAACTTTTTGTCTGCCTTCTCTATAATTTTGTACACTGGCTTTCTATTAATGAGCACTCTGACACTTCAGAAGGCCAAGGTCACACTCTGTTCTCTGTCTCAGAAACTCTAATTGGGAGGGGATCAAAACATGGCCTGTAAGACCAAGGCTATCTCAGGATGCACCAGGAAATAAAGAGTGCATAAAATTCATGTATGTTACACATGTCAAGTTTACTGCTTACCAGGGACACCAAAATGCTTCCCATGCTATTCCTCATTCCATTTAGACAGCAGACAAAATAGACAGAATCTTCATATTAGAAAAAGAAAATGAAACATCAGCATCATCAACCCTACTCTAGAAATGAAATACAACTTTGGTGGGGAGCTTCATGTCCTTGGTTCAGTCAGTCCAACATTTACTGAATTGCTACTGTGTAGAGACTAGTGGCTCTGGGCTCCAGGAGGGACAAAAACAAAAGCCCAGTAAGTAGTCATTGTCTTGGAGAAGCTTCATCCCTATGTAGGAAGTCACACTGGAGATCCAGGGATGACTTGAGGGCACTTACGAAATAACATGTAAATGAAAAGGTTAAGCTAGGACAGTGTTAAGAAGATGCAGGTCTGAATGACAACTAATGGTTGGTGGACCAGTAGCACCTCAAACAGTGCCTAGAACTGTTAGCATGTGCTTGGTAAATATCCAAAGTAAACACTAAATGAATGAATCCATTAGGGAATCCTTCCCACTGAAATTTGAGCAGAACTTTAAAGACAAGGTATGTCTGGAATTGAGTAGAGGTGTTTCTTCGTTTTATATTCATGGGGGGGATCACTATTGGCTCTTACTGCCTGAGGTTGGGAATGTTAAAACCTTTCAAAGATCAGGAAGTGCCCATGTACAGTGAGGACAAGTTCCCTTAAAATCACAAGGGTAACTCTATGGAGAAGCACTAGAGCAAAGTAGGAAGGAAAGTCAGATTTGAAATAAGTCAGATTTGCTTCTGGGCCTGGCAAAAGGTACTGGAAAATAAACAAGAGGAACTTCAATAATTTCCATAAATGACATAATCACACGGATTTAAGAAAAAACAAAGTATGTGGAACTGCAAATGGCAACCATAGAGTAGCCCTCAATCTAGGTCTGCTTCCAAATCGCCCTCTCCTTCCCTGAAGGGGATGACGAGGGAGCAAGTCGGTCAATGTCCAGGTTATTGCAGACGATCTAAGGGGTTACTGCTTTCCCTCTTCCCCCTGGTTTCCAGTAAATTAAGGCCCAAATATCCTGGCATTCCAGTGTCACATAATTAGTCCAAGAGAGGGAAGAAGAATACCCACAGATCATCTCTTGGTGAGGACACTGGAGGGAGCAGGAAGAGGTGAGAAGCCTGAGGAAGACCTGGAGCCCAGGAGTCCCCTCGGATACCTCGGGGGGATGGGAATACTTCCTTCTCTTACACTCCCTTGTCAGCACTCTTCTGGAGGGCCAGCCTAGGAGCATGCCCACAAAAAGTACCCAGCAAGTGACAGGTCGCCATCGTTGTGCCCATATTTGCCTCCTAAAGGGTTCTCTTATTGCTCAGCAAGATGGCTTTCCCTTTTGGCAGCTATCCTTGAAAAGAACAGAAGTCTCTACTCTTGACTCTGGCTAAATATACAAAAAGAATTTGGAACTCCCCAAAGGAAAGATGGCATGCATTATTAGTACAGTCTCTTGACATCATCTCAGCAGGAGGCCCTGGAGATGGACTCTTTCTGAAATAACAGAAATCACGAGGGATGGGACTACAAGTTCAACAGAAACCTCTCAAATAGCCTCTGAAGTTTCCCCTAGCCATGGGTGTCAGTGTTTAAAAAGTCTATTGACTCTTTTCTCTCCTGCCTCCAAATACTTCCTGTGGACTTTTGCGATAAGGAAACACCATGCTTTTTGATGTGCAGCCTACAAGAAAATTATTTAGAAAGCAAAAGCAAAGGCAAAACAAACAAAAATGAGAAACTCAGCCACTCAGCCATCACTAGAGTGATGTATCCCAGGCGGTGGCACCTGTTGAGAAGGTCTCCATAGGCCTGATGTTGGCTGAGTGCTCCTCACATAAGCTGACCTGGAAGCTGGGGGCAGGGGCTGCTTTTCCCTTAGCAGATGGGTGTGATGATGGGGCTAAAAGGCTTTAACGTATGTCACAGACATAGGAAGGTTTAGACATTGGTCATCCCACCAGTCACTAAGCAATGTCTGTCTGAGACAGTCACTCTTCAATCTGTCCACACAACACGTGCTATCACCCACTTCATGCCATGGTATTTAGCGCCACTGACTGCCTGCACCACTATTTTCAGTGCCTGGTTTTGATTGTGCTATTTAATTTGCAGTTATTCTACATCATTAAAAACTTTACAGAGGGTGACACATCATCCATCAGGAAAAGAGATGAGAGTATTTTAACCAGTTTAAATAATTCCTTGAGAAAATAAAAGCTTTATGGCATTAGATTAAAGTTGTATGTCATATAGCAAGGCAAAGCCCACTTTTTTTTTTTTAAATTGCCTCGCCTCTTAAAAGTAGGTTGGATTTTGCATGCTATTTCACTTCATGGTTGGAAAATAATAAAATAAATAAACACTGGAATTAAAGAGCAGAGAAAAAATTACTTAGGTGACTCATGATTGAAGCCTGAAAAACTACTATAGTAAACTAGATGAACTGCCCAATTTCCTTCTTTCAAGAGTTGTACATTACAGCAACCATATTTTTCTCTTCCTAAATCATCTCCTCTAGTAACTTTCCTCTTATTCAGTTCTCAGCAAAACAAGGTGAGAAGGTTAAGTGAATGCTTCATTGATCTCTCCTGAGTTCATTACTCATTCATGAACGACTCTGAAGCATAAGTCTATGAGACAAAACAAGTCTTCCACCAGAAATAATCATTTTCCAGGTTCTCTCCAGGAGATGACATGTTTTCTCTGTCTTTATTACAGTAAGCTTGGTGTTTTGGAACATAATCAGTAGACATTCAGGTTTCAATGATGCTAAATGAATTACCAGTCACAATCTGTTACTGAAGAGAACTCAAAGAGGAAATTAAGTGCCCTTCTTGTAATTGGGTTGTGCATAGAACAAGTTTATGGAAATTGGAGTGGGGAAGAGAATGAAAGGAAGAGGCTGAAATTCAGAAGAGTCTCAGGATGATCCAATTTCTCTTTTACTTGATAGAAACAGACTAACATGCGGACAGCTCTCTAATTTGATCTGAAGTACCTACAATGTACAGATAATGGTCTCGGCTTGGGTGACAGGGAAAAATGGACAAAACCCTCCTCATATAGTACTTAAGGTCTAGAATGAGTCAGATATGAAAAGTTAAACATACACAAACATTCTAGATGACAAGAGCTATGAGACAGACTATGACGGAGATCTCATTTGGAATGAATGGTCAGGGAAAGCTTGCTAAACTAGACAAAGCACACAAAAAAGTTGATGCGTAAAGGATAAAGAAATTACTGACCCAGAGAAACAGGAATGAATGGTGAAGAAAGGGTCCAGGCAATGAAGACAGTTTGGGAGCAAAGGCCTGAGGTAGGCCTAGATCCTTGCTCAACTGAAGAACTATAGAAAGGACACTGTGGGGGAGCTCAGTGAACAGTGGGGGCAGGGGCAGATCTCAAGGGCTCTGGAGGTCAGAATAAGGATTTTGGATATTATCCACAGGGCAATAAGAAGTCACTGAAGGATTTATATTATGGGAAGTTGGGTGAAGGATGTACAGGACCTGCCTGTACATTCTTTGTCTCTTGGGAGGAGTCAAGATGGCGGAGAAGTAGCAGGCTGAGACTACTTCAGCTAGCAGGAGATCAGCTAGATAGCTTATCTAAAGATTGCAAACACCTGCAAATCCATCAGCAGATTGAAGAGAAGAAGAACAGCAATTCTGGAAACAGAAAAACAACCACTTTCTGAAAGGTAGGACTGGCAGAGACGTGAATCCAAAGCGATGGGAAGATAGACCCCAGGGGGAGGGGCCGGCTCCCGGCAAGCGGTAGAGCAATGCAGCACAAAATCAGGACTTTTAAAAGTCTGTTCCGCTGAGGGACATCGCTCCAGAGGCTAAATCGGGACGAAGCCCATGCGGGGTCAGCGTGGCCTCAGGTCCCGCAGGGTCACAGAAGGATCAGGGGTGTCTGAGTGTCGCAGAGCTTGCGGGTATTGGAACGGGAAAGCCAGCTACAGAGACAGAGCCAACAGTAAGCTCACAGCTTGGTGTTACCTTGAACCAGCCGCAGGCTCGGTGAGCTTGGAGCACGGCCGGAGGTCAGGCAGACGGGAGTAACTGGGCGCTGTTCTCTGAGGGCGTACTGAGGAGTGGGGCCCTGGGCTCTTGGCTACTCCAGGCCGGAGACCAGGAGGCCGCCATTTGTATTCCCGTCCTCCGGAACTCTACCTACGGAAAGAGCTCAGGGAACAAAAGCTCCTGAAAGCAAACCTGAGCGGATTACTCAGCCCGGCCCCTGGTGAGGGTGGTGCAATTCCGCCTGGGGCAAAGACACTTGAGAATCACTACACCAGGCCCCTCCCCCAGAAGATCAACAAGAAATCCAGCCAAGACCAAGTTCACCTACCAAGGAGTGCGGTTTTAATACCAAGGAGAGCAGCAGAATTCCAGAGCAGGAGAAAGCAAAGCACGGAACTCATGGCTTTCTCCCTGTGATTTTTTTAGTCTTGCAGTTAATTTACTTTTTTTCTTTTTCATTTTTTTTTCTCACCTTCTGGTAAATTTTTTTTTAAATTTTTACCCTTTTCTTTTTTAACGGTTTTAAACTAGTTTATCTAATATATATTTTTTTTCTTTTTTATATTTTTCTTTATTTTTTTTCTTTTTAAAAAATTCTTTTATTTATTTATTTTTCTTTTTTTTTCTTTCTTCCTTTTTGAACCTCTTTTTATCCCCTTTCTCTCCCCTCACGATTTGGGATCTCTTCTGATTTGGTTAAAGCATATTTTCCTGGGGTTGTTGCCACCCTTTTAGTATTTCACTTGCTCCTTCATATACTCTTATTTGGACAAAATGACAAGACGGAAAAATTCACCACACAAAAAAGAACAAGAGGCAGTACCGAAGGCTAGGGACTTAATCAATACAGACATTGGTAGTATGTCAGATCTAGAGTTCAGAATGACAATTCTCAAGGTTCTAGCTGGGCTCGAAAAAGGCATGTAAGATATTAGAGAAACCCTCTCGGGAGATATAAAAGCCTTTTCTGGAGAAATAAAAGAACTAAAATCTAACCAAGTTGAAATCAAAAAAGCTATTAATGAGGTGCAATAAAAAATGGAGGCTCTCACTGCTAGGATAAATGAGGCAGAAGAAAGAATTAGTGATATAGAAGACCAAATGACAGAGAATAAAGCAGCTGAGCAAAAGAGGGACAAACAGCTACTGGACCACGAGGGGAGAATTCGAGAGATAAGTGACACCATAAGACGAAACAACATTAGAATAATTGGGATTCCAGAAGAAGAAGAAAGAGAGAGGGGAGCAGAAGATATACTGGAGAGAATTATTGGGGAGAATTTCCCCAATATGGCAAAGGGAACGAGCATCAAAATTCAGGAGGTTCAGAAAACGCCCCTCAAAATCAATAAGAATAGGCCCACACCCCGTCCGTCACCTAATAGTAAAATTTACAAGAGAAAATCCTGAAAGCAGCCCGGGAAAAGAAATCTGTAACATACAATGGTAAAAATATTAGATTGACAGCTGACTTATCCACAGAGACCTGGCAGGCCAGAAAGAGCTGGCATGATATTTTCAGAGCACTAAACGAGAAAAACATGCAGCCCAGAATACTATATCCAGCTAGGCTATCATTGAAAATAGAAGGAGAGATTAAAAGCTTCCAGGACAAACAAAAACTGAAAGAATTTGCAAACACCAAACCAGCTCTACAGGAAATATTGAAAGGGGTCCTCTACACAAAGAGAGAGCCTACAAGTGGTAGATCAGAAAGGAACAGAGACCATATATAGTAACAGTCACCTTACAGGCAATACAACGACTCTAAATTCATATCTCTCAATAGTTACCCTGAATGTTAATGGGCTAAATGCCCCTGTCAAAAGACACAGGGTATCAGAATGGATAAAAAAACAAAACCCATCTATATGTTGCCTCCAAGAAACTCATTTTAAGCCCAAAGACACCTCCAGATTTAAAGTGAGGGGGTGGAAAAGAATTTACCATGCTGATGGACATCAGAAGAAAGCAGGAGTGGCAATCCTTATATCAGATCAATCAGATTTTAAGCCAAAGACTATAATAAGAGATGAGGAAGGATACTATATCATACTCAAAGGGTCTGTCCAACAAGAAGCAGTTGGTTCAGTAGACTTTGACCTTATCCTGTTCTCTGCAGGGGTCAGGCAGAGTCACGGAAGATAATGTAATTGATGACCTAAATAAGAACATTTTGGAGAATGGAAGGGGATGCTACCCAGATGGGAGTCAGGGGCAGCAGGAGAAAACCCTGCTTTTCTGGGCATGCTGGGTTGTATGGCTGCCCTAATTAAGACAGCTTTGCACAAATATAAATAAGATCAGGACAAGAAGACAGAATTTCAGGGGCTTAGGAGCTTGTCAATAAAGAAAGCAAACCGTGGAATGGGGTTAGCAGTGGCAAATTACTTGCATTCTTGTTTCTTTAAGTCAAGCCAATGTTTCTATCATTTTCCTGTTCTCTTCCCAGCCACTCCTCCTTTCATTTAGATTCTGCCTAATATGAGGTCCAGTTCATCCTTTTTATAAGTGCTCCTTGACCAAGGCTTTTGTTGCTCTTTCTCTCTCGGAACTCCTAGCCCAGAGCATGTATTAGCACCAGGTTCTTTTCTTTCTTGAGGAGTTTGCCATCTGCTTCATGGGAATTCTAATAGTGGCTCCTCCAGTTCCCTGAGGATCACTGAAGGTGGAAACCCGAGCCCATTGCCCCTCACAGGAAAGGGCTTACTGGAGGCTGACAAACAACCCTTGCAGTGGGATTCAGAGGCAGGATGTGAGTAACTTAATGGGGATGCTATATTGCCACTATTTGCCATAGCAGCAATCTAAAAGATTTGTTGAAATACATCTTTTTCTTTGCTGTATATTCTTTATTTCACTTTCCTGAAAAGCTAGGGTACACTTTCCTCTTTGGAGAATGGATGGTTAGTTTTTTCCCCCACACCAGATTGCTTAGATTTGTTTATGTCTACCATATATTCCATAAAGACAGTAACAAGTATTTATTGAGCACCTATTATATCCCATGGTAAATGCTGATTGTGGTTGACAATACCAGATAAATTCTGCCTATATAATGATATCTCATAATTTGGCTTCTTGAACTAGCTGACAGATCTGGGGGCTTGTTTGAGGTCAGACTGTGAAGGATAGTCCTAATTTGGCCACTCAGATCTTCAGAGAGGGATTAAGAGAGACATGCTTTTTTTCACTGAGCATTTCCCAGACATTCTACTCACTGGAGATAAACAATGAACCATTTGTGACATCTGCTGTGCAGGATGACCAGCTCCTGCCTCTACGTCCTGGAGACTTGTCTTCACAAATGAAAATTGAGGGGCAGCCACTAGGAGTTAGGAAAAAGAAGGGAAAGGTGTGGGGACAATGTGAGCACATGCCATGGGGGCTATTCCCATCCACTGTGACTGACATCAGACTCCTGATGTCGGAAGGCTGGGGCTATGCTTAGGGCCTGGAAGATACAACCTTAGACAGTGGGCCATACTGACTGCAACAAGGGCAACATCATAGGTCAGAGGGTCCCAGCAGTTTCCTGGAGGAAGTCTGTGGGGTAGGGAGGCTGGTGTGGGAGTGTTAAGAGGTCACTGTGAAGTGCAGGAATAATGTAGGAAGAGCCATGATCATGTATGAAGCTATTAACATTCAGCACGATGTTGGGGGGTGGCTGCAGAAGTAAGCTAAGTGATATCCAGCCCCAAGTCAGGTCAAAGGAACAACTTATGCTTCCAGTGATGTGGCGTTGCTGTCCCGTGGCAAGTAGCTGCAGCCTGGCCAGCTGGACACTTACCTCATAAAGGGCTAGTCTTAGGAAGGCTAGACACCAGTTCCTTAAGGACAAGAAATGAGCACCAGTTACTTTACTGGACAACACTTGGTAGAAGGTCTAACTGATAGTATAGGCAGTGGCCGTGTCTCTCCTCTTCTTTCTCTGCCTCCTTCCCTCTTCCTCACTTTCTCCCCTAAAACTCCAGACCTTCTCCCCTTTTTCTCCTCCTACCTTCCAGATCTATTTTTCTATAATCATCTTCTTGCCTTTTCTGATATAAATCAATTTTCCTGGCTTCTTCCTGTACTCCTCTCCTTTTATTACTAAATAGGCATTAAAAAATTTCCAGTAACACAAATGAAGAACATTCCTGGGGAGAAAGGAGAGGAGAAGAGGCAGAAGGGAGAGGGGAGGATGTTAAAATGTGTACTTTAACAGTTTTACAGTAATACATTCTTATGTTAATATAAAATGTTTTCTATTAATCTACTTTAGTATTTTTGCTGAGTTACCTTAAGATACTGAAATAGGGGTTCAGTAAGTTTGACTTGCTTATAGTCACAGAGCTGGTAAGTAATGGAACCAGGCCATCAAGGTACCAGAGAGCACCCCAGCCCTGCCTCTGCCTCACCTTGGACAATTCCTGGCAGAGGGTGAAGGGAAGGGGGCAAGAGAAATCTGGAATTCTGCCACTCTCAGCGTAAAGAGCACTGGTGGGATGCTGAGTGGACACTAAGACACACAGGGGCAAGCTTCTTAGAACTCATCCCACAGAGCAATTTCAGTTCAGGCCAGACCTCGAGCATGGCCAAGAAGGCGATGACCTGTTAACAGCTCTCATCTTTGGCATAACAGGGAGATGTTAGGTTCAGTCATTTCCTACTTTGTTGCATTTGCCAAATGCTTTTTAAAGCTTTCAACAAAATCTTTATGCTACCCCAACAGAGTGCTTTGGTGGAGGCCTGTTCACTTTCCACCAGCCTTGGTAGGTGTTTGATTATTATGAATGCAACTGGGGCCCAAGTTGTGTGGAATACAAATGTGACTTTGTTATTGTATAAAGATGAGAGTTACACAAATGTTTTGATAGTTTTGTTGTAATGCAACCTATGTTTGAATAACCAACATCTTAAGTCTGGCTTTATAATTCAGTTAAACACCTTTAAGTGTTTAAGTTACTTTAAGTTACCTTACTCAGACAAAATAGCAATATTTGAAGGTAAAAATAGGTTTGTAATGGTTAAGAAAGAGTCTTATAATAGCAATATTTGAAGGTAAAAATAGGTTTGTAATGGTTAAGAAAGAGTCTTATAATTGCGCTTTGCAAACCAATTTTTTTTAACATAAAATAAAGTTAAATCGATTCTTTTTTTTTTTTTTTTTAAAGATTTTATTTATTTATTTGACAGAGAGAGATCACAAGTAGGCAGAGAGGCAGGCAGAGAGAGAGGAGGAAGCAGGTTCCCTGCTGAGCAGAGAGCCCGACGTGGGACTCGATCCCAGGACCCTGAGATCATGACCTGAGCCGAAGGCAGTGGCTTAACACACTGAGCCACCCAGGCGCCCCAAGTTAAATCGATTCTGTGTTCTTAATAGTATTGGCATTTTTACCTCTCAAAAAACCACTGCCTCAGGGTTTATATGTGAAAGTGTTTTCACATGTAAGATGTAGTAATCACATACTCTTCCTTGAATGGCTCTGGACTTTTAAGAATGAATCCCACCTTGAAAGAAGGGATATCCAGAGACATATTGTTGAATTGACCTCCCCAGAGAGACAGTCTATCTAATTTGTACTTTTCTAGTGTGGAGAGGACTGCCTGATGGCCTGACATTTTGGGAACTGTTTGGTCTGCTTCTTAAAATGGTCTTCTTTGACTCAGCCCAACCTGCTGGCTGCAAATCTGGTCAGGATGGAACTGGCAAGTGCCAAGGGGCGCTGAATTACCACAAATGATTATGCTCCATGTAGAAACAACAGGCTGACAGTCTCCTGAGAAGAGCTGTGCTATGAGATAACCAGTCCCACTTGGGGAAGATTTGGAAAAATACAAACAAAAATAAAACTTTCCAAGTGCATATCTGGACCAAACACCTGAGTGACTAGGTAAACCCTCACTAAATGAAACCACTCAAGCCTGGATCTGAGTGATAGCATATATTCAAAGGAGCTTATACTTCTGAAGAAGCTACTGAAGACAAAAACCATTAAAGTCACAGGACAAAGGACTATTCCTCTGAGTTAAATAGCTTCATCCTCTGGTGGGAGAATTCCACTTCCTCTGCCAACCAGGAGCTCTGCTGGCAGCTGTATTTGAGAAGAGCCTGCCTATCAACTCTTGATGCATGGCCTTTCCTCTGTTCTCAAAATGGAGAATCCATTTTGTTGGTACTGATACCCACCATTAACAAAAACTTAGCTTAGTTTCAAGAATGTATTTCCTCTATGAATTCTTGAACTTAACAAAAGCAATGATTCGAGGTTTTTGTGTTAATTGTATGGTTGCCCAAATTTAATGGATCATCTTTTAATTTTTATATAATTTTGTCATTTCCCAGATTTGGTTCAGGGTCTTCCAACCGAAACTAGTCACATCCTATGGTCCAGGCTGGTTTGACACAACTAAACCTACATAAATCTCAATCGGGTCCTCAGAAGATGTCTAGGAAACATTTTAGGAAATAGGGTTGTGGGCCTTTGTACATCTTGCTCAGTGACATTTAACTCAGCTGATAATTTCAATTTTGGAAATTATTATTCATTAACATGAAACAAAGGCCATTACATTTTTGGTCATCTACCTATGCTCATGTTTTGCACAAATGTGTATGAAGAGTGGCATGATTTAATAAAATTGGCTATACTAAGAGAATTTTGCATTTGCTTTTGGTGACACTAAAATTTTATTGATGTATTATGATTACTTAACTAAGTTTTAGGACTCTTATCCAAATAAAAATGTCCTGCTACACATCTGAGTTTCTGCTAACTGAGACAGAAGTTGCAAATAGGTGCTTATTTCATATACATGACAAAGGCCTGACAGGCAGTCGTTTTCAATTTGAGTTTATATATTAAAAAGAAACCAATTCATCAATATGATTAAATTGGATATTTAGTTTAGGGATAACATTAATGCAAGACTAAACATAAAAACAAATACAAACTACTCTTTCTTTTTTTTCTACTTTGCTAGAAGTTTAATATATGCAATATATGCTTCTTTTTGTACATTGAGGGCAGCATTTTTTCTGCCATTTAAAAACTACCTTAAATGTCTGAAGTTAAATTACCATAATGAATATCGCTAATGTGTCTTATTTGATTTTGGTACTTAGTAGGCATTCAAGATGACTCTCAGAATGACTCTTATGTAAAAATATTTTAGCTCTTGTTTGACTACAAATAACATCTACAATACAGTTCATTTCTAATGTAGGAGAAATTTGATTTTGGAGCTTTGCCCCTCAAACCTGGTCTTGATTACTGTTTCAACTCCTGTTTATATAATTCTACACAAGTTTGGCAGGATTCAAGAGCACATACCAGGGTGTTGGCTTTTATGAATCTCCTGGGATGTGAATGTCAAGCTGACTGGATGAACTCTGGCCACAAATCCCAGACAAGCACAATGACTCTATTTATTCAGACTTGGCTGCCTGAATGCAGATGGACTCTGTGGGTAATAAATTTTCACAGGCCAAGAACTCCGGCATCAACCAAGCTGATCCTGAGAAGAAAAATGCACCCAGGGAAGTGGAGCAGGGCTGCACAAACCTCCTATGTTTTTATTCCACGTCTGCATATCATTTAGCTAATTCATTTGGTCACTGATACACATGCACTGCCAATGGCTTCAGAGGTTCTTTTTGAAAGCTCTGCTTTCTGTTATGCAATTGTCATATTAAAAAGTAACAAGGGAAAAAATGAACAGCACCTTTTACGACGACTGGTAATCTGCTTTCAATATTACACCCCACACTGATGTGTGTTACCCAGTGGCCTCTATGGTAAAAAGCAGAGAATTGAGTGGGAATATTTCTGTGCCTCCCCATTAGAAACCAAAGGCGACAAAAAGCAATGAGAACTGCAATTCAGTGCTCTGAGCAATAGCACCTATAATCTTGACATCTCGATGCAACAAGGCTTTAGATTCATTTTGAGAAGGCTGGGATTCTCTTTGAGAGACACGATTAGTACTCCATGCATTAATAATAAAAAAAGAACTGGCTCTTTAACTTGGAGATTTATGTTAACTACCTAGATATCTATTAAATTAATCATGTGCTCTCCAAATAGTGATTGGGGATTAAAAGGTAACTTTTGTTCATTGTAAGATGTAAATTACATGAGTAGGAAAATTTCCCTCTACAGATTATATCCAATGATCTGTGCCTGTAAAATTAAAATTGTCAGTTTGAGTGGATAAACCATGCTCATTTAAAGAGGAAAAATGCAGTTATATAATTAAAATGAAAAGACTGCCTGATATGTGTGGATAATGTAATTACTGGAAGCTGCAGGCACATATGTAGCCATTCAATTTGGATCCCTGCTTCTTTACTCTCCCTGAGCTTATATATTTGTCATCTCTAAAACACTGTCTGCAGTTGACATTCTCTCCACTGCTCCTTGTTGAAAGTCTTAATCATCTGATCTTCTCCTCAAGCCTTAGCTATAATAATTTCATCTAGATATTCGCTGTGTCTGACTTCCCAAGCTTTCCCTGACTTGAGAGGCAGAGCTCCTCTTTTTACCAAACTGGGAAACGTGAAATATAATTAATCTCTCAAGTCCATTAAAAAAATTCCTTTAGTACTTGAGACTTCAGGAATAATTTTGTCTTAAATCTTCTAATTTCTTTGCAATCTTACATAATAACATTGGCCTTTGGAATGTTAGAGCCAACAGTTACCGAAAAGGGAATCTAAATAAATTACCACCCTATCAGTATCTTTCATTTACCTAAACAAGAAAATGGATTCTCATATTATTTATCCTAGTCCCTCTTTGAACCTCATCAAGAATGAAAATTGTAAGAGCGAGCATAGGAATATGCTTCCATTTTAATTATAACCTGAATTTGTCTAGGTGAACTTTGTCACAATCTCAGCTCCAGATGTCAAATTCTGCTTGCCTTGAAAGGGAAGGGTATAGAGAAACCCATTCTTTTAGTTTCAGAGGCTTCTGTTTGAGATAAATTCTGAACACTTGTAAATTCAACATGGCGTGATGGTAAGCATATTTAAGAAGTGGCTATAGACATTTCCATGGAGATGGGATAGACCTTTCCTCCTAAATAGGTAGATTATTTGTACATTAGTCTATAGCCACCTTAAGATTTTAGGTCTTACATTTTTGTCTTCTCTGTCAACACCTTTGAACTTTGGACAGTACTAATTTGAAAAAACATAGCGTACAGTAAAAGAATAAAGGTAGAGCAAAAGTCATCTTTGATACTGGAAAACAAGAAGCAGGAAATATGGTCAATTCAACTCAACATTGTACATGTATTCATGTATCCATTCAGCAAGTATTTTGCACTACTGCTATGCCAGACATAGTCCCTGCCCTCAGGAAACTTTCAATCTCATTGGTAGAGACAGATATTTTAAGAAGTAAACATGGCACATAACTAAAATTATGATGAGACTTAAGAAGAAAGGCTAAGATGATTGGGAGAAGGACTAACTGGGAGGTCCAATGTAGATAATGGGGAGGCCCCCTGAGAAAGTAAAAGTTATGTTACACTTCAGGATGAGAAGGTGTTGGTCAGACTAAAAAATAATAATAATAAATAAAATAAATAAATAAATAAATAAAATAGGAAGGAGAGGCCTTTGGAGGCCCTGAGACAGCTGAGTGTGGCTTGTTATAGGAGATGAAAGAAGGCCCATCTGGCTAACGTGTCATGAATGAGTTCAATGTGAAGTGAAGAGAAAGAAGTAGGTGAAGCTGGACTTAGTCTAGGATGGTGTTAGTCATGCTATGGGCTCTGGATTTTATCTCAAGTGAAACAGAAAGCTTATTTAAGGTTTTAGACCAAGGAATGAGCTGATCTGATTTATATTTTTAAAAGATCACTGTGGGGAGGTTGCATTATAGAGAGAAAGAATAGAAATATGCTAGTGTCTACTACATTGGTTTAGACTCGCCAGGATGGAAAGAGAAGGGAAGGCTAGTATTTAATTTTGGAGGCTGAATTTATAGGCCTTAGAGATAAAATTAACATTTAAGTGAGGAACAGGGAGTTGTCAAGGATGAGCCTGGCGTTTCTAGGCTTGAACAACTGGGTGTCTGGCAGGGCTACTTTTAGAAATGGAAACAATCACAAGAAGAATATATTTGTGTGTAGGTGGGTAAGGGGTATCAAAGACCAGAAGTTTAGTTCGACACAAATTGAATTTGAAATGCTTGTGACACATCCAAGTGGAAAAGTCAAGTAGGTCTGCAGTTCAGAAGAGAGTTCTGAGCTGAGGATATCACTTTAGAAATTATAAGCATATGAAGAATGAAGGTCATGGGAATGGATGAGATCACCTAAAGAGAGAGAGAGAGGGAGAAAGAGGAAAGGAGGGAGAGAGAAAAAGGAAGTGGAGAACAGCAATCATGAATAAATGCTGAGAGACTACAATATTTAAACTTGGGCAGAGGAGAAGCAGCCAGCAAAGCAGTCTAAGAAGAAACAGTCAGAAGGGCAGGAAGCAAACCAGGAGTTTAGTGTTAGGCACCTCAAGAAAAATGGGGTGATCAATAGTTTAATGTGGTAAGTCTTCTGGTAAGACAAGAGACTGAGAAGAGCCCAGTATGTTTGGCTCTGTGGAGGTTACTTGTGACTCAATTCATAGTTCTGATGGGGTAATGGGGCAGAAAGGAGTCAAAAAAACAAGGCCTCAAGTAACTGAGAGGAAATGGGACAGACTTGATAAAAAGAAAGCAGTGGTCTCATGTAATAGGAGTAAAGGAGGGGATGAGTGAATATAAAGATATTGTGTGGATCTGGTTATGGGAAGATGAGGCTTTCCTATTGGATGCCAGTCAGCCAGGGTATGCACTAGGATGAATAAGATATAGAATAAGATTCAGGTTGCTTACTCAAAAAGAAAGATAGAAAACAAAATCCTCCATTATCCACATATTATCAGTTCTGTGATGGAGAATACTCAGGGAGAAAACCTGTAAAATGCTATCACTAATGGACTGTTAATAAGTTATATATATATATATATATATATATATATATAGAGAGAGAGAGAGAGAGAGAGAGAGAGTGTAACTCCTAGAACAGCCATTTGAAAAACTATGCAAAGAGATATACTAAAAACATGATAGATAAATAAAAAAAGAATTCTGCAGAATGTTCAAGAAACCTATAGGAAGTCAGGGAAAAGAAAAAAAAAATGAAAACAGAAAGAAAGGGAAAGTGACAGAAAAGAAAAAATAAAGTGACAGACTTAAGGACTAATATATCAGTAATTACATTAAATGCAAATGTTCTAAATACATCAATTAAAGACAGAGATTGGTGAAATAGATAAAAAGAAATACAACAACCATATAATATCTGTAAAAAACTCACTTCAAATACAACAGTATAGGTGGTTTGAATGTAAAAGAATATCATATCAGTCAAAAGAATGCAGCAGTGGCTTTACCAGTATCAGATAAAGTAGACCTCAGATCAAAGAAAATTACCAGAGATATACTGGAACATTATAGAATGATAAAAAGTCCCTCTAGCAAGAAGACACAGCAATCCTAAATGTTATGTACCAAATAACAGAACTGTAAAATATATGAAGCAAAACCAGACAGAATGGAAAGGAGCAACAGACAAATCCACAATTATAGCTGGAGACCTCAACATTCCTCTCCCAACAATTGATAAACTAGAGAGAAAGTCAGAAAGGATCTAGAAGAGCTCAATAATAACATCAACCAAAAGGATTTGACTGACATTTATAGAACACTCCACCCAACTACAGAAGAATCCTCATTCTTTCAAGTGCCCATAAGACATATCCCAACATAGACCAGATCTTGGACCACAAGAAATACTTAGTAAATTTCCAAGAACTGAAATCATACAGAATGCATTCTTTGATCACAATGGAACTAAACTAGAAATCAGTAAGTAAGATTACAGGAACTCTCCAAACATTTGGAAATGAAACAACCCACTTCTAAATAATCCATATACCAAAGGGGAAGTCTCACTGAACTGAAGGACAATGAAAACAAAACATATCAAAATCTGTGGGATGTAGCTACAGTGTGCTAAAAGGGAAATGTAAAACACTAAATGCTTATACTATAAAAGAGAATGAGTCTCAACTCAGTAATCTAAGGTCTCTCAAGAATCCAGAATAAGAAGAGCCAAATGAACCCAAAGCAACACAAGGAGGGAAATAATAAAGTTAAGAAATCAATAAAATCAAAACAGAAAAATTGATAGAGAATATCAATGAAACAAAAAACTTGTTTTTTTTGAGAAGATCAATGAAATTGAAAAACCTCTGGCAAGATGACGAAGACAAACATAAAATCAGTTTCAAGATGAAATGGGATACCACCATAGAACCCAGACATTCAAGGAATAATAAAAGAATAGAACTTTCTACACATAAATATGAAAACTTAAATGACATGATAAATGAATTACTTAAAGAGCACATGTTGCCATAACCTACCCAATGTGAAATAACCTGAAGAGCCTTTTAACTATTTAGAAAATAGAATTTGTGTTAAAAGTCTCCAGACACATGTGGTTTCACTGGAGAAATCTGACAGGTGTTTAAAGAAAAAGTAACATTAACTTTATATAATGTCTTCAAGAAAAAACAAGTGCAGGAAACACTAATGCCCTTCTTTTAAAACCAAAGATAGTACAAAAAAAGGAACTTTCTGAACAATATTGCTCACCACCATAAAAAGACAAATGTGGTGAGGATGTGAGCAATTCCAATTCTCTTACACTCCTGATGAGAGTGACAGTTGGTGAAACTGCTTTGAATAAAGGTTTGAGATGAGCTACTCAGTTGGAACATGCATATACTCTCCTGGCCCTGATTTCTACTCTTAGGCATAGACCTATTAGAAATGTTCCCACATGCTCACCAGAAAACCTGTTCAAGAATATCAATGGCAGTACTATTCTAATAGCCCTAAATGCCTTTGTGCCCATCAGGAGTAGAATGGGTTAAGTAAATTAAGGTATATACACATGAAGAAATATGACGGAGCAATGAAAATGAATATCGTTTGATTACATGCAACATGGAGGAGTTTCACAAACATAATACTGAGTGAAAGACGCCAAGGAAAAAGAGCACATGCTGTGTGATTCCATTGATATAAAGTTCAAAAACAAGCAAAATTACTCTATGGTGTTAGAAAAATAGGAGTGGTTATTCTTCTGGAGGGTAGTGACTGGATGGGGATGTGGGAGACCCAGAGGCTGGCTGCGTCTATATCTTGAGCTGAGTGCTAATTACATAGGTGTGTGTGTGGTTTATGAATATTCATCACATTGTATTCTTAGGTTAATGTACTTTTCTCTGTGTATGGTATATTCAGTTTTCAGTTGACTAAAAGCAAAAAAATCAAAAGCCTACTGGATCCAGTAACATGAAGATAACAGGTGAGCCCAGGTTCCAAGGAAGTGGCAGGCTTTGGGATCTAACATTAATTCCCATTTTATAAATGGTGACTCTGAAGTAGATAACATCTTGGGGACTGGGCCAGGGCTGCAAAGCTACTGGGTCACCAGCAGAGCAGGGATTTGAACCCAGGAGGGCTGCTGAGCCTGGGCTCACTGACTAAACTAGCCTGTCTCTTCATTCTTGAGAGTGCAAAGTCAATGAGGATAAAGGAAGCATTAGTAGAGTGTTCAAATGCTGTGAGTCTGAGGCGACTGGAGGAAAGGCAAACAGGCAAGGCAACTTGAAACTCTTGTGGGTATCTTTTTGTCACAGCAAGTGACCAATATTCACAGGGACAGCCAGATGTCATGTAGAAGGCAAAGGAATTTAGTATGCTCTGTTTATTGAGGCAGGGAAATGTACAATACATTTTTGAAATATTTTGGGTTAAGGGATAAACTCTGATGATATCTAGCAAAATCATTTACATGAAACATTTAATTATCTCTCAATGCCAGAGAAATGCAGTGTGTGTGTGCATGTGTGCCTGCATGCACGTGTGTGTGTGTGTGTGTGTGTGCATGTGCTCTACTCTTCAGGGGAACAATCATATTTTGGTCTTGGAGGGGAAAAAAAAATACCATATCATTAGTCTTTTTTAAAAGCACAGAAATTGGGGCACCTGGGTGGCTCAGTGGGTTAGGCCGCTGCCTTCGGCTCAGGTCATGATCTCAGGGTCCTGGGATCGAGTCCCGCATCGGGCTCTCTGCTCAGCGGGGAGCCTGCTTCCTCCTCTCTCTCTGCCTGCCTCTCTGCCTACTTGTGATCTCTCTCTGTCAAATAAATAAATAAAATCTTAAAAAAAAAAAAAAAAAAAAAAAGCTTTAAAAGCACAGAAATTATGATTTTGTGATTAGGCCAGGCTATAGTTATAGGCCAAAGCAGGATAACTTAATATAATTAGTGTTAGAGCAATCACTTAAACTACCACATACAAACCACTGTCTGGAGTCTTAATTATACTACTGTATAAAAATTATTCATTCTAGGGGCGCCTGGGTGGCTCAGTGGGTTAAGCCGCTGCCTTCGGCTCGGGTCATGATCTTGGGGTCCTGGGATCGAGTCCCGCATCGGGCTCTCTGCTCAGCAGGGAGCCTGCTTCCTCCTCTCTCTCTCTCTCTGCCTGCCTCTCTGCCTACTTGTGATCTCTCTCTCTGTCAAATAAATAAATAAATAAAATCTTTAAAAAAAAAAAATTATTCATTCTATCAGCTGCTCTCATTGCAAATGGTGGAAAGGTGTACGCACATAGGGACAAAATGTAAGAAAAAAGAATTTAACCTGTATATTCGCAATATAACATTCATTATCCATGGTCACAGATTAAAAAGCAGTAGCTAATAAAGCTAAATGATTCAACTTAAAGTTCTTACTGCCTTAAAAAGTGTGTCTAGTTCATCCTTGATACCTAATTTTTTTTAAATTGGGTTTTCGGTGGAAATATTTCCTGGAAATAATTCTGGAAAATTCTTTTCAAATTAAGAAAGCTTGCTGAATGCAGTACTCTATGAATCTCCTTTCTAATCTAAAGGATACACAGCCTACACATCTGATATGACTTAATCCACAATATATGTATCTGAAACTGTCACTGGGAAATCCACAAAGACGTGATTGGCTGATAGTTACATAGATGAGGAACCAAAATTAGGAGTGAAGTCATCATCAGCTCTGCCAAGATTGCTGTTATGGATATCTGACGGTCTTAGTGTGCACACCTAGAAACAAAGTCATCCATCTCTACAAAACCTGAAGCATGAGCAGCTTTCCTTGCTCAGTTAACCTTTTTTCACTTGCTGCTACTCTAGCTTCAGTGAGAGCTCTCTTTCACACCCAGGCCCTTCTTTGGGGCCTCACCTTCTTCCCCAAGGTGAACAAACACCTCTGTGACCTCACAGCCACATTCTGCTTAGATGCTCTCCCTGGAAATGTTCCTTTGACTTATTTCACCTCTGCACACTTTGTACACTATGTGCATTTGCATGGCTAGACAGCTGCATTGCCTGTGTAGCATTCCATGACTCCTTTGTATAAAATTCATGATTCCAGGACCAACCACATGCTGTCTCCTATTGCATGTAAAAATAACTTCTGGAAAAACCTCTCTGGATTGTCTTTATACCTACCACATTTGTCCAAACTTGACAAAATACCACATAGATAATAAGAAAAAGGAAACAGAAGTAGAGGAAAATCTATCTTTTGTGTTTTCAAACTTGCTTTAAAACACAAACATTTCCTGCAATGCAGAAGCTGAAAGTGATGAATGTTATGTGGATATTTTTGTACCTTAACTGACTGATCAGAATAGTATTTATAAACCTCTGACTGATGTCTCAAGCTTGTAAATCAACACCATGGGAGAACACTTTAAGCACATTTATCATCTAAGACAAACAGCCTATTCAGAGCATGATTATTTTTTATTCATCATTTAAGTTTCACCTCTACGTTTGCTTCTTCTCAATGTTAATAATATCTGTATAAGACTTCTCAATATTTAATGTTACAGCTTGCTCGTTGCATGCCGATAAGGTCAGGTCACATGCTTGATCTCTAAAAGACCAGTGGGCTTTGCCAAGAAGAAAAAAAAAAAGAAAAGAAAAGAAAAAGAAAACAAAAAAGGGTCTATTTCATATTGAAGTTTGATGCTAGTCCGCTTCCTTGTCAGTTCTCATTGTTGGTTTCAATGACACAAAAATCACAGCATCACAGTTTTAAGGGAAAGTAAGCCCAAGATATTTTAGTGGACTGGTCCCATGGCATGGAAGATTATAATTACCAGAGAGCACCCAGCATCCTAGAGCACCACAATTTCCAGTGTGTATGATTCAGTCAGCTCCCAGGACAGCCCACTGGGCAGCGGCGCAGTGTCACATTCGAAGGACAGCAACATAAAACTAAATCTTACCTGCTCATTATCCTCTTCATCACTACTTAGCTTAAGGTCATCTTCTAGCATTCTGAAAAAAGGAACAAAGAAGTACAGATACTTAACAAATTCAAAATAATTCAGCACCAAAATATCTTTTTTTAGCACCAAAATACATTTATTAATGTTGCAATAGTAAGTATATTTCCTGATTAATTAAAAAAAAAAACAACTCTTTCCTTTTAAGGCTTTTCTTCTGATGTCCTTAGGAAATAACAAACTGCCCCGTAAAGCCAATTAACCACTCACAACAGTCCTTCATAGGATCAGATGGGTTGCTTCAAGAATATGAGGTTGTAAACCAACAGAATCAAATAGGTGCTTTACGCCTGCAAAGTTTGAATTCCAGTTGCTTGTTCAATGTTTGGTGCAGGACAGGTGGTGCGCTATGTCTCCATGATTATTTGTGGTAAACAATGAGAGAGCAGGTAGAACTCTGCCGACAGCAATAACACAATAAACTGGAGCTGCTTAGGTCTCCATCAGTCAAAGATGTGGAGAAGACATCTGCCCGAAGACTCTGCTGGATGAGGAAGACCAAATGGGAGAGAACTTTCCTAAAAGACTCTGTGAAGGCAACACTCAAGTGCCCTCTGGCTCTGTCAGATTTGCCATGGTGGAGGTGGTGGGGAAGAATACTTTTGGGTCCACAGAGTCCAAAGTAAAAACACGCAAATGGAAAATCAAGCCCTCTTAATTCTGAAGATTATACAATTGTATTCTTAGTAGCACTGCTGAATTGTTTACAGGGTAATAGTTTTCAGATTAATTCATTTCAAAAGAAATCTCACTCAGAAGGATACTCTACAATGCAAATGAATGCAGGCAGAGGTGCTCTGCGGGGGGTGGGGGAAGAGTCTATTGCTGACATACCCCAGTGCTCCAGGAATCAGTGTGAAGGCCACAGAGCCCATGTGCTTCAAAGAACTCACTATCCTCCTTGAAGTCACCTTCCAAAGACTGTCCCCTAAACTGTGTCTCATTTCTTTAAAAGCCAATTACAGGCCCATCATCAGTATATTCCTCTGAATATTTTTATAAGTAGTTTCACTGACTTTTGCGGTGAACTTGGGGTAAAGATTTGCCAGGGAAGCACATGGACCCAGTTTTGCCCCAAACGGCCATTTGTTTGGAGAAAATCACTTAATGCCCTCACCACTGGTCCTGTTGCCTGAGCTGTAAAATGACAGGTTATGCTGGGCTATCTCTATGGTCCAGTCCTGCTTTAGATTCCAGGAGTTTAGGGAATAAAATCGCCTCCTCTTTCGTAAAGCAGAAAAACTCTTGTATTTGTCGTAGAGAGCACAGCTGAGATATTGTAAGCAATTTCTGATGTATCATTTAAACCATAACCATTAGGACACCAGATCTGTTTCCTCACAGGCGATGGCTATTCTACCAGTATGGAGGAGTATCACTCTTTTAGTATTTCAGCCACAGGCAAACCAAGAAAACATCAGAGAAGACTGCAGAGCTATATCCCCAATTGCCCTTTGTCTCTGTTGGGTGTTACCCTCCATTCCCTTTGACCTCACAAACTCCTGCCCTTAGCTTCAAGGAAAAGAGACATGGTGGTGATTTATTACAGCATTGTTTGGGAAGAACCTTCTAGGAAGGGGACTATGTTTTCTTTGTCCTCGAGTCCCCAGTGACTAGCACAGTGACGGCACAGAATATAATACCAGTTTGTTGGCTGGGCTGGGGTGCTTTCCCAAAGCCCATTTTCCTACCAAAAGGCACAAATGCCTTTCTGATGAAAAAGCCCAGAGAAGCAGGCCCATTTCTTGCCTCCACCCCTCACTCTCTTCAGGGGTAAACTGCCAGCTGCAAGGACTGCCCTGGGAGCACTGGGTGTTCCAAGTGTGGGTGGTCCTGTCAGTGGGTGGGAAGAAGGAGGGGTAAGGACACACACAATCAACGTTAACAACCCCGTTGTTGTTGGATAGAGGTCATGTCAAGGGTGACTGAGAAGTTTCATCTTTATATGGCCAATAGCGTACATAGACTTGAAATGAAGGCCACTGTCAACCAGAGCAAGAAACCCCAACATGCCCCAAAGCAAGGGATCTCAGGTTGGCTGCAAACCAGCCATGTGACTCAGTCACCACACAAGGCTGGCAACACTGAAAGGAACCACAACAGTAAGAACAGTATGTGAGGTTCTCTTCTAAGAGAATACAGCTTATTTCTGTTTATTTGAAGCATGTGCTAAGTATGTAAACACATCACTGGGTGTTCATTTGAATTTCATACTGTCTCTCACATCCCCGATCCTGGGTAGGTCACACCTCTGGGCCTCAGCTTTGTCATTTCTATATTTGCCATCGTCTCCAGAAGAAAAGCAGTCAGAGATCCACACTGCTTTGTGAATTTTTTATATTAAAAAAATGACTTTATTATGTTTCTGGCTGAGATCTAAAAACAAATGATCAAATGTAAAAAATACCTCACATTCAAGAGAGACTTCCCAAGAAGTTAGAATCCAATTAAACTTCCAAATCTTGAATGGGAGGAAATGGTACCGAAACACTAAGCCCAACAGTTCCTACACATCCGACAGCAGTCCTGGGACACTGCTATCACCAACACTCCCAGCCACAGACCTGGAGAAGTCAGTCACCACCACTCTGTGCCCAGTCAGCAGCAGTCACCGCACCAAGGGAACAGAAGCTCAAGGCCATTCAGGAACACCGTCCAGCCCCTGTACTTTATTCTGACGGTCACGGCGGAGCCTCCGTGACTCAACATTCACTGTGTTCTTTAGGCCTGGCCCAACACACTTGAAGAGGAGGAGCCAAAGTGGATATTTGAGGTTAGAGCTGAACAACAAAGCATGGTTGGAGAAGAAAAATGCTGTAATCCCACAAGATCCTAAAAAACATCAGTGTGTGGAGAGTGACAGGTATACAGGAAGCTGGGATTAGCTCCATGTAAATACACCGTGGCAACTGTGCTCCCAACTCCAATCTTATACATTTGAGAACATTTTATCATCTATTTCTGAAAGGAATAGACTGGCATGGGTATATTAAACAAGAACAAAAGACAAAGGTTTAAACCAGAAGTAAAAGAAAATCCAAATTAAGTGTTGGTGATGTCAAGGGGCAGAGGCGGGCATCTCCAACTCCATTTTTGAAAAAAGTAGGGCAAAGTCTCCCATGCTCTGAAGGGCTGGAAGCAGAGTTGGGATGGGTCATCTGTACATCAGCGTAGGGCCTGTGCTTTGGGCTTGTGCTGGCTCCAGGGGGTACCCTGCCGCACCCCTACACCCCTCATCTGAGCACCAACGGACCTTCCTTCAGCCAGTGATGCCCACCCAACCAGAGCTGCTCCCTTTCATGTTTCCTGAGCCCTTCCCCTTCTCAGCTCCTCAGAGCCTTCCCAGGTGCCTAGACTGTTGATTAGTAGCAGTACTGAGTGCTGAATGGATGTTCATGCCAGGCCGGCTAAGAGCACTTTGTTCATGTTATGTTGTTCAATCCCATGCAATTCCTCCAGCTGGGCACTGCGGTGGCAGCAGGCAGGCCGTGGTGCTCGGAGCTCAGACTCTGCAGTCAGACTGCCCAGGATGAACCCTAGCTCTACCACTCAACTAGCTGAGTGACCCGATACCTGCCTCGATGGGTCTTCCAGAGAAATCATTACGCAATCATTACAAAGTGCTTAGCACAAAACCTGGAACAGAGCAAGCATTCAGTAAAGGTTCATTTTTATTAATATTCCTTCTTTTTAATCTCAGGAGGTAATTTAGCCTTAGGGCATTTAAGGAATTTGCATGGGGAAACAATTTGGGAGAAAAGACGTTCCTTTAATAACACCTTAAATCTAAGCCTTTTGCTCTACTTTCTGGACATTCTAAAAAGAAAAGACAAGATTTTCCAGAGGTTGTGAATGGGGTAATGTATTTTAGCTTATAACTGCCACTGGGTTGATTGATCTGAGGTGGCTTACTGCTACAGTGGACACAACCCATGCCTGTCAGCCTCGAAGCACAAGATCTGCCCTGAAGGCCAGTGGCCAGCCAAATGGCCCCGAGTCCCCTAGCAGGACCCACGGAATGATGACAAAGGGGATGTGAAACAAAACAGACAATAAAACAGAACTTTCTGAAGTAAGACCAGAGAGCAGAGATGCAGCCAGAGGTGCCAAGGAACCTGGGACTCTGTGCCTGGAACACCTGATGTGCTGTCACTACTGTCAGAAGCACTCCAAGGTCGTGCCCGATGGTGACTTACCACGGAGTCTGAGCCAGGTAAACCAAGCACTGAGGCGTGAGAGGCCGCAGGCAGGATTTTTAAACATGCAATTCGGTAATTAAGATTCTATTTTTCACGCGGGAACTGCGTCAGACAACCGTTTCTGAAAATGATCGTCCCAGGCTTGTTATCACACGCCGCGGGGAGCACCTGGTGCAAAGGTCCCGAGGTTTTGAGCCGCTGGCTGAAGGTCCCATGCTCTCACGCAGGGAGGGGGACAAGCGTGGATGGCTTCCAAGGGAGGGCGCGACGCAGTGGCTTCCGAGCTCTGACGAGGGAAGCAAGCACAGACAGCTCCCTTTGAGGTTTGCCGAGTATTACCTCAGGTAGTGAAGGGTGAACAGTAGGACTACCCCGCTAACCAGCCGGAAGTCTGGCATCACGCAGACTTCACGCACTGTTGTAGTCACGTGGTGGTGGGGCGTGTGCGTGGCCCTGTAGTCACGTGGCAACGGGAGGCGGGGCGGGCGCACGGTCCAAGGGCCGGTTCCCTCACGTACTACATTCAGATCAGCACTGCCACTTGAGCATTTGAAAAAATGCTCTGGCACACGCAACTCTCACAGAACTCAGCTCAGCTGCCTCATCTGCTGGTCTCTGCGGTAGCGCTCAGGAAGGGGAGAACTAGGACCCTCACGACACAGTAAGAGCTGATGATGGTAACTTGCCCACGTGCGGTATTTTAAAAACTGAGCCATAGACACATTTCCGTTGTTGCCAGTCCTTACGTTTCCGAGGTACAACACTTCTCAGGGAGCATAAAGAGTACCCTCTCCTCAGCAGATGGCCAACTGCTTCTCATGCTCCTGTACTGCTTCACAGGTATCGCGAACCGGCACATTAACTACCTTCAAATGTAATGGCAGTCATTTCACAGAGCAGTGGTTTTTAATTAATAGGATTTCCCTGGAATTACTTGCCATTTGGGGCCCTTAAGAGATCTGAATCCTTTAGCCCTTTAAAGTTCATTTCATTTTGCTTGATCTTAATGGCTTTTTAAAAAATCTGACTTCTAATTGGGCTGTTTGATTTTCAGATTTGCTTCTATAGCTGGTTCTACTACTGTCTCCAACTATATGAGATTTAAAGCCAAAGACAAATGTTTATGACTCCCCATTAAACATATTCATATATGCAAATATCTACTCTAGCAATTAGCTGTGCAGGATAGCCTACTCGTTTCGCAAGTGCATCCCTCTGCTGGTACTCCCCAAGCCATCATCTCTACTGCTAGGAACATGAGAAGGAAGTTATAAAACACCTTTCATTCTGGGGCGCCTGGGTGGCTCAGTGGGTTAAGCCGCTGCCTTCGGCTCAGGTCATGATCTCAGGGTCCTGGGATCGAGTCCCGCATCGGGCTCTCTGCTCAGCAGGGAGCCTGCTTCCTCCTCTCTCTCTCTGCCTGCCTCTCTGCCTACTTGTAATCTCTCTCTGTCAAATAAATAAATAAAATCTAAAAAAAAAAAAAAAAAAAAAAAACCTTTCATTCTGTCTGAAGTCCACTGCTCTGTGAGGGTCAGTGCTACCATCTGTCTGGGCTTATTTTCACAAACAGGTAACTACTCTTCTCTCTGCATTTGTTCAGAAGAGTTTAGCTCATGCCATTCCAGTCAACTGGGAGGCAGGAAGGCTAGGACAGGATCACAGTGGGGTGCTGGTGATTTAGTGCATCCAATGCACAAATGAAGTAACAGTCTGGAAGCAAATAGAGAAATCAGGAGTAAGAATAAGGGGCTGGTCTAGATGACCTAGGAGTTTCAACTCTGATATTTTCCTATCAGGGTGTCATATCTACATTTTTTTTTTTTTTTTTTTTTTTTTTAACCAATGGTGGTTCATAGGGAGATGGTGTTAGCTCACACGTATCTCCTTCCTGGACTTCCTCTTCCAGGGACTATTCCAATTGTTCATGAAATCGGCAAATAATCTGATTCTGCCACGTTCATCCTGTGGCAGAGGATGAAAGTGCACTGTAGCTCTTCTGTTTATGACCTTACTTTTTCTTAGGAACAGTAAGTTCCCATGGTCCTTTTCTCCCACTTACAAGCTGAGTGCACCTGCCACCTTCTATACAGGTCTGTCTTCCCTGGGGCCAGCATCTCATTTCCAACCATTTAAGACTCTCACAAAAAACCAACCTCATTTCAAAGACCTGTTAAACCCTGGTGAGATACAAGATGAATCTGTGCCTTCAAAATCTCAATCAAGCAACTGCCTTTCCCAATAGGACTCAAATCTAATACATTAATATTGAATAAATAGCAATCAAAGGAAACTGGAAACCAACACTAATTAAAAAAAAAACAAAACATAGTCAGTGGTACTAGAGTGTGGGGTGGGATGAGTTCTGGAGATCAGGGGGCTCAGGAAAAGCTGCAAGGAGGAGGGAGTACCTGAAGGGCTTCAAGTCCTACAGGAGGCAGATGAAGTCAGGGATGTCTATCCTGCCCCACAGAGGAAGGGTGACAGACAAGCACAGAGTGGGAATGGAGGTTGTTTATTTCCCTTATTCTCATGGTATGATAATACATAACACATAGTTCAGAATTCCCCAAATAGTATTAAGATATACAATGAAATGTCTCCCTCCTGACCTTCTTCCTACCCTCATATTTCGTGCTCTCATCCCCCAAAGTCACCCCCTGGCTGTAGCTTCTTAAATATTATCTCAGAGTTTCTTTATGTGTTAACAAATAAATATGAATGCAGCGCATTAGATCCCTCAGGGTAAGTACATGACATTAAAGAACAACTATGTTAACTGGAACCCTAATTATCTGGCTGTGGCAGGCAACTTCTAAGATGCTCCCAGTGACCCTGCTTCCTGATATGCCCCTGGAACTCCCCTCTCCTGAGTGTGGCTGCACCTAGTGACTGGCTTCTAGTAAACAGAGGAGGGCAAAAGTGATAGGATGTTACTTGCAAGTTTAGGTGACCCCTGCTTGCTGGCATGCACACTCTTTTACTCTTCTTGCGAGCCTGCTTGGACGGAAAAAGGCTGCCATGTTGTGAGCTGCCGTATGGAGAAATTCCCATGGCAGGGAACGGGGGTGGGGGGTAAAGGGAGGCCCTCTGGCCAACAGCCAAGGAGGAATTAAGGTCCTCAGCCCAGCCACCCAGGATGAACTGAATTTTGCCAAAACCACATGAGTGAGCCTACAAGAGGGTTTCTCCCCAGGTAAGGCGTGAGATGACTACAACCCATCCACACCTTGTGGTATGAGATTCTTATGAGAGATTCTTAGCCAGAGGACCCAGGTGAGCCATGCTCAGATTCCTGACTGACAGAAACTGTAGAGTGATAAATGCTGTTTGAAGCCACTAAGTTTTGGGGTAATTCGTTAGGCATCAATAAGTAATTCATATGCTGGCAGATGATATTAAATATTTAGTGTGTCCCTTTTCAAGATTGCTCTCAGCTGCTTGAGCTAAAAGCATTAGTAGCCATTATTCAAGCCATCCAGCAGAAGTATAAGGTGGGCTTAAAAGGTAATAAAAAAGTTCTAAAAGTCATGTTAAAAAGGGTAAAAAGAAATAAGTAAAACCAACTTCAATAGTAAGTTTTATTTACACCAACATGTATCAACATGATAATATACATATTTCAAATGCTCACTAGCCCATGTGACCAGTGACTCCTATACTGGGCAATGCAGGCTCATACTATTTTAGAAAGTGAGGGGTGTTCAAATCTCCAGGAGGTGTTAAGTTTTTTCCATCCCCACTCAGCCCTCAGTCCCTGTTTGTTTCTTTCATATGTCAATCTTCTCTAATGCTTCCTGCCTAACGGTACACTGAACAAGTCTGTGACAGCAAAGGTCCTAGTAACTTAGCATGTGCAGGAGGTGAGGGAGGAGACAGGGAAGGCTTTGGTCAGAATCATTGCAAACTCATACCCCCACTAATGATCCTTCATGGAGACTGGGATCCCAAAGGCCCATTTTGTTCCATGTTCCAAATGTTTCAATGACCCATTTTGCTTCTAATTCTGATGATGCTAATTACATGTGGCGTGACATTCCACAATGTACATGGAAGACTCTGGCTTCATGGAAAAGGTGGAAGTCAGGAAGCTGCACAGAGCTGCAGGTGGCCTATGAGAGGGGTATGCTTAGGGCAACATGTTTAGGAGCCATGGCCTAGGAAAAGAGAACAATGGGTTGCCTTGCAAATACACAGGTCAGATGCTGACTGGGCAAGAACTCTGAACACTTGTTGCTCTGACTCACTTCTTACCTACTTCTCTTGCATAAAGAGACTCTCTTACATACTAAAGACATATCTCACAAAAGCTATTTAAAATATTCTCTTTTTTTTTGAGTTGTGTATTTTTATAAGTGTGCTGGTTGTTTTTTTTCACTTGGAATTTCAGCTCTATCTAGGGATGTTGAGTGGCCCAGAGGGAACTCTCTGTCTAGGAGAAATGGAAAGCTGGGCCTATTTTCCTTGAACATCTCATGGATGGAAAGCACCCAGATGGATATAAGTGCCACATACAGTTCATGTGACAGTGAAAATATGAAAATGCTCCAGCTTTTCCTTTTAGGGCAATGCAGTCCACAGTTATAAAGGAGGATTCTCTGAACACATTAGACTTTAAAATTGCTTCCCCCAGAAAGCATTACAGGAGAAGAGGGCTGTAGGTACTCTCTATCATTTCTCTCAAAAAACAACCGAGGCTTTAGAAATAGCACTTTAATAGGGAATGATTTCTCCTCAAAGACAGCTTAAAAATTCCTATCCTTGTTTGTTACAAGGACTTCTAGAAAATTAGTTTTTGAACTTGATGTTCTTGGTATTAGAGGATTCAGTTTCTGAGTAAATTCAAGTACACCGCATGAAAGAATGAGATCCTTTTCCAAGTAGACACCAGAAGAGAGGTCAGAGGACCCTGACTGGGAACATAAAGTTTTCTCAGCTTCACAGATCCGATGATGGGCATTTATTTACTTATTCTATTTGAAGAGGAATGTATACTTAACCAGAGGGGAAATGAGGTATGTCCATATATGGCTCATGTTTGGATATTAATTGGTTGTCAATTAATTAGTAAGCTGGTTGCCTATTCCGTTTTTTTTTTTTTTAAAGATTTTATTTATTTATTTGACAGAGAGAAATTACAAGTAAGCAGAGAGGCAGGCAGAGAGAGGAGGAAGCAGGCTCCCTGCTGAGCAGAGAGCCCGATGCGGGATCGATCCCAGGACCCTGAGATCATGACCTGAACCGAAGGCAGCGGCTTAACCCACTGAGCCACCCAGGCGCCCACCTATTCCGTTTTTTAACTAATGGTTTACATTTGACAGTAAGTGTGCACTGAACCTAGAAGGGTCATATGTCTGCTAGGTTAAGATTTGTTTGTCAGTTCATGATACCAGGTTTTGCATTTTTGTGGCTATTGTTAGTAATAAGTTAATTGCCAGGAGAGTCCCTAATTGGGAGATATATTTGAACTGCTAAATTGTTAGAATGAGAAAAGAACCACTAGCAAATACATACACTTTAAGCTATGCCAGCCTTATCTGTTGCCTGTGAATGGCATAATGCAGGGGTCTCTAAACTTCACTGCACATCAGAATCACTTGGGATTTTTGAAAAACACTGATGCTTGGCTCCCACCCCACCCCTCATATTCTGATGTAACAGGGATATGATCTGGGGATCCAGGTTTTTTAAAAGCTCCCCAGGTGATTTTGATTTACAGCAGAGTTTGGGAGGTACTATTTAACACAGAACTGGACAAAGAATCAGAAGAGCTGCATGCCTTCAACAGTTCTGGACCTAAACTCTGAAGTTTTAGTTTACCCATTAATAAAATGGGATGACAGGAGTGCCTGGGTGGCTCAGTCAGTTAAGCTTCTGTCTTCTGCTCAGGTCATGACCCCAGAGTCTTGGGATGAAGCCCTGCACTGGGCTCCCTGCTCAGCGGGGAATCTGCTTCTCCCTCTCCCGCTGTCCCTCACTGCCCGCCACTTGTGGTTGCTCGCTCTCTCTCAAATAAATAAATAAAACCTTAAAAAAAATAAAATGGTTTGATAGTTGATTCAAATTAGCCAATAAAGGTAAAAGCACACTGGAAACTGCAAAGCCTTATAGGGGCTTCCCAGCAATGGGGTTAGCATTATCTTAGGTCCTTTAAAAGATAGACTCATTTTACACAGTGAAGGAAACCATCAACAAAATGACAAGGCAACCTACTGAATAGGAGAAGACATGTGCGAAGGATAGATCTGATAAGGAGTTAATATTCAAAATATATAAGGAAATTTTACAACTCAGCACCCAAATACCAATAATCCAATTAAAAAACTGCCCAATTAAAAAATGGGCAGAAGACCTGAATAGACATTTTTCAAAGAAGACACACAAAGGGCCAACAGACCCATGAAAAGATGCTCAACATTACTAATCATCAGGGAAACGCAAATCAAAACCAAAATGAGATATCATTTTACACTTGTCAGAATGGCTAGAATCTAAAACACAAGAAATAATAAGTGTTGGCAAGGGTGTAGAGAAAAAGAACCCTCACATACTACTGAAGGGAATGCAAACTGGTGCAGCCACTTTGGAAAACAGTATGGAGGTTCCTCAAAAAATTAAAAATAGAATTAGCATATGATCTAGTAACTTCACTACTGGTTATTTGCCCTAAGAAAATGAAAAGACTAATTCAAAAAGATATATCACCCCTATGTTTATTGTGGCATTATTCACAATAGCCAAGACATGGAAGCAACCTAAGTATCCAACAGATGAGTGGATAAAGAAGATGTGGTGTATATCTACAGTGGAATATTACTCAGCCATAAAAAGAATACCTTGCCATTTGTTACTACATGGATGGATCTAAAGAGTATAATGCAAATGAAGTAAGATGAACAGAAAAATATCACATGATTTCACACATATGTTATATTTAAGAAACAAAACAAATGAAGAAAAAAGAGAAAAAAAATAGACTTATACACAAAGAATAAACTGGTGGTGGCTTGGGGTAGGTTTGTGAAGAAGATGAATGAAACAGATAAAGGAGAAAGAAAAAAAAAATACTGGCTCATGGGCCTCATTTCCAACAATCTGATTTAATTGGTCTTGGTTTGGGCAGGGGCATCAGTATTTTTTTTTTTAAGATTATTTATTTATTTATTTGACAGAGAGAGATTACAAGTAGGCAGAGAGGCAGGCAGAGAGAGAGAGGAGAAAGCAGGCTCCCCGCTGAGCAGAGAGCCCGATGTGGGACTCCATCCCAGGACCCTGAGATCATGACCTGAGCCGAAGGCAGCGGCTTAACCCACTGAGCCACCCAGGCACCCCGGGGCATCAGTATTTTGACAGGCAACCCAGGGGACTTTACTGTTCAGCCAGGGTTAAAAACCACTGCCTCCATTCCAGGTGAATGATCACCTCTTTAAAGCCATCGACAATCCACAGGACAGAATTCTTCCCATCTTATCTAATTTTGCACAGAATTAAGGACTGTTTGTCAATTTGTCTGGCTCCAAGTTTCACCTTCCATTTGAGTAAGAATGCTTCCAAGGGAGAGTTGTGTTTCCTAGAATAAGGCACAAACCCATCATTACTAATGAGTTAAGGAAGTATGTTAGTGTTTGAGAATTCTTCAGCAGTGATTTTCAGAAACCAAGGACAGTGCTGGGGGCACTTGAGATTGTTCTCTGGCCTGTTCTTCAGCCCCTGCAGGAAATACAGAAGGGTATAGGTTATCTTGCCTTTTAGTTCTCTGGGGAAGTCCCAGAACTTTCTTCAAGACAAAATAGCACAGTTGACATCTCAGCTCCCTTTCAAAGTACTACTCTGCACCACAGGGGCTAGAGGCCTAGGAACCACACTCCCTGCCAGCAGGGTTTTTGGCTAGATGTCGCCAGTACAAGCCACTGGGAGGTCAAAGAGTAATGGGAGCCATTAATGCTCCCAGGGCAGCAAAAGCAGGTGTATAAGCTTCAGCAGATGGCAGATGTACTCTCCACTGGTTGGCTTCTAGGCAATCTTCTCTAACACGTGTAGGTGCTACAGACCTCTGAGGTTATTGTTAGTAGTTTTCTGTAATTCCAGCTTTAATTTCCTGGTGGAGATTTTTGTAATTTTTATAATTGAAGTTTTCTGTAATTCCACTTTTTTGTAATTCCAGCTGTAATTTCCTGGTGGCTCTGTGCTTGTAGCTTGCCTAGCCCTCCTGATGGGTTATGCCCTATGGTTAGTGCCTTTCTACTTAAAATACATAGGGTGGTTTCTCTTTCCCAGATCAAACTCTGACTTACATATACAGTAACTAAGAGCATGAATGCTGGAATCAGAAAGCCTGATTTATTGATGTATATCGAGGCCCTGCCACATACTAGCTGTGTATCCTTGTCCAAAGAACCCAGCCCTGCTGTGTCTTGGTTTCCTCATCTTTAAAACAGAAAAATTAGAGTCTTTAGCTCCCAGGAATACTGTGAGAATTATACAGGGAAAATGCATAAAACATTCATACAGTGCCTGATACACAGGGCTCACTCAATAAACATGCAATATTATTATTGGTATTTTATTACCCATACTACCTTGTAACAATCAGCATGCTATACTTTAGGATCACTTCACTTCTTCTAAGAGCAAACATAAACTTCTTAATTTATTGACCATCTCCAAAGAGCCAGGGATATTCTAGTTGCTGGTGATATAAAGTTGAAAAAGTCTTTGCCTTCAAGTGACTCACTGCTTTTGGGAGTAGCAAAGTAACAAAAAGTGGGAGCCCTTGGGGCGCCTGGGTGGCTCAGTGGATTAAAGCTTCTGCCTTTGGCTCAGGTCATGATCTCAGGGTCCTGGGGCTTTCTGTTCAGCAGGGAGCCTGCTTCCCTTCCTCTCTCTCTGCCTGCCTCTCTGCCTACTTGTGATCTCTCTCTGTCAAATGAATAAATAAAAAATCTTTTTAAAAAAGTGGGAGCCCAAATAACTATCTTCTTTCTTTGTCAGACAGTGCTGGCCCCTTTTATTTTTCCTCGTAGGTTTTATCTCTGGGCTTCGAAACATCTCTGTAGTTCACTTCTGTGTCTACTGTAAGTTCTCTGACATCCTTCTGAATGTACAGAGTCCTGTGAGGGACACAATTTACTATACAGGCTTTATCAATATTAGCTGGAGTGGGAGAAACACCTGTCCTATGTTGGCATTGTTCATTTAGTTGCTCCTTCCCTGTCCATCTGCCTCTTTGTTCAGGATACCCACAGATCATTTGAGATTTCATCACAAATTTTAACCACCTTGCCCTAGGCTCTGTGGACCTAGTGACTATTCTGGCTTCTGTTGGAGGGGACCAAGGCAGAACTGGATACTGTACAGATCCAGCCAAACGCCTATCTCAAGTTGTCTAGTCTCCTGGGACATACGTCCTCAGAGTCTGAATCCCTGTGACTGGCTGCAGTCAGTGCCAGTATAAAGTCCTGTTAGTGACTTTACACTAAAGCCACTAACCCTCTTTGCCACAAACACAATAAGCTGATCATTTAAATGTAAAGAAGAGAAGAGGATATCCATGTCTCAAATTAGAGAAAAAGCATCCTATTAGCTATTCATTAAATTGGAAGATTGGTATATGATCCTCAAACTAAGGCATTTCCATAAATTCAGCTTAATGCTACCACTTTTTTAGTACTTCACATATTATCTCTGATACTTCCAGAATTTTTCATTATAAAACTAATCCAGATGGTCTGAATATATAAAACAGATAACCCCAATTAAAAAAAAATCTCATATACACCAGGATTAATTCAGTACTTTTTTTTTTTTTTAAGTGCATAGGGTTGAAAATTAGGCCAAATATATTCAATGTTCTATACTCATTCTCAGGTATGCACAACTGATTTTTGCAATGGGAAACAATCACCCATTCAACATGCATCTCTATCCACCAATTACAACCCTTCGGGAGTTACTCTGCATATGGTGATACAGAATGGATCAAACAACTCATGCACATTAAACCCTGCCATGTCTATTGTGAAGGAGGGTTCCATCCACTGGGTTGGAAACAAGGTCACAAGCACCAGTCAAGGTCACTTGTTTTGTAAAAAGTTTCAGCATTTCTTCATGGTTTTAGATCAGGTATATTTTGGGGTTAAGTCAAGATGAGTAAAACTGCAGAATCAAGTTGTTTGTTGCCTACCCAGCTTTTTACATATTCATCTCTTTGACTTTCAGGTGGCAGAAAGAAACCTCAAGTGCAAAGAAAATAATTCATGTGAAAAATTTTAAGTGGTAGTGCATATTTTTGAAACAGAATGTGACTGCAGAGTAGTGTTTGTTCTACTTACTGCTTAAGAAAATAACCAGTTGGCACCTGAATGGCTCAGTTGTTTAAGCATCTGCCTTTGGCTCAGGTCATGATAAGAGGGTCTTGGGATCGAGCCCCGCATTAGGCTCCCTGCTCAGTGGGGAACCTACTTCTCCCTCTCCCTCTTGCTTTGCCCCTCACTCACCACTGTGTTCTCTCTTGCTTGCTCTGCTTTCCTTCTTTCTCTCAAGTAAATAAATAATAATTTTAAAAGGAACTAGCAATAATCATGATAAATACAATTACTATCCTAGAGGTCATGGTGTAAATCGTGCCTATGTGGGTCTGTTCTTTGACAGAAGACAGGACCCCAGTCCAATGCAGACTTCCTGAGTTTCTTCCAATTTTAGATGGGTCAAGAATCCTGGTTGGTAGTTTTTCATTAAAATGGTAGGAAATCAATTGAGCTAAGGACCAACACTAGACAACACTGCAAAGAAAGTGCACTTTGTGTTTTAGCAGCCTCTACCATTTTATGTGTACCCTCTCCCTTTCTCATAGCAGCACGTTCTTTTCCTGTCCCAGGATTCCACTTGGGATAAACAGACGTGACATTCAGTTGTCACGTCTCCTTAAGGTTCTTTTTCTCAGCTGTGACAATTTCTCAGTCTTGCCTTGTTTTTGATGACCTTGACCATTTTGAGGATTATTTGCCATGAATTTTGTTTGAGATTTTTCTCCTGATGAGACTGGGGTTCTGGATTTGGGGAGGAAGACCCCAGAGATAAAGTGCCATTCTTATTCCACCATATCAAGAGTGCCTGTTATCAACATGACCTATCATTTATGATGCTAAGCTTAATCACTTGGCTGAAATTGTGTTTGTCAGATTTATCCACCATAAAGTTACTCTTTTTCCTCCCTTTCCAGACTGCATACAATAGTCACTAAGTAAAGTGCTTAAGAGGCACCTCCTTGAGGGACAGTAGCCATAGAAATTATTTGGTATTATTCTGTATAAGAAATTCACCTATTTGTTTTTTCAACCACTTATTTATATCCATATGGACTCTTGCATATTTACTTTCTGTGCTGGGTTATAATCCAACACTAGTCAACTTTCTTTCTTTCTTTCTTTTAAGATTTATTTATTTGAGAGAGAGCGAGAGAGAGCATGGAGGGGAGGGCCAGAGGGAGAGAGAGAGAAAATGTCAAGCAGACTCCACTCTGAGCATGGAACCCAAAATGGGCTCCATCTCGAGATTCTGAGATTGTGACCTCAGATAAAATCAAGAGTCGGGCACTCAATTGACTGCACCTCTCAGGCACCCTTCAATTATTTCTTAATCATTTAAAAAGTACTAGACTGAGTAGTCCTGACACTCTATAGATAGAGCCAAGTGGCAGAGTCACAGTGTTGCCAATGGTAGCTATAGACATAAATCAAAGGCTTGTCATTATCTGTGCAAAGTGGTTAAAATCTGGCCAAAGAGACATTTTAAGTCCCAGCAAGGCATTCAGATTCAGATCAGCAAGGACAGAATTCTTTCTAAATGATAGACGTCTGCATATTCCTATGTATACACTAGGGCCATCCAGAGATACTCAGTTGCTAAATGAAACAGACACCTTTGATTCTTTGTCTTGTTTGCTCACATGGATTTATGTGACATTCATGTAACACTCCTTCCTCAAAATGTTCCTTGCCCAGCTTCTCTGGTCCCTAAGGTCCTTTTTATCTTTGACTTCCCATTTCCTTTGATGAATCTATCCCTTTTGCCACTCTTCAGAGGCTGAATGTCACCTAGGAACCTGTCTGCAGTGTTTGTCTCTCCTCCGCCGTCTCACCTCCTCATCCATTCCTGAGGATGACATCTACAACCTCATCTACAGGCCCAAGTGCGCCTTGGTTTTTCAGCACTATGGCTTCCTGGAGGCCAGAGACCACATTTATCCTACTGGGCAGCTTTAGTGTCTAACAAAATGCCTGACATCGAATAACCACACAACAAATGTTTGAGAAGAAAATCAATGAATCTCCGCTTGAATGTGCCTCCACCCTAATTTGCCTAAAACTAGAGTCCCTCAACTCCCCACTTAAAATCCAACATGCAATGCTTAATTGGGTGCCCGGGTCTGTGGTACTGCTATCTACCTGGCCATCTGCACGTGGTTGCTGACTTCCTCCCTTTCCTCTTTACAGACAATAAAACTCCTAGAGATGGGGACGCCTGGGTGGCTCGGTTGGGCAGCTGCCTTCAGCTCGGGTCGTGATCCCAGCATGGGATCGAGTCCCACATGGGGCTCCTTGCTCGGCGGGGAGCCTGCTTCTCCCTCTGCCTCTGCCTGCCATTCTGTCTGCCTGTGCTCGCTCTCTCTCTCTCTCTCTGATAAATAAATAAAAAAAATCTTAAAAAAAAAAAAAGAAAACAAAACTCCTAGAGATGTATGTTCAGTTTCTTCACTTTTCTATTGAACCCATCTTCCTCCATCCCTCACGATACTGCTTTAATTCACACTTCTGGTTCCCCTGTAATAGCTTAGCAACTCCCTCCCTCCAGTTTTTCCTCCAGGTTCTGCCGCCCATCTTGCAGCAGATTATGGGTGGACTCTTCAGAAGTCCCATAATCGAAATTCATAATCCCTGCTGCTTATCAGGGCCTACAAGGCTCTTCATGGCCTGGGCTCAGCTCTTTGCATTTGTTAGCCTGTTCTAGCCCTTGGATGC
Source organism: Mustela lutreola (assembly GCF_030435805.1). Lineage (NCBI taxonomy): Eukaryota > Metazoa > Chordata > Mammalia > Carnivora > Mustelidae > Mustela > Mustela lutreola. Next base: position 65,249,776 of record NC_081298.1, on the reverse strand, counting down.
AATACTGGAACAGTGCAAGCTTTGTATAGTTCCTCTTGTCTGACCTTCAGCCTTGACCTCTCCTCCTGCCTGAAATGCCCTTCTTTCTGTTCCCTGCCTTCATCTTTTACTCATCCTTCAAATGCTTCCCCAAATGGCACATTTTCTTGATGCCCAGTGACCTTAATTAATTACCCTCTTCTGGTGCTCGCTTCGGCAGCACATATACTAAAATTACCCTCTTCTGTATGTCTATTAGCATATTTGCCACTCTGGAGTGTAATTATCTGTCTTCAGAGTCTGTCATCTACCTGACTCACAGGCTCCTTGAAGGAAGTGCCAGCTTCATTCCTTTCTGTGTCCCCAGCACCAGGAGCACACAAGTATTTAATGAAAAGTCCTAAGCACACGCCCCTCCTTAGTAAGAGACAAGACTTGTAATTGCACAGAACTTGATCCAGGACTACAAATGGAATGGAATACATTTAAAATATGCTTTTAGAAGGCTGAAAAATAATGAGCTCAAAATAACTTATATAAAAATTTATTTTAAGAGGCAATTGAATTTATAATAACAACACTTTTAAAGGTTTATTGCCTATTAACTTCAACAAAAGAAAGTGGCTGGGCAAATTTGTCTGCTACAGAAAAAGCAACAATAGAAAGGGCTCAGATGGAAGCTGGAGATGCCCAGGGCTTTAGTGGACTGTGTACCTGTTTATTAAATAAAAGGTGCTAGGCTCATGGCCATGTGCTGCTGCTAGAATTCCTGTAGAAATGATGGCATAGTGTATGCTATTTTTTATCCAGATCTTTTCCTACTAAAGATCTAGCTTTTGACAAATATATTTTGGTAAAAGGTATCCTAATACATGGTAATAATAATAACAATAAAATAAAGATTAGGGGTGCCTGGTGGCTCAGTGTTGAGATTCTGACTCCTGATTTTGGCTCAGGTCACGATCTCAGGGTGGTGGGATCATGCCCTCGTTGAACTCCCTGCTCAGCAGGGAGTCTGCTTGTCTCTCTCCCTCTGTTCGTCCCCCTGCTTGGGCTCCCTTTCTCTAAAACAAACAAACAAACAAATAAATAAATAAATAAAATCTTTTTTAAAAGGATCAAATTTCTGTTTTGAAGAGTTCCTATGTAGGCATGGTGGATTTTTTAAAGGTTTTTTTTTATTTATTTGAAAGAGAGAACGAGCCTGTGCATGAGTGGGGCAAGGGCAGAAGGGAGAGGAAGAACCAGACTCCCCGCTGAGCAGGGTACCCCCTGAAGGGCTTGATCCCAGGACTCTCAGATACCGACCTGAACCGAAGTCAGAGGCTTAACTGACTGCGCCACCTGAGCGCCCTGGACTCTCTTTCTTTTAGTTTCCCTGCTGGAGAAGGCAGGATGGGGAAGGCCAGGAAGAGCCTCATGGGGAAGGATAAAGATGCCAGTGTGGATGTGGTGTCAGGCAAATGGGGCGCATTCTGTCTTAATGTTGTGGTATGAGGCACAAAAAGGCAGTGACAACAGTACGTGGGGAATATGTGTTCAAGGGACTCACCCTGACGTTGCCTTGACGTTGTTTGGGGCCAGAGGCCCAGTGCCTTCAGAAGCTGGGCCAAGCAGGTAGTTTTTAGCCCTATCAAAGGTTCCCTCACTGCCTTTTCTTTTTCTTTACCAAACCAATCTTGACCAGGATTTTCTCACCTCTCACCTGCAACACACTCCCTGCTCCAGAAAATTCTCAGGTTGCCTGATCACCAAGGCTAGTCTCCACAGAAGGCTGTGCCCAGTGACTGCTTCTTCCTCCCATGCTGAGTTGGATGTTCTGGGGGAAATTTGGTCTTATTTGTATAGGATCTGTCAGTGCATCTGTGCCTGAATTATTTTCATGAAAAATACAAACACCATAATAAAGTTCTGCCGAAAATGCATGAAATCATGTGGCCTGCAGTTTAGGGGTGTTATTTTGGAGCACCCAGTGTTGCTGATGCTCCTATGCCCTTGTCCCCAGCTGGTGTCCATGCTGGGGCAACTCCCTGCTTTCTCTGAGCTTCCTGCCCCAAAGGAATCCTTCACCAAGACTACAGTCAGAAAACTCAAACTGTAAAGGGGCTTGTGTGCCAATAAAATCCTCTCAAAAGGGATTTTAGAGGTGAAGAGGCTTTGGTGACAATCGAGACCAGCGGTTTATAAACTGTTGGTGTCAGCGGTGGCACCTCAACTCTTTCTTCAGAGGAAAACCTGACAGGCGAGCAGAGGCCTCAGATAAGTTCATCGGCCACTTTTCCCTCCTGTAAGGAAACAGCAGTGACAAAGCGAGCAGACACCCTGCCATCAGTGAGAGGCCATGGAACGTGGGACAAGCTGTGCAGAGCCTACAAGCCTGTGACTGGGTCAGGAGAAAAATGAACTCAAGGGAAAATCTCCCCCAGTAGGAGCGCTATTGGCTAGAAGGTGGAAATTCATTCAGAGGGAGGTCTTGTTTCAGGAGGATATTTAATTAGTGATTAGGGCCCAGGGAAGGACTAAGTTCATGTAATTAATACCATCTAAAATATGGAAGGTGTGTGTCAAGGACCCTTCTGAGTAAGCCTTCTTGCCCTTCTTGGTGGAGCTTCTGGAAGCAGTCCCTGGTGGCTGGCCTTGGCTCAGGGGCTGGCGGCTGAGCCTGCCAGAGGGGCAAGGGCAAGGCTTTGTTGGAGCCCATGGAGGGTGTTGCCTTCTGGCCTGGCCCCCCACCTCCTCCTCTGGGCTGAGCCCTCCTCCTGCCAGAGCCGATGACTGTTAACTCTTCCTCCTGAAGCACTGAGTCCCAAAGCAGAGAAAAGCCCTAGCTGCTAAATCCGGTTCTGGCCTTTGCTGACATCTTTCATCTGTGGGCGCCCCCTTGGCCCCTTGGGGGCCAAGGAGACAGAGAATTCTGCTTGTCCCTTCCCTGGCTCCCAGCCCCTTCTGAAGCAACACTGTCCTTTATTCCTACTCTTCTCTCTTATCTACAGCAGCAACACCTAGGAAGAGGTTACTAGGCTCTGTAGAGGTTGGAGGTGGTGTCTGTGCCTGGGATATGCAGTGGCAAGAGGAAGACTGGCTGATGAAGGCCTCAGAGGAGTTTTCTGGGAGGGGAGAAAAGGGAGCATGACCAGATCCCACAGTGCTGTGTGCTCTGTCCTCACCTGCAATGCTAGGCCTCCTTCCTCTGCAATTTGAATCACACATATCTTTGAGGGTCCATCCCAAGAACTGCTCTTTTAGGAAGTCTACCAGATGATCCTCCTTCCCTGGTGTCCCCTCTTCTCTGAACCCCATCAAAGATTCACTGTCTACGCTGGGTGCAGTCTCCCATTCTCCAGACTTCCAGGACAGAGACGATGCTTAACACTCTTGTGTCTTCTGGAAAGTCAGGTTATCAGGTACCAGATTCAATGCAGCAGAAGGAGACTCAGCCTGAAAGTCTGCAGCCAGCTCAGCTTCTTGCGGCCATCACCTTCCACTGAAATGCCTTCCTTATGTCTCAGCCTCACCCTGTGCAGGGTGAACTTATTTTGAGCAGAGGCCATGCCACAGTCCCAGGTTTATTTTGTTATTTCCAATGCGAGGCCCGGGACAGAGCAGGAACTTAACAAATTAACAGATTCTCCAGTGAGGCAAATGAAAATGAAGAGACCCCTATGAGGTTACAGAGAAAAAAAATGGGTGGCGGAGTAAGATCAGAGGAGGATCAGAAACAATGAGACGGGAATTCTGTTATTTGACTGCAACTCAAGTCAGTATTAACTGATAGTAACATTAACATTACTCCCCAGAATGGTGAACTTTAAATAGGATTCTGCAAGAAAAATCTCAGCTCTTCTCTGTGTATATTTCAGTCAGATTCTTTGAAGTAACCCTCTTTCTCTTCCCCAGATATTGCAAACCCTGGATGTGCCCAAACCTAATTTTCATATGGAAACAGTTGATAGGCTACTAAGATTTCTTGTCTAGTATAATCATTTACAGTAATTGTAAATCTTTCCTATTAATGAAAAACACTTATGCTTTTTATAGAAGTCAAAGTGATTTCAACCAAAGAAAAATTACAGAGTTGTGGGCATTAGAAAAGTGACATTTCCTCCTGGATCCTGTAATATAGACCTTAGGTTTATGGCTTGTTTCTCAATAACAGGGGAATGGCTCCCAGAAGTGACTCTTTGTCCTGTGATAACACATACTTGGTTCTATTTTCCCCTTATTACCAAAAAACAAAGTTTTTAATCTATTTTTTTTTTAAATAAAAGAATGAACTCTAAAGCCAGTGATTTTTGGTACCTTATTTATATGCTGAAGTTGGTAAGTAAGAAAAGCACTCAAAACACCTCTTCCATTTCCTGCTGTATCATTATTTCCAATGCCAAAAGATCCCATATAAAAGCAGCCTTTTTCACTGTGCAAATACATGTTTCTTACTTCTCAGTGCTTTTCGAAACTCTCCAGACCAGAAAGTAGAAATGGGTGCTTTAGACTTTCAAAGGATTTTATGGACTCAGGCCAAATTCTGACTGAGGGAAGGTCTATCTGGTGACCCTTGACCCCCTGAACGGGTGGCTGTGTAAAGCCCGAGCTTAGGTGGTGTGAGCCATGAGCAGTTAGTCACATGGCCACTCAGGGGCTTTGAGCAGGAATGGACAAGGTTCTGGTTTTGCTCCCCAGCGTTCTTTACTTGCTCAGGGACCTGCTGGTAATACTGTCAGTTTCCTTCTCTATAAAGGGGAAAAGAAAATACTCTCAGAACTGTGGCTCTCTCTGAGAAACAATATGGGTTTCTTTTTGTGCTTTTGTGCTGCCAGGAATAAAAGCATCATTAAAAGCTGTCACTTGTTATATGATACGCTGTAATCTCATAACTCTGGAACTAATCTAGGAAAGCCTTGCACCTCCCTTTCATTTACCTACAAGAGTGCTGCTTTTTTAACTGATCCAGTACCCTGGGTCATTTTCGCTACCAATACTTATAAATTATTTGCTGCCTCCCCTGCTCCATTCTGCTATTTCACACGGCTGGGTCAACATTTTGTTGACAAATTTGGGGTATTCTTTAGCTTAGCTGTTAAGATTTATTTTGGAAAGTGGATGAATGTTGCCATTGTTGCTTCGGGAACTGGTAAGAGAAGTTCCATGTCTGGGCCTGTAGTGGGCATGCGTCCATACCTACTCAATGACCTTCAAATGTGCAATATGTCAATTAAAATAAAGGTTTTTTTTTTTTTTTTTAGTTTATTGGAAAGATAGAGAGAAAGAGAATGCACAGAGGGAGAGGGAAAAGAAGACACCCCATGGAGCAGGGAGCCTGACTCAGGGTTCAATCCCAGGACCCCAAGATCATGACCTGAGCTAAAGGCTCAGGATACTTAACCTACTGAGCAATCCAGTTACCCCCCAAATAAAGCTTTTAGCCTCTCTAGTGAGATAGGAAATGGGTGACTACTGTATTAGAAAACGTGCTAAATTTGCAGTTAATTTTTTTAAATAGTATGATTCCATTTATTTTTATTTTTATTTTTTTAAAGATTTTATTTATTTATTTATTTTATTTATTTATTTGTATGCAGTTAATTTTTTTTAAATAGTATGATTCCATTTATTTTTATTTTTATTTTTTTTTAAAGATTTTATTTATTTGACAGACAGAGATCACAAGTAGGCAGAGAGGCAGGCAGAGAGAGACGAGGAAGCAGGTTCCCCGCCGAGGAGAGAGCCCAATGCTGGACTCGATCCCAGGACACTGGGATCATAACCTGAGCTGAAGGCAGAGGCTTGAACCCCCTGAGCCACCCAGTTAATTTTTGATGTCTAATTCTGTCACTTATTAGCTTAATGGCCTGAGTAAATTACTGGGCCTTTTAAGGCCTCCATTTCTGACTGTAAACTGAGAATGAATAATATACATCTCCTCATCTTTAAAAGATTATTGGGGAACTGAATAGGATCATATAGACAAAAACATCCGGCAAACTTTAAAGTGCCTAGAATAAGTATTCTAGGGACTGAGGGCTATGGGATTCCAACAGTGAAGGCTCAGAGCCTCGTGTGCAGTAGGACCTCAACAAATGGGAACTGAAAGGAAGGCATACCCAACAACCACCACTAATTCCTCTGGCAACTTGACATGTAGTCCAGAGGTGAGGGAGAGTGAGAAACAGAGTTGGCAGACTGATTTGGGCTCAGCATGACAAAGGGATGAAAACAATGAACTACAACATCTGGTTATGTGTTTCCAAGGAATCAGTTCAAATGACAAAACACAGGGAACACATTTGATTCTAGAAGGCAGGATCCTTCGGGTGTCCCCTGGGTCCACTGGAAAAGCAGGCAATAGGCCAACCCTCATTAACTATCTGGAGAAGGCAGACATCCAGGTGGGAGAGCAGGAAACTGCGCTTCCCTTCACTTCTGCTGCCCCCTCCCCCATCCTCTTCCTGCCTCCAGCCTGCCTGGGACAGGAGAGCCCCTGCTGACCTGCTCTCTGACTTCTTTCATTCCTCCTGCACTTGCAGTGGCTTTCCTTCATTTTGCATTTAATCCTTTTATTGCTCACTGTGGTTGCTGGTATTTCCGCTCCCCTCTCTAAGGTCAAAGACTATATTTCAAGTGTCTGAGGGCCCCACAGCCCCTCTCTGAGGGCCTACCCCCTGTAGCGGGGTCTAATACCTGCTGATGAGGAGCCAGGACTGCTGTTAAGGAGCTGGGACCTGGCCCTGTAGGCCGTGGGAGTCCTTAAAAGGACTGAAAGGAGGACAGTGACCCGGTTAAGACTGCCTGGCAGGAAGATCTTTAAGTAAGCTTAGATGGGTGAGGGAAGCCAGCTTTCAAGGGAGGGAAAAACTGCTTCAGGTCCATAATGCCTTCTGAAACTCTCAGGTCTGGATGTTTGGGGATTCAGAACTTCTTTCTAGAAAGGCAAACTGATGCCTCCATCACACACCTGTACAACACCTGGGCAGGGTCTGGGACAGTTGAACTAACAGTTACAGGAAGTGAGATCAAAGCTATAAATAGCTTGGAGCTAGTTCTACCAGGTGAGTTTGTTTGTCATTGTTTTTTGTTTTTAAATTTCAGGCATTCAGAGCTTTTAAAACATCTGAGTTGAGGGAGAGACTGTGGGTTGATACTCTAAAGGAAAGCCTTCTAAGGAAGAAGGGTTGTGTTAAGCAAAGACTTGTTCTCTGCTGAGCCCTTCAAGAGGAGTGAGTGAGAAGTCAGAGAGAGGAAATGTTCAGACCAATAGAATGTGAGCTGTCTGGAGCGTGCGGCCATGCTGGAGGGAGGAACAGGCTCAGAAGGGTGGCAGGTAACTGGTGAGGAGAAGGAAGCTGGCCACTGGCTGTGCTGGATGTGTGCTGAAGCTACCAAGGGCAGTCAAGGAGAATCCCCTGGGTAGTGCTGCCCAGGGCTATTAGGATAGGAACACCTAGTAACTGGTTTGAAATTGTGTGCATTGCTTTCCATAAGACCTCTCCTTGCCCAGTCCACACGCCAGTGCTAATAGAAATAGAATCCAACTATGTAATTTAAAAATTGCTAGTATCTATGTTAAAAAAATGGTGAAATTAATTTTAATAATATATTTATTTAACCCACTAGACACCACATATTGTCATTTCTTATATTTATTTCTTTATTTAGTACAAAGTATTTAACACCTGGTGTGTACTCTCCACATTCCAGTGCTCCACAGTTACCCATGCCTGGGGGCTCCTGGACTGGGTAAGCTCTGGATGCCACAGCTGGGCCAGTCTCATACCTCAGATGGCTTAGGCTTCCCTGCAGGTGAATCTCCCAGGTGGGACCCTAGTACCCTCCATACTTCTACCTGAGTACACACAGCTTAACTCATTTAATTCACTAGCTTACCAATGACTAGAGGATTAATGCCAGGTAACTACATTTATGAGCATAAATATATTCTTTTTCATGAGAGCTCTTGAGATAGGCTGGAAGTATGCCTTTAAATTACAAAGAAAAAAAAAATCTGGGAAATGTATTTTTCTGTAAATACTCTAGTTTGTGTGCATACCCAGAGCTACACAGAAGGAGGCGGGGATTACCCTACCTCCACTTTTTTCATTCTAAATGACCATGGTTAGTTCCAATGACCTTAATAAACAGAATATTTCTCAACCTCACAACACAGCACTCTATCTTCACTAGAGACGGGATTACATTTGTAACATAGAATTCTGAGAATTTGCAAGCATGTATAAGCAGCTGCATGCCATAAAATAGGAGAACTGATAAAGAAGCTGAAATTAAGTGTCTGGAAGAATAAAGATGATTAATCACAGAGTCCCTCTCTCTGGCCAAAGAACTCCGGAGAAGCTGTGAAAAGCTTGACTGCATGGGGAGGCATCCCAAACCACTCCAACAGGGCACTTATGAACACCAGGGGCACACTCACTCTTCACAGCCTGATGGTTTCACATACCCGTCAGCTGTCCAAACCCATTAAAACAAAATTTATTATTATTATTATTATTTTCTTGGTGAGTGTGCAGATAAAATTCACAAATGAATTGCCCAAGAAATCAATCTGCCAGATTATCACATAAAATCTTGGCTGCCTGGAAGAACTGTAAAAAGTTTCATTAAGACAGTTTCATATACAAACATCATCACATGTTACAGCAGCAAGACTGGGAAGTTTGTGCCCAGGACGCTAAATATTACTGCCTCTTAGCCAAATAGTACTTATTGTAAGCTGGGTTATCCTATGCTTCTATTATTTAAACTCTGTGTTACATTTAATGTAAAAGGCCTAATCCAGGGTCCTTGTCCCCAGTCTACACAGTTATATCTGTGCCCACTTAATTTGCCATGAAAGAGAATCCAGTTATACTCATTGCCCTACCCTATTGCTCTTTCTTCCTTCTGCTCTAGACATGTGGTCTCTGAAAGCCCAGAATTTGGACTAACAAAAGCTCTGCACGTTTTATAGTGCAGCGTGGGATTTCTGTGCACTGGTGGAATTCTGCATGGCTATGGGGAAGGAGCCGGCCAGCCTCACTGCTCCCTTTACTCTCCTCTTCTTCTGTTCCTTCTGAGGGGGTGAGACCCTTTCCATGCCTGCAAGATCTGAAGGCATCAGAAACTCCTTTTTGCTTCCCACCCCAAGGAAAAGACGGTCACTGGGCTCTTCATAGGCAGAGAGCAGAAGCAGGAGAAAGCTGGAGAGGAAGAGTTCCACAAGATCTTGGATGATCAGGTTCCTGCAGATTCGAGAAATCTCGATGCCATGTGGGGTCCTGCCATTTACTTAGCTGGGCAGCACTGCAGATGAATGAGATGGCCTTCTGTCCATTCCTGCTCTGGCTGAGGAGAGTGGTGTGTGTATATGTGTGCGTGCATTTGAGATTGTAGCTATATGACTTTCCAACCCAAGGACTCTGTAAAAGCCTAGAGTTTATCAGAGAGGGGAAAAACAAAACAAAACAAAACAAACAAACAAAAAAACAAGTTTTAGCTCTATACAGCAATTGTGGTAAGGAAGAGCAGTTAGTAAGGTCATGAGTTAGGTTTCCATACACACTTCTGTTGTAAAGGCTAATTCTTCTTCAACAAATAGGCAAGATATTCTGTTCTGTAAAAGGGCTCTTGGAATCAAAACAGAAGAATGGGTCCTGCTAAGGATCCAGGCTCTGATAACTCAGTTCAGGCTCAGACAGCTCTGCCAGGTGTCTCAGAGTTGAGGGGCTGAGTCCTCCCCGGCTCTGTTCAGTACTTATAAGGGGAATAAGAAAACCAAGTATATTTTTTTCATGTTGTTGTTGAAGACAGGGTGATGTAACAGAACTGAAAGTGTCTTGAAAAACACTGCTTAATGAACATTAATAAGGCAGTAAGTGTGTGTTTGCATGTTGTCAAGCTATCTACTTCCTATATCATGACGTCTCATCTATGATGTTCTATGATGCTTACGTCTGCTTTTTCTTGCTCTAAAACTTCTCTGTATATTCCCAGGTTGTTCAAAATAGAATTCCAAGGATGTATTATATGTAGGATTGGGCAGTAGCACAGCGGAGCTAAGCCAAAGTTCCAGGAATCAGAACATCTTTAAATTTCCCAGTTTGAGAACTCTGTTCTATGCAGCAACATTCTCTAACCAGGCATCTTTGTTCTTTGCCTTTGGACCACCGTTTCAGCAGCTTGTTTGTGTTTTTTTAAAGCTTATCTCCTGGACCCTTAGGCAGCTGCGTAACTTGCGTCACCATTAATAATGGAGTTTTGGTGCAATTTGGGCATCTCTTCAGTGCTCACTGTCTGTTCAAGAGTCTACCTGTGACTCATGTCTTGGACAACCCAGCATTGGGGTGCTAGATGGCTGTTGCCAAACATTTAAAAATTTGGAAATTCCACCTAAGTTCAAGTCCAACGCTGTTGATCCTGGCTAACCACATTCATGTGAAACAATCCAAGCACTGACTCACTTTGGGAATCTGGGCATTCTTGGGCTTTTGCTATTGAGACAGTGGAAAACGTGTATCAGTGTAGATGCACGCTTTTGCAAGGACAGACTAATCCACAGTGCTGACAGACATACAGTTGTGGACACCAAGTGAGAACATTTCAGGCATTTGGGTATCACTATACTGTAATTTTCATCATGGAGATCTTGTACATATGCTGTTAGATTTACACCTAAGTACTTTTCTTTCTTTGAAGCATTTGTAAATGGTATTACATTTTAATTCTGTTTCTTTCTACCTGTTGCCAGTACCTAGCAATGCAATTGATTCTTGTATGTTCATCTTGATTCCTATAATCTTCCAGAACTCATTTGTTAGTTCTATTTGATAGGCTCTCTGAGATTTTCCATACAGACAAGCATGTTGTCTCCAAATAAAGAGAACTGTTTTTCTTCTTTTCTAATACATATGCCTTCTATTTCTTGCCATACTGCAGTGGCTAGAACTTTCAGTGTTACATCAAATAAGACTGGTGTCAAATTTTGTAAAGTTTTTTTTCCATCAATGCATGTGATTATATGCATTTTCCTTTTTACCTTATAGATATAACAGATTACATGGGCTGATTTGCACATATGGAACTGGCCTTGTATACTTGAAATAAATGGGATGCATGATGTATTATTTTTATACATTGTTGGATTCAACTTACTAAAATTTTCTTGAAAAAAAATTTTTTAAAAAAATTTTAAAGTTTACAAGAGATATTGGTCAAGATATTCTTATTTTGTTTTTGTCTGGTTTTGACATCGGCGTAATTTTGGCCTCATATGATTTGGGAATCTTATCTGGAAAAGGCTGTACAAAATTAATGTTAACTTTTCTTTATATAAATAATAAAATTCTCCAGTGAAAACGTCTGTGCCTAGAAATTTCTTTTTTGGGGGAGCTTCTAAATTACAAAGTAAACTTCTTTCACAGTTATACAGTTATTCAGGTTAACTACTACAGTTTGGCTGAGTTCTGATAATTTGTGCATTTTCAAGGATTTGATCTATTTCCTGTAAATTGCCAGATTTTTGTGTGTAGAGTTATGTTCATAGGACTGTCTTATCCTTCTGACATCTGTAGTGTCTTACAGTGATATCCTTCGTTCATTCCTGATACTGGTTATTTCTAATTTCTCTTTTTATCTTCAGTCTTGCTGGGATTTTATTAATTTCTTCAAAGAACCAGCTTTCTGTTTATTAATTTTTTCTACTGTTTTCAGTTCCATCAATTTTAGCTCTTATCCTTGTTATTTCTTCTCTTCTGCTTGCCTTGGGTGTATTTTGCTCTTCACTTTCTAGTTTCTTCAGGCAGGATTTAGACAACTGATTTGAGATCTTTTCTCATTTCTAATGTAAGCATTTAGTGCTATAAATTTCCATCTTGACATTGTTTTATCTGCATCCCTTAACACTATGATATGTCATGTTTTCATTTTCAATCATTTCTATATTTATTATAAATTTCCTTTGAAATTTTCTCTTTGACCTATGGGGTTATTTAGAAGTAAGTTGTTTAATTTCCAAGTGTTTGGAGATTTTCCTACTGGCCTTTTGTTGTTTATTTTTAGTTTGATTCTGTTAAGGTCAGACAATATACTGTAAATGATTTCTATTCGTCTAAATTTATTAACTATTTTTTTTAAATTTGTGACCCAGAATAAGGCTTACTTTAGTGAATGTTCCATGGGTACTTGGAAAGAACGTGTATACTAACTGTTGTGGGGTGAAGGGTTCTATTAATGTCAGTTAGATACTGTTGCTTGATGGTATTGGTCAATTCCTCTAATCACTGTTGATTTCCTGTCTAGTAATCTATTAATTGCAGAGTGGGGTTTGGCAGTCCGTGACTATAACTGTGGATTTGTCTATTTATCTTTTCAGCTCCATCAGTTTTTTTGCTTCATGTATTTTGAAGTGCTTTTGATTCTAAATATGCATTTCAGGTTGGTTTATCTTCTTGGTGGATTCATTATGTAATTTCCCTCTTTGTCCCTTGTAATTTTCCTTGCTCTGAAACTTACTTTTAAAATATTAATATAGCCATTCCTAATTTTTAAAATTAATTTTTACATGATGTATATTTCTGATAGCTTTGCTTTCAACGTACATAAGCCATCGTGTTTGAAATGAGTTTTTTGTAGACACTAAGTAGTTGGATCATTTTGTAAAAATCTACTCTACCAATTTCTATATTTTACTTGATGTATTCAGTCCATTTACATTGAATGTAATTATTGATATGTTAGGGTTTAAGTCTGCTGTATTATCACTTACTATTTTTATCGTTTGTTTCTCATTCTTCTTTCTTTTTTTTTTTTTTTTTTTGCCTTCATGTGAATTGCCTGAACATTTTTTAGAGTTCCATTTTGATAGATTTATAGTATTTTTGAGTTTATTGCTTGTATTGTTTTCTTAAGTGTTGTTCTCAGTATTACCACACACAGATCACTTATCACAGCCTGGTATCCACTTTGAGTGAAATGTGGAAACTGTAATGCCATTTAAGTTCCTTTATCCTCTCTGCTGTGAAAACTATCTTCACCAGTTCACCTGGGTTTGGAATAGTTTTAGAAGTTTAAGTCTGAAATATTCAGGCCCTGTGGTCTTTGAACTTCCAGTGTGACTCTAAGATCTCAGAGCCATTACTGCATCCAATAATACCTTATTGACGTAGCACCATTCCTAAAGGTATCTTACATAACACATCCACCTTTATGTCTATAGATGTACTTTAAAAAAAACACAAGATTATAGCCACCGACTCTGGCTCAGACCTGAGATGTAACACAAAAGACCTAGGCAGAAGGTCAGCATCAATATACCATGTCATGTCTTTGGTTGCAATTGGGTAAAAGAAGTACTGGGTATTGACAGGTATGGATTTCACTACAGTGAGCCACTCGACTTTCAGAATTCAGTTCCTATTTTATCTCTGAATTCTAGAATTAAAACCAACAAAGCAACTAATCATGTTTCTTGCCCTTTATTTGTTTTTCTAGCCGCTGGGTTCACTTAGTCAGTGGATTAAAGTATACAGTTCTAGATCACGAGATGTACTATGTTCTTACGTCACTGTGTTAATGCCTGAATACCCACATTTCAAAATGTTCAGTCAATAACTAAGGTGAATTTTCATTTTGTAGTGATTATATATGCCTATCATATATTTATTACTAATATGAGGAAATATATTAGAAGCAAAATCAAATATATATTTGGTGTAATGGTAGGGAGAGAAATTGAGCTAGAATTTGAAACTCATGTAACATTATACAGAAGTAGGAGAGGATCTCATGTGAGAACCGAGAGAGACTCTCAGGAGAATTAGAAGAATGCACTCTCAGCAGAGAGAATGGCATGAATAGAGATAGGGAGAAGAAAGATCCTAGAGCATGACAGAGGAAGACCAAGTACCAGTTTGGATCGAACTCTGGGTATGTGGGGATTGAGGGTAGGTAGTGGAAGATGAATCTAGAAAGAGAAATAGGGAAAGATCACAAAAGATTCTAAAATCCAGGTTGGGAATTTGAATTTTTGGTAGTACATAGTAACCAAATATTTTAGAGCAGAGAAGTGGCATGATCGGAACTATATTTTTAAAAATTTATTTATCTAGGGAGGAGGGACAGAGGGAAAGGGAGAAGAGAGTGTCAAGCAGACTCCCTGATGAGCTCAGAGCTTGACGTGGGGCTGGGTTCCATGACCGTGAGATCATGATCTGAGCAGAAACCAAGAGCTGGAAGCTTAACTGACTGCACCATCCAGGCACTCCTAGACCTGTACTTTAGATAAGTTAATCTGGCAGCTTCACAGAGATGGTATGAAGAAACGGCAGGTGGGGAGATCAGGTTTCTATAGAGGACAGGGAAGGGAAAAAGGGAAGACCTAAACTTAGGTGGCCATAGGCACTTACAGAAGAAGAATTATGTAGGAGAAGCTGTGGCATAAAACTTGATAGGATATAGCAAGTAACCAAGTCTTGGGGCCAAGGAAGGGGAGAGAGATTGTGGTTTTGAGTCTGGAGGTCACTGTTAGCAAAAGTAAGTGATATAGAAGAAACAGCTGGGGGCAAGAATGGAGAGGAGTATTAGATTCTGAATATGTAGGATCTGGGAACTCAGTGGATGGCAGGAAAGACTGGTTAGAAGCTCAAGGAAGACATCAAAGTTAGGGATCTCAATTTGGGAGGCATTTGGACAGAGATGATGGTTAAAGCTATGGGAATGGATAAGATCACTATGAGAAGGATGTAGAGAAAAAGAAACGGACCAAAGACTGAACCCTGGTAGGGTGGCAGACAAGGAACAGTTGGCTCAATAGGGCATGATCAATGAAGAGGGTCCCAGGCTGCAAAGATATCAAGGGGGTTAAAGACTCAGAAAGGGCCACTGGTTTGGCCCAGTGACAAATAGGTCATGGTGGCCTCAAGTAGCATAGAGGTAGGGTGACCAGGAAGAGGACCCTTGAGAGCAGAGTAGCTATATGGTTGATAGCTATGACTATTGTTATTTTGTTTGGGAAAATATGAATAGGTTATAGGCCCAGATAGGAAGAATACCTAAGAAAAGAACAAGATAGGAGGGAGGAGATGGGGTGAGGGGCACCAGAGGAGAAAGAGATCAGACAGTTCTTCCACCAAGATGGGAGAGAGGCAGGCCAGGATAAAGCTAGGAAAAAGTTTAAGGTGGAAACAATGGGAACATAGGGTGTTGCTCCAAAGATACTGTACTCACGACCAGATTATTTTTCTTTTTTAATCGAAAACCCCTTTTTTGCAGAAATTAATATGACTCAGGGCAAAGGTGGTTTTCCCAATCTGACTAATCATCAAAATTAATTATGAAACTTTTCAAAAGTACATTTTTCTAGGCCCAAACCCAGCCACACCAAGTCAGAATTTCTGGTAGAGTGGCCCAGGAATCTGCATTTTAAAGCCCTTCAGTGATTCTGAAGGTTAGCTGGGTTTGGGACCTCTGAGTATGGTTTTCCAACCAAGGACACATATGTAGCAGAATCACAGGGGCAGGCACTGATTGACAGACTGCAGCGCACAGCTATTCAAATTTCAAAAAGCTCCCCAGATGATCTGATGTGCACCCTGGATAAGTAGCACACTGAAGAGACTGGATGGGGAAAAACAATGGAAACAACAACAACAACTGGTTGGATAGAACACTGAAATTCACAGTACCAATTGGTTCTCTGTTCCTTATGTCACCTGACAATTTCCTTTGGACATTTCTCCTATCGAAATGGCATCTGGTCCTAACCTGGCTGTCACAGGTGGACTGATGTGTTTCTCTGTGGCTTCTCAGCACATTTCTACAGGCGACCAAGCCTGTGGGGATGCCATCTGTGGCTCTGTGGAGACAGCCTGGCTTTAAAATGTTCTGAAGTCTCTTTAAGGGAAACCATACAGAATAACATCATTTGTACATCCTTCGTTCTCTGAACTCACGCACGGCACAATGTACCTTATAGCACGGCACAATGTACCTTATAAAAGAAACAAAGATGCAGAATGGAGGAAAGAGGATAGAAAAAGCAATGATGGTTCCTACTGCATTAATCGGAAAGAAAATATTGCCAGGCAGTTTCAGAATTTGGCCAGAAAATTCCTTGCACCGTTTCGTTTTTTGCTTTTGTTTTTTGTTTTTTTAAAGCAACAGAAACAATACAACAATTACAGAAACGAGAGCCTGGCACATAGTTCTTTGGCGCTGAGGGAGGCCATTAAGCCCAGCCCTTTTAATGCCTCTCAAAGAAATACAAAATTCTCTTTTATCCCACATGATGGTGTGATCCAATTCCTGCTCCAGCAGCCCCGGCAGATCATCTGTTGGAGTCTTTAAGTTTACGGCACAGAAGGAAACTGTCATCTCCTCTCCCCTTTTATAGGACACTCACATTTGCATATTCAACAGACAGTACAAGCCTCACAGGCCATATTCCCCCAAATGCAATAATCCTACTCTTGAAATACAAAAGATATAATAGTAGCATGAAAATATTCTTACCCCGATGAAGGCTGGCTCCAGCTGTGGCTTAGTAAGTCAAAAACTAGTAAACTTGCTTGTAATAACATCCTAAAAATTCCAAAGGTTATTTTCCCTCATCCACAGTTAAAAAGCCATCTCCTACAGAACACTGTCACATCTGTGACGTGTCCAGATTAAGGCAAGAGGTCTCTTGCTCCTAGTAATTTGTCTGGTTAGAGATTAAAGAAAAAAATCTGTCTTGAAGCTGTCAGTTAATATTTTTAACTAAAAAAAAAAAAATGCCATCTTCACGCTTCTCAGCAGAACCGTGTGATTTTTTTAAACAGAGGTAAATTCTTCTCCATATCAGGTATCTGGTAGTTTTGTTTTGTTTTGCATTTTAGCACGAGACAAGCAAACAAAAGATTATCCAAGATTATGCAAATTTCAAATGCATTTTAGTAACAGAAAATGAAGTTAGCTTTCTTTGATATAGAATTACCTACACATTTCACTGAAAAACAAAACAAAACAAAACAAAATCCTCTTTGTAATTAATAAAGAATTGTGGTATTCTAACAAAGCTGGAAGCTAAGGATCTTCAAATTCCAAATCTTTCCATTCCTGGATGAGCTTTGGTATTCAGATGTTAATAGGATGCCTGCTTTTATTTTTTTGGCCAGTGTTCAGACTAAACAGACTTTTTCCATCCTATGACCTCAATTTTAGGATTTCTTTTTTGCAAAATGTTGGTTATTTTAGTTGGCAGATCGCCAGAATTCCTTCTTACTTTCTCTCTCTTCTCTTTATCTCTTCTCCCTTTTCTTTTCTCTTCCTTCTTCACCTTGCCTGTCTTCTATTCTTTGATAAAGTATGGATTTAAATTAAAGTCCAGCTGGACTTATACTTACAT
Source organism: Mustela lutreola (assembly GCF_030435805.1). Classification (NCBI taxonomy): domain Eukaryota; kingdom Metazoa; phylum Chordata; class Mammalia; order Carnivora; family Mustelidae; genus Mustela; species Mustela lutreola. Next base: position 65,232,426 of record NC_081298.1, on the reverse strand, counting down.
GGTGTTTGGTAGGGTTGCTAGAATTAGCAAATAAAAATACAGGATGCCCAGTTAGATTTGAAACTCAGGTAAAAAACAAATAATTTTTTAATATAAATATGTCTCAAATATTGCATGGGATATACCTATACTAATAAAATTATTCCCAAATATTGTATCAGATATACTAATACCAAAAAATTATTCCTTGTTGCTCTGAAATTCAAATTTAACTCTATGCCTCGTATTTTAACTGGCAATACTGTTTGGAGGTTAAACAGAAGGGATTAAAAAAAAGAAGAAGCCCGATGTGGGACCCTCTGCCTCTGCCTGCCATTCTGTCTGCCTGTGTTTGCTCTCTCCCCCTCTCTCTCTCTCTGATAAATAAATAAAATCTTTAAAAAAAAAAAAAAAAAAAAAAAAGAAGAAGAAGAAAAACAACAAAGACATCTATTTACAACTGGAAGAAAAGAAATTTCCATTCCTATCCTTCTGAATGCTATTTGTCTAGGTATAACTCTCTATGGCACTGGTTTATTTTTGACCCATCCAGTTTTAGTAACAGCTCCACAGAGCATTCCACATCCTGATGCTGTCTGAAGAAGTCCACAGGGTTTCAGCTCTGGATCACCCGAGTCCAGAACCCGCAAAATGGGTCCCACAAACAGCATGGGATCACAGTCCAGCCACAAAACCAAACAAATACTCAAGTTGTAATCAACCATTCTTCTTTGAAATTTGTACATCGAATTTAAAATTTTCAAAGGCACGGAAAGAGTTTTCTCTCTATAGTTCTCACTCTGAGGCAAGTTAGCATGTTTAGTAACAGTAATTATTAGGAAAAGCAACAGAATTCAATTGTACTCCAAAACATAATAAAATGATCACCTCTTGGACATTTTGAAAGGGAAGATGAAAATACTGAACTCCAGACATTTTAAGATAAGATGAAGATCTTAGTTACATTAATTATTAATTCATGTGTATTTTCCAACATTTAAGTACACCCAAGGGGAGGGGCATGTAATTCAGAAATGATGTTCTCTTGTTCAAAGACATATTAATATTCAGTATTCTAAAAATATGTTGAAGTCTGATGAATGGAGAATGTATGAAAGCAGGGTTAAAAGCATGGGTTCAGGGATCAAACTGAGTTCAAATCCCAGTTTTGTCACACACTAGCTGTGTGACGCTGGGCAGGTTACTTACCCTCTCTGTGCATCATTTCCCTTATCTGTAAATGGGGATAACCATTCCAGAGAGCTGCGAGAATGATATGAGTAAAATGCTTAGAATAGTGCCTACTACACAGTAAAGTGCCCAGTAAATTTTGGGGGTGAGGATCATAGCTCAAACTGTCAACAGGAAAACAAACCTCACAAAATCAGAGATTGGCTTCATTTTTACAACTGGCCCAGGAGAAAAATGATTTTTCCCCCCTGTGGCCAAATGGATGATATATTTAAATTTTCAAAATTATAAAGACCAGTATTTTATATATTTACCCATTAAAAAAAATCTTTGTTTTCAGAGTATACAACTTCTTGGGTTGTGTGAAATTAGTATCAGATTGTTTTAAGAAGTGAAGTTATTCGGTTAACAGTTCTACCCAACTATTGGTTGTTTTTCTTTCTCACCCTGTTTATTATTCTCTTCACTCACCCCAACTCCAAAAGCAAATGAATAACTCTTTCCCCCATCCCTACAAGCCAATTAATCTAACCCAATCTTCTAGCTTTCATGTTAAACAGACATTCAAATGAAATAGTCCCCAGTCACTGGATTTTCTGCCATCTATTCACTTTAAAGTTCATTTGTTTGTATTTTGAACCAGGAATGGAGTCCAGTAGGGCTGGGTCTATTCTCAACGCAGCTCAGGTGTCTGTAGTCTGAGGCAGTGGCAAAGAAAGAGTGTTTTCAAGTCAGGTAACTCTAAGGTAATATCCTGGTTGGGCCACACTACCTGTGTGAGCTCCCTGAGACTCGCTTTCTTTATCTATAAAAAGAGAGATTCTAATGCTGTCTACTTTTTCCGGTTGCTATGAAGATTCAAAGCGTTGATTCATCTACAGGGTGATCCTATGTTTCGGTTTATATCTGTCTTCCTAACATCACTCTTAGATTATATAGTTATCCGATTTTTATCAGGCATTTAGCACACGGACTGGATAGTTACTATTCAGGATGTTAATCATGACATACCAACACCTTTACTATTCTAAAGAAATACTTTAAGTCCCACCAAGTCTTCATTTTTGAAGCAGGAATAGCCTTTTTAACATAGAAAGATGAGTGCGTGCATGTGTGTGAAACTTTGGTCACCTGCCCACTAGCCCTACCTTCCCTGTTCCTTAAGTCTATTTCAGCTATTTCAGGAGCTCTGTGGTAGAACCTTGAAGGCAGAGGCTTAAATATTTTACATGCTTTGGTAGGATCATGTGAGCTCCGCTTTAGTAAAATACATTCTGCCAACAGCAGAAGGCCCTTTGAGGTGAGCAGGTGGGCCAGGGCTAGGAAGCTGTCTTTTTACCTCTGCCAGTTATTTGGATTGTCAATGAATTCCAGACTCCAGCCTCTGTTCTTTCCAAGATCTCCAACACCGGGCAGTAACACCACTCTTGCTCACTGTCTACAACCAGACTTCCTCCTGCTTCATTCTCAGCTCTTTGGGGTATAATCTTCTTAATGATATGGAGGGAGGGCAGGGATTAAGGGCTTTTAGGGAAATACTAGTCCTTCTTGCAGAAACAGGATTTCTCCCTTAAACTTGATTCTGCTTCATATGCCCTCTACACCAGGCCGTAGACTGAAAGTGGTTCCTGCAAGTGGTTCTGGAGCCTGCTGACCTACTGAAATCTAGGCCACGCCCAAGTGCAAAATCTCCTCGAGCCAACCTGCAACTCTGAGACTCCAATTTTCTGTTCTGTAATATGGGATGTAATAATGCAATAATACACCTCATTGGATTACTGTAAGAATTAAATAAGCCAACATGTCCAGTACAGAGTCTGGCATAAAATAGGCATTTAATGCCTGGAAAATATCCTAATGGTACCAGGCTGCCTGGGAAGAGATCAGCGTTAGAGGCAAAGAGAATCTGTGTGATCTGGGGGTGGGGAGAGGGGAGAATTCAGTATGTAAATATATAAGCTCTGCATTTTGGAGGTTTACATCTTAATTAAAATCTGTAGAAGAGAAAGCAAATTTCGCTAGTGGTTTTTCTGAAAGAAGGTATAGAAAATGCACAGCAACTGTATTCCAATCATCCTTTGTGTTATTCCACATTTCGTTCATTGATTCAAAGCAAGAATTTCTTATTGTGTAGGTATTATGTTCTAAATAGTTGGGCAAAGCTTCAGCACAAGAGCATGAAGAAGCTTTATAAAAGAAAACATTTGGAGGAAGCATAATCAGTCTTTTAATGCCAGGCAATATTTATTGATTACCCACTGCAATCAATAAATATGGTAATATTTATTGATTTATCACTCTCTCCCATGGCCCAGGTGATTCCTCAGAAAAACATTGCCATCTGCCAAAGTCACAGTGAGTACAGAGTAGCTAAAGTTTATCAATTAATGTCTCTGTGGACTGGAATTGTTCATTGCAGAGGTGCCAAACTCAGGTCTAGAGACTGTCCACCTTAATCATTAAGTCAAAGAAGCAGTTGCTTATGTGATCTAATTAGCCATCACTGAAAAACTTCCTTTTCCTGTAACGTACACTCCAACTATCTACCTTCTTGAGCCTGTGAACAGGTCCTAAAATTTTCTGAGTTGTCAGGCCTCCTTTGAGATCAAGATTTCCTTGGCCCAGTGAGAACGCCTGTGGCCTCTCTGAGGGGAGTACTGCAGGGTATAAATTAGTCGCACTCTGGTAGCATGGGCCTGTGGCAGAGTTGAGTGGGATACAAACCTTTGGACGAGCTCTTATACTCGTTCAGTCTCAGTTTCCTCATCTGTAAGATAAGGAAGGAAGAACTTCCTTTGGAGGCTGCAGGGAGGTCTGAGGAAGCCATTTACCTGAGGTGACTGAGCAAGGGCTGGAAATAAGGCAAGGCCAGGGCACGTTAGTCCCTCCTCCATCCTCACTCCTTTGGCACAGATTATGTATCATTAACTGGTCGTAACTTATAGTGTGTTATGAACATTGGCTGGCAAGTGGATTGGTGTGGCTTCATCTGTATTTAATTTAATTTATTTTAAGATTTTATTTATTCATTTGACAGAGATCACAAGTGTGCAGAAAGGCAGGCAGAGAGAGAGGAAGGGAAGCAGCCTCCCTGCTGAGCAGAGAGCCAATGAGGGGCTCGATCCCAGGACCCTGGGATCATGACCTGAGCCGAAGGCAGAGGCTTTAACCCACTGAGCCACGCAGGTGCCCCTTGATCTGTATTTTAAAATATTAAGTAAGAGTAGAAGATGTCAGAGTAGTTGTAGGCAATGTTTTGTGATATTATTCTTTTAATACATACACTTTCCTAGGACATGATGTAAAATGTACTTCAGACTGTGTAGGTTATGTTCAAAAAGGATGAAATGAGTATAAACTCCAAATAACTAAAGGCAAGATTTTATTTTATTTTATTTTATTTATTTTTTTTTTTAAGATTTTATTTATTTATTTGACAGACAGAGATTACAAGTAGACGGAGAAGCAGGCAGAGAGAGGAAGGGAAGCTGGCCCCCTGCTGAGCAGAGAGCCCGATGCGGGGCTCGATCCCAGGACCCTGAGATCATGACCTGAGCCGAAGGCAGCGGCTCAACCCACTGAGCCACCCAGGCGCCCCTAAAGGCAAGATTTTAAAGAGGTAGTTATATGCTCATCTTCATAAGTAGCATTATTCACAGCAGCTAAAATGTAGAAGCAACCCAGGTGTCCACTGATGGATGAATGGAAACACAAAGTGTACATACACACCATGGAACATTATTTCATTATACACACACACACACACCATGGAATATTATTTCATAATGAGTGTGCATACACACACACACACATGCGCACACACACACACCCCATGGAATATTATTCAGCTATAAAAAGAAGGAAATGCTTTAAAAAAAAAAAAGATTTATTTATTTATTTATTTGACAGACAGAGATCACAAGTAGGCAGAGATGCAGGCAGAGAGAGAGGGGGGAAGCAGGCTCCCTGCTGAGCAGAGATCCCGATGCGGGGCTCGATCCCAGGTCTCTGGGATCATGACCTGAGCCGAAGGCAGAGGCTTTAACCTGCTGAGCCACCCAGGCGCCCCCGGAAATTCCTTTTTAAAGAGGAAAGAATTTCTGACAGAAGGTACAACACCGATAAACCTTTGAAGAGATTATTCTGAGTGAAATAAACCAGACACAAAAGGATAAATACTGTACGATTCCCCTATATAAGATCCCTGATGTAATTAAATTCATAGAGATAGAAAGTAGAGTGGTGGTTGCCAGGGACCAGGGGAAGGGGAGATGGGAGTTACTAGCTATGGCAATTCATTAATTCAGCGTATTAGCAGAGTTTCCATTTGAGGAGATAAAAGGAATTCTGTGGATGGACGGTAGTAATGATCGCACAGTGATGTAACTGTGCTTAATGCTACTAACCTGTACACTTAAAAATGGTTAAGATGGTAGATTTTATGTTACATGTACTTTACCACAATTACAATTTTAAAAAGACATTAAATTAAAAAAGAACATACTGAGTAACCCTGACCTAGATAACACTTCGAGAAGTGTGTTTGGATGGAGCCTGGGCATAAAGGAAAGAGAAAGCGTGAGTCTCTGGGGAACCAAATAAGTCAGGGAATACAGTCTCTAGTTTTTCTGAAGAATTCTCTTTTGTGACCTCTGGGACCATTGGCCTTGCAGTCTGGTGTAAGAACACAAAAGAGAAAGTTTGTAATCTTGTTCTGTGATAGCATAATTTCCAACCTACATTCTTGGTTTCATTTCATTTCATTTAATTTGAGAGTACAACCAATATGATAATAATGCCTAGTTTCCCCTTCAGATAAAACTGATACACATATCTCTTCTCTTTCAACAAGGCTATCCAGCCTTGGACTCATTGGTGTCTGAGTGTTGGGTCAGGGCCTTCCCTCCTTATTGAATAAAACATACCTCTCAAAGGCCTTCAGCCTGAGTTTCTTCATCTACATAATGAGGGGGGGTCCCAGGAGCCCTAAAGGCCCTTCCTGTTATATTTTTTATTCTTGGTGTCCAAGAGTTGAAGAAACAGAATCTGGCCAATTTTTTCTAGGCAAAGTCTGTACACCAGGTTTCTCATTTTCTTAGCAGACAGAATCCTGGCAAATAACTTAAACAGATACGGAAAGGAAGTCTCTGGGGACAGACACCTCACAGACTAAAAGAACAGCCACAGTTCATTATTTTAGATACGGATTTCTGTGGCCAAAATAAATATCAGGAAGGTTTCAAACTTCTCTGGAAACACACACACACACACACACACGCCCCATCTATAGAACCATCTTTTGGTAACAGTTTTCAAATCAACTTTGATCTCTCAACTTCCAGAACCTATTATACGATCAGTTTGAATAAACTTATTATTAAATGCACATGCATACATGATAGATTTCTTTGTGTTTGGCATACAATTGTTTCTCTGTGTATTTTTTCCTCCATATTTAACATTTTCTAAGAGAGCTCTACAATGGGCATAAAAAGTGTTAAATGAATATGGTCATGGACTGTTTATGTCCATCCAAAATTTGTATGCTGAAATTCTAACCCCCAAGTGATGGTATTAGGAGGGCCTTTGGGAGGCACTTAGAACTCATGCCCTTATAAGAAGGAATATAATAAAGCTGGCTTCCTCTCTCTTCTCTGCTTTCTGCCACGTGAGGACACAGCAAGAAGATGGCCATCTGCAGGCCAGGAAGTGGACCCTCACCAGATGCTGGCTCTGCCAGCACCTCGATCCTAGATTTCCCAGCCTCCAGAATTGTGAGAAGTAAATTTCTATTGTTTACAAGCCACCCAGTCTATGGTAGTTTGTTTTTAACAACCTGAACTGACAAAGACAAATATTTTTCATTGATATGGACTTTCATCTTTGTAAAATGACTCACAGAGTTGGACATTATATACATGGAAAGGATCGTTGGGATCATCTAGACCCACTCTGTTCTACCAATTAATGACAGCCACATCTTCTAAGACAATTAAAAACAGAAGTCAGTGGTGAATTTTTCACAGGGAAGATAGAAAGCCATGTGCTCCTTGCCTATGCTCCTACTGTCTGAAGGCTTGGAGGAGAGCTCACTCTAGTAAACATCTCCGGAGTAGACTCACCACTCGCCCTTCTTCACGGCCTCAGCTCCACTAAAAGACCTTTTGAAACTTTCATTTTTATCACCCTTCACCCCTTCTAAGTTTACATTTTTTTTTTAAAGGAAAGATTTAAATTCTGACTGAGTTCTGATCATTACCAACTGCTGAGACATGGTTGTTTTCTATCTTTTGTAAGTCATGAATCCTGTTAGGGTTGCAGTAATAACTTGATTTGGTGCCGACCAGGTAACAGGCACTTTCTATACATTAATTTCAACTACTGTATAAATTCTGGAGAAAGAACATCATGCGAGTCATTCTAATTCAGTTTGAGCTTATGATTTCCATGTCTTTTAGTGTACCATGTGCACACCTGATGGACCTTTCTTTTTCTGTCTCCTTTGTTTATTTCTTTATCCTAGGAGGTAAATACTTTGTGCTTGATCCCACTTCTTTAATTTATGAAGGCAATTTCAAATCTTCAAGAAGTTTTTAACATTATAGGTACTTTGTTCAATGAAGGATCATCAACAAATGTAGAAGGGTGTTGCCTTGGAATTCTTAAAAGCGTATGCCACTGACCTCTCATTTGAGAGTGGATTTGTTAGTGGTTGGCAAGTCTGGATTAAGCAAGCACAGTGACTCTGTCAAACTGTGGCCTTCATAGTATCTTGGTCATCTCCACTTGCTCACTATTCCTAGGACTTTCTAGTACAGATAACAATCTGGCAGGATCTCAATCTACTCTTCCTCTGCAGGCACCACCTTAATTGCTTGCTCTTCCTAGCCTGGTTATTGTGTCCAGTGAAACTTCAGAAGAGCTCACAGACAGCAATAGAGTGGGACAGAGAGGTTAAGAACTTGGCTTACAGGTTCTGAATCTTGGGTCTAAATCTTGGCTTTCCCACTTCAAGCTAAATAGAGCAGAAACCTAAATTCTCCTCTTGTTTCCTGTAAAATAGGGTGTTATTGGATTTTTACTAAAAATTAGAGGTGATAAAACATGGTAAGTGTTTAGCATCATACTTGGTCAAGGTTAAAGCTCAAAGCAGGTCAATTATCACCCGGTAGAAAAGCTGCCACATAAATTTATCCTCTCTGTAAATTAATCTTGTTATTTAGTTGAGGTAAATTTTATGGACAGTGAAATGCACAGAACTTAAGTTTAAAATTCCGTGTGGTTTTGATGAATGTATATCCTTCTCACACAGCCCAAATTAAGATACAGAACCCTTCCATCACTTCAGAAATTTCATCATGACCCCTTCCAGTCCATCCCCAGCCCTTCATAGCAACCACCAGTGATTAATTAGAGTTCCTGTTGCTCCACATCTTTGCCAGCATTTGGTATTGTCAGTGTTCTGGGTTTGGGCCATTCTAATGGCCATTCTAATAGTGGTATCTCAATATTTCAACTTGCATTTTCCTGGTAACATATGGACTAAGAGGATCTATTCATGTTAAGGTCTTTGGCCCATTTTTAAATAGGCTTGTTTTCTTACTGTTGAGTTTTAAGAATTCTTTGTATACTTAGGATACCAGTCCTTTATCAGATGTGTCTGTCACAGGTATTTCCTCCCAGTCTTATTCTCCTGATATTAACTTGTCTTCTTATTCTCATCTTCTCATTCTTCTCATATTGTTTTTCATGGAGTAGATTTTAAAATTTCAATGAAATCCACTTTATCAATTATTTCTTTCATGGATTATTCCTTTGGTGGTGTATCTAAAAGGTCATCACCATACCCCAGGTCATCTATATACATGGAAAGGATCGTTTTCTCCTATGCTATCTTCTAGGAATTTTATAGTTTTTTGTTTTTTTTTTTTAAGATTTTATTTATTTATCAGAGAGAGAGAGAGCGAGCACAGGCAGACAGAATGGCAGGCAGAGGGAGAAGCAGGCTCCCTGACGAGCAAGGAGCCCGATGTGGGACTCGATCCCAGGACGCTGGGATCATGACCTGAGCCGAAGGCAGCTGCTTGACCCACTGAGCCACCCAGGTGTCCCGGAATTTTATAGTTTTGTATTTTATATTTAGATCTGTAACCTGTTTTGAGTTAACTTTCATGAGGGGCCTAAGATCAGTCTAGATTCACTTTATTTCTGTGTGGATATCCAGCTGTCCCAGCACCATTTGTTGAAAAGATTTTGGTCCACTGTACTATCTTTGCTCCTTTGTCAAATATCAGTTGACTATATTTATGTGGGTCTAGTCTGTTTCACTTATCTATTTCTCTATTCTTTTGCCAATACCACACTGTCTTGATTACTGTTACTTTGTAGCAAGTCTTAGCATGGGTAGTTTCAGTCCTCCAACTTTGCTCTTCTCCTTCAATATTGTGTTGGCTCTTCTGGGTCTTTTGGCTCGCCATATAAACTTTAGGATCAGCTTGTTGATATCCACAAAATAACTTGCTGGAATTTTGATTGTGATTGCATAGACTCTACAGATCAATTTGGATAGTTTGGTGACTTTTTTAAAAAAATTAAATTAAATTAAATTTTATTATTATTTTTTAAATTAAATTTATTTCTTTTCAGCACAACAGCATTCATTATTTTTTCACCACACCCAGTGCTCCATGCAATCCGTGCCCTCTATAATACCCACCACCTGGTACCCCGACCTCCCACCCCCCGCCACTTCAAAACCCTCAGATTGTTTTTCAGAGTCCATAGTCTCTCATGGTTCACCTCCCCTTCCAATTTACCCCAACTCCCTTCTCCTCTCTAACTCCCCATGCTATTTGTTATGCTCCACAAATAAGTGAAACCATATGATAATTGACTCTCTCTGCTTGACTTATTTCACTCAGCACAATCTCTTCCAGTCCCGTCCATGTTGCTACAAAAGTTGGGTATTCATCCTTTCTGATGGAGGCATAATACTCCATAGTGTATATGGACCACATTTTCCTTATCCATTCGTCCGTTGAAGGGCATCTTGGTTCTTTCCATAGTTTGGCGACCGTGGCCATTGCTGCTATAAACATTGGGGTACAGATGGCCCTTCTTTTCACTATGTCTGTATCTTTGGGGTAAATACCCAGGAGTGCAATTGCAGGGTCATAGGGAAGTTCTATTTTTTATTTCTTGAGGAATCTCCACACTGTTCTCCAAAGAGGCTGCACCAACCTGCATTCCCACCAACAGTGGAAGAGGGTTCCCCTTTCTCCACATCCCCTCCAACACATGTTGTTTACTGTCTTGTTAATTTTGGCCATTCTCACTGGTGTAAGGTGATATCTCTATGTGGTTTTAATTTGAATCTCCCTGAGGGCTAGTGATGATGAACATTTTTTCATGTGTCTGATAGCCATTTTTATGTCTTCATTGGAGAAGTCTCTGTTCATATCTTCTGCCCATTTTTTTTTTATATGATTGCCTGTTTTGTGTGTGTTGAGTTTGAGGAGTTCATTATAGATCCTGGATATCAACCTTTTGTCTGTACTGTCACTTACAAATATCTTCTCCCATTCCGTGGGTTGCCTCTTTGTTTCTTTGACTGTTTCCTTTGCTGTGCAGAAGCTTTTGATTTTGATGAAGTCCCAAAAGTTTATTTTCGCTTTTGTTTCCTTTGCCTTTGGAGACATATCTTGAAAGAAGTTGCTGTGGTTGATATCGAAGAGATTACTGCCTATGTTCTCCTCTAGGATTCTGATGGATTCCTGTCTCATGTTGAGGTCTTTTATCCATTTTGAGTTTATCTTTGTGTATGGTGTAAGAGAATGGTCGAGTTTCATTCTTCTACATATAGCTGTCCAGTTTTCCCAGCACCATTTATTGAAGAGACTGTCTTTTTTCCACTGTATATTTTTTCCTGTTTTGTTGAAGATTAATTGACCATAGAGTTGAGGGTCCATATCTGGGCTCTCTACTCTGTTCCACTGGTCTATGTGTCTGTTTTTATGCCAGTACCATGCTGTCTTGGTGACCACAGCTTTGTAATAAAGCTTGAAATCAGGTAACGTGATTCCCCCAGTTTTATTTTTGTTTTTCAACATTTCCTTAGCGATTCGGGGTCTCTTCTGATTCCATACAAATTTCTGGATTATTTGCTAGAGCTCTCCAGCTCAGTTTGGTGACTTTTGATGAGAAGTATTCCATTGTGTGAATATACCACAGTTATTTATCCATTCATTAGTTGATGGATATTGGAGTTGCTTCCAGTTTTTGACTATTATGAATGAAGCTACTAAAAATATTCTTGTACAAATCTTTTAAAGGACATGTTTTCCATTTTTCCTGCATGGATGCTACAAAGGGAATTGTTGGTCATGCGATAACTACATGTTTAATTGCTTGGTCAAGCAATAAATGTGTATAAGAAATAGTCAAATCGTTTTCAAAAATGGTTATGCCATTTTACTTTTCTATCAGCAATGCATGAGATCTCTACCTGCTCCAGATCCTTGCCAATATTTGGTGGTGTCAGTCCTTTCAGTTTTAGCGGGTGGGTGTAGTGGTATCTCATTGTGGCTTTAATTTTTATTTCCCTGAAGAAGAATGTTATTGAAATGACATCTTGTAAGACATTAAAGTGAAATGCATCTTTTAAGCTGCTTGTTAGCCATTTATGTATATTCTTTTGTCGTTTGAAAAGGTTGCTCATTTAAAATATTCGTTTCTTTATCATTTTGTTACTGAATTGTCAGAGTTCCTTATGTATTCTGGATACTAATTATTTGTCAGATATATGTATTGCAAATATATTCTCCCAGTTTGTGTCTTGCCTTGTCATTTTGATGAGAAGATATTTTTATTTTGAGGAAGTCTAGTTCTTCAGGATTTTGTTTTGTATGTTTTTGTGATCTCTGTAAGACATCTTTGTCTATCTCAGGCTGTGAAGATATTCTCCTGTTTTCTTTTAGAAGCTTTGTAATTTTAGCCTTTATAATCAGGTCTATGATTCATCTCAAATGTATGTGGTATGAGAGTCCTGTTTTTTTCCCCCACCAGTTGCTCCAACACTTTTTGTTGAAAGCATTTGGGTTTTGCCACTGAACTGCTTGGTAATTCTGTGAAAAATCAACTGACCATACATGTAGGGGCCTATTTCTAGACTCTATTTTGCTCCATTGATTTATTTGTCTATCTTTATGTCAATGGTGCACTATAGTACTTCAGTTTTATAAGCCTTGAAATTAGGAACTATAAGGCCTTCAACCTTGTTCTTCAAGATTGTTTTAGCTACTTAGGTACTCTGCTTTTCTATAAACATTTTAGAATGAACTCATCATTTTCTATGTAAGTGTCCTGCTAGCCTTTTGATCAAGAGAGTGTTGAATCCACAGAACAATATGAAAAGAATCAACATACTAACATAATTAAAATCTTCTAATTCATTAACATCTGTCCATTTACTTAGGTCTCAAATTTCTCTCACCAATGTTTTATAATTTTCACTGTACAGATCTTATGTCTTTTGCTAAATTTATTATGTATTTTGTCACTATAAGTGAAATTCCATTTAAAATTTCATTTTTCTATTATATATTGCTAATAAATAAAAACACAGCTGAGTTTTGTATGTTGACCTTGCTTAACTCATTTATTGATTCTACTAGTTGCTTATTAGATCTCTGAAGATTTTCTCTATAAACAATAATTCTTTTCAAACTTTATGTTTTTCAGTTCTTTTTCTTGTCTTATTGCACTGACTAGAACTTCCAATACAATGTTGATAGAGGTGGTAAGTGCAGATATTATTGCCATAATTTTGATTTTAGGAGGAAAATGTTTGGTGTTTCATCATTAAATACAATATTAATGGTAGGTTTTTTATTGTACGTGCCCTTTATCAGGTTGATTAAGTTCCCTTCTTACTTCCTTCTTACTTCTACTTTGTAGAGATTTTTAAAATATCATGAATGGGTGTTAATTATGCTAAATACTTTATCTTCATCTATTTAGAAGACCATATGTTTTTTTTTCCTTTATTCTATTAATATGGTGGATTACAATAATTTTTCTGTTAAACCAACCATGCTTCCCTGTGATAAACCCCATTTAGTCATAGTTAATCATATTTCTTCTTTCGGTCATTATGATTTTTTTCCTTTACATCCTTGAACATATTATAATAGATGCTTGAAAGTTCCTGTCTGAAAATTCCAACATCTAGATCACCTCAGGCTCTACTATAGTGACTACTTTTTCTCTTGATTATGGATCACATTTTCCTATTTCTTCACATATCCTTTAATTTAAAAAATTTTTTTTCTATTTATTTATTTGACAGACAGAGATCACAAGTAGGCAGAGAGGCAGGCAGAGAGAGAGAGGAGGAAGCAGGCTCTCTGCTGAGCAAAAAGCCCGATGTGGGGCTCTATCCCAAGACTCTGAGACCATGACATGAGCCAAAGGCAGAAGCTTAACCTACTGAGCCACCCAGGTGCCCCTATCCTTTAATTTTTTTATTAGATAATGAATATTGTCAATGATACATTATAGAGAGTCTAGAGGCTGTTTTTTTCCTTTAAAAATGTTGACTTTTCTATTCTATCAGACAAATTATTAGCTTATTGCCTGAAATTTGTGGGTACTCAGTGTTATACTTTGTCATGATCCATTTTGGTTTTGTCTTTAGTTTTCAGGTTGACTCCTTTATTCTTAAGGCATAGCCTCTCTGAGGTTTCCAAAAACAAACAAACAAACAAAACCCAAAAAACAAAACTCAAGGTATTTACCAAGCTGTTATAATCGGATGGGATTCAAATTCCAAACTTTACAGGCAGTAGTTGTAGGTATTAGGCAGCAGTTGAAATCTCTGCTCAGCCTTTCAGCTTTTTATCTGTTTTTCCATTGGGCTCACTGGCATCTTGCTGACACATATGCAGTTTAGGGATCATCAAAGGATTGAGAGAAATTTATATAAAGAAGTAGAAGTCTATTTTGTATGGCTCCTTGCTTTCTGGAATTTCTTCCCTTAAAGCCCATCTATTCTGGCATCCCTGAACTCCACTTCCTGACACTTCAAGCAAATAAGACTGTGGCTTTGTCCTTGAATTCTCCTTGCTCTTTGTGGATTGAAAGTGCCCTCAGGGGAGAAGCTGTATAAATGCAGATCTCAACTAGTCCATTTCCTTTTTTCAAGGAACAAATTCCCAACATTATCTGCTTTCTTTTAGTCAACCTCTAATGTCTTCAAATAGTTTTTTAAAGAATATTTTGTTCAGGGGCGCCTGGGTGGCTCAGTTGGTTAAGCAGCTGCCTTCGGCTCAGGTCATGATCCCAGCGTCCTGGGATCGAGTCCCATATCGGGCTCCTTGCTCTGCAGGGAGCCTGCTTCTCCCTCTGACTCTGCCTTCCACTCTGTCTGCCTGTGCTCGCTCTCGCTGGCTCTCTCTCTGACAAATAAATAAATAAATCTAAAAAAAAAAAAAAAAACTTAAAAAAAAAAAAAAGAATATTTTGTTCAGAGTTTATAATAGTTATCATAGGAAAGTTAATCTAATGTAAGCTCTTTTACTATTGACATAACTGAAACTCTCTCACAGAAATTTTAATTTATGGGTTTGTGTGCGTGTATATTAAGAATAAATTGTCTCTCATCTCAATGAATACTCATAGGATCATTAAATAATATATCCTGAAGGGATCCTCAGGTATTATCCAAGCAACTCTGTCCTACCAGGCAATGACTCTAAAATTTGTTAGGCTTAATCTCCTGTTTTTATTTATTCATATGTTATTTTCAGGTGTACAACATAATGATTTAATATTCAGTTGACCCTTGAAGAATTCAGTCAATACCCCAAGTCCCATATAGTTGAAAATCCGTGTATAACTTTTGACTCCCCTGAAACTTAACTACTAATAGTCTACTGTGACTGGAAGCTTTACTGACAACACACACAAGTCAATTATACATATTTTGTATGTTATATGTATTATATATTGTATTCATATAGTAAAGTAAACTAGAAAAAAGTTTATTAAAAATTATAAGGAAGAAAAATACATTTATAGTACTGTACTCTATTTTATGAAAAAAATACCCCACATATAATCAGATTCATGCATTATAAATCTGTGTTGTTTAGAAGCCAACTGAATGTATACACTGTGAAATGATCATCACATTGTCCAGTTAATATCCACAACCATACATACTTACACTTTTTTTCTTGTTTTGAGACCTTTTAAGATCTATTCTCTTAGTATCTTTCAAATATATTATAGAGTACTTTCAACTACAGTCAGGATGTTGCTCATTACCTCCCCAGGACTTCCTTATTTTACAACTGGAAGCTTGTACCTTTCGACTACCTTCTACCATTTTGCCCATCCTTGCGGCCCCACCCCTATCCCTGCTTCTGGAAACCACCAATCTGTTTTGTTTTGTTTTTAGCATTTCACATATATGTGAGATCATATGGCAATTGTCCTTTTCTGTCTGACTTATTTCACTTAGCATAATGCCTTCTAGGTCCATCCCTGTTGTTGAAAATAGCAGGATTTCCTTCTTTTTATGATCAAATAATATTCCAGTGTGTGTATGTGTATGTGTATGGGTTTGTTTGCATGTGTGCATTTATCATATTTTCTTTATCATTTCATTCAGTAGTGGTCACTGAGTTTATATCCATGTCTTGACCATTTTAAATAATGCTAATGTCTTGCTTTTAAAAGAGGCCAGGGAAGAAAGATGCTTCTTCAGGAAATGAGTTCCCTGTCTGGTGACTCCCTATTATATACTATAATTTAAACCCATACAATGGCTTTAAATTACTCATAGGGTCACTGAATTATAGAGACAGATGGATGTATAAGCATTACTGAAGCTGAGTTTGTCCCACTAAACCATGAATGTGAAAGAGGTATTTTTCCTCATGTTTTATGTGTATGCTATTTATACTTTTCTTTGCTCTGCTTCTTCACGCCTTCCCTGCCATGGAGTTCATTTTTTGTCTGTTTTACTTAGGTTCTTTCACGCTTTTTCATCTTCAAGCATCCATATACTCTCTGTTCTCTCAACTTGGCTTCTGAATCATTCTGGTTGCTCTGAACCTTAACATTATAAATTGAATCATTTACCCCTCAAAATTCATATGTTGAAGCTCTGGCCTCCAGTACCTCAGAATGTAACTTTATTTGGACACAAGGTCTCCATTGGGGTAATAAGGTAAAAAATGAAGCCCTACTCCAATATAACTGGCATTTTTTATAAAAATGGGAAATTTGGACTCAGATACACACAGAAAGAAGATTATGTGAAGAAACACAGGGAGAATATGGCCATCTATTAAACAGAGAACAAGGCCTGAAACAACAGATCCTTTCTTCACAGAAGAAACTGACCCTACTGACTGATCTTAGACTTCTAGCCTGCAGAACTGTGAGACAAGAAGTTTCTGTTGTCTTAGACACCTGGTCTGTGGTACTTTGTTATGGTAGCCCTAGTAAACTAATATACTTACCTCTTAACAAATAATCTGATTAACTTTTCTATTTGATTCTGACTCAAGGCTTTGCTTTGTCTCTTAAGATCTACTCACCCCTTGGTTTGGTAAATGGTCAGAAGAGCAAAATATGTGATATATGTTCTAATTTTTTTTCACTGAATTTGAATGACTTTTCTGATCCTTAGGTTCCTTGTATATAAAATAAGGATATTGTCCTTACCTACCTGTCTACCTAAATAAAGCTCAAATAAGATACTGCAAAGAGCATATAAAATACTGCACAAATCTCAGGCATCCTGAGTCCTTTTTCTTTGTTCATAATATGTTCCTTCTCTTGTTTAATTACAAAAGAACCACTGTTAGAGGGCTCAAGTCAGAATTCTCCACTTTATAAAAAAGGTTAATCTATTTGAGAGAGAGAGAGAGCAGGGTGGTGGTAGAGGAGAGGGGCAAAGAGAGAGGACGAGAGAGTACCAAGCAGGCTCTGTGCGGAGCATGGAGCATGACCCCAACATCCAGATCCAAGGCAAAACCAAGAGTCAGATGCTTAACTGACTTTTCCCTCCAAGCATCCCCAGAATTCTCCACTTTTTAAAGAGAAATCCTTTCAACCTAAGACTTTATTTCACTATTTCTAGTTCAAGAGGCAGGATGTGAGGCAAATGATGAATATGGGGTGATGTTTCAAGCTTTTAACATTATGACATCTCCAGAGGGTTTACAAGTAATTCCTCTAACAATATATTTATTTTTATAAGAGACTAACATATGGAAACCAATTCCTTTAGAGAACAAGCTTTTTAGAAATGCTTACGGGAAGAAGAACTAATGGCATATCAAACTGCATTAACAAGATTGCGGTATGTATTAAATGTGATTTTAAAATTTATAAAATTAAATGTGGAATGTTAGCAGTTGTTCAACATATTTTATATCTTCTGTCTATTTTTAAAATGATTTTGTTAATGGGAATTTGAAAAATTGTTGTTCCTACAATAATTAGCACTTTTATAACAATTATTTATAAAATACCACTTATTCCCAAATAGCTTACATTCTAGTTGCATTGATTCTTATCCAGTTTCAAGTGTTACTAAAAAGAACCAAATTTTTAAATGATTCTACCCTTTTCAGTTCTCTAGAATGCCTCCAGATGGCATTAAAACCCTTTTTCCATTATATTTTGCAGCACAAAAATTAAAAAATTAGTGCTATTTTAACCACTTAAGATTAGTCACATTCATTCTTTCACCAGAAATCATGACAATAGGACTCTTTAGACCTCTAAGGCAATATTTTAAGAAAGACAAACATATAACTACATCCTTTATGAAATACATATGGAAGCCAAAGGAACTTCCCAGACTGAGAAACAGATCTTGGACAAAATAAGACATTCGGTAATATCCTATCACAAAGTGTGATTTCTAACGAGTAGCATTTTAGATGCTGAGTAATATGACCCATGGCCCACACACAGGAAAATTCACAAAGCTGTCTTATACTAAGAAAACATATCTCACCCCTCAGAGTGATAAATAAAGATTCTTAAGGAACCAACCCGTTACTGATTCCTGTGAAGCTAATGTAATTTGTTAACTTGTGAATTATTTAATTTAAACTTAGGTGGAAAAATTTGGTAGCAAATGAATCACTGAAAACCCATTTGAATTCTTTGAGGACTAAGAGGAGAAAGACAAAATATGGAGTGAGGAACACATGCTTTCTAAGTGCTTTTTCTTATGTTTTAAAAATTCTTAGGTTATTTTTGAATTCAAAAAAATAACAAATTTTTGGGATTCCAGAGGTATTTCTTATTGTATTTTTCACATAATTCCAAGGCTGGAGATGGCAGGCTTTTAAAATGACATTGGTATTGCCCAGGTATGTAGGACAGAATATCTCCCAGTATGTGTGAAAAGTCTTGTAATTATTTATGACAGTGCTGAAAGGCTCCAATGAAATTCTAAAGGGTTTGCCTCCTTTCTCCCTGACAATACACACCCTGAAATCTTATTACATTTCTATTCTATAAGGAGAAGTATTTGCACTTTTAAGATTACTCTTATTGTGATAAAGCATAGGAAAGACCTCAAATTGTGTCCGTACCCAAAAGCACTTAAAAAGACATCATCATGAGAAAGAGAACCACAGGCTTCCTTCCATTATTATTATGATTACTCTTACAAGATACTAGCACTGTTTCATATTACAGGCATATTATCTGGATAGAAACAGGAAAGAGACTTACGATGTATTCGATGTGCCATTGTCTGGACTCTCTGGCTCAGCATCACCTTTCTCTTAAAAAGGAAGCAGGAAAAAAAAAAAAAAACCAACATGTGAATGTTATGGTCTTTAAGATTTAAGAGAGATTAAATATATTTCCATGCTCCTATTAAAAATCTTTCAAAATGCGCAGCAGGAGGCTTTTAAAACATCTTTTTTTATTGTCTGAGAACCGGATTTGCAAGTAATTTCTTCTCTGTGTTCCAATTGCCCAGGCACGGATCTGTGAGTAGGTACTAAGGAGCTGTTTGCAAACAACCAGAGGTTCAGAGTGGAGACCTTGCCAAAAGATGAATATCTTACAGATGGAACCTGTTTCCTTCCACTTCATTTTACAGAAAATTTAAGGAAATAAACTCCATTAGCATTCTATAGGCAAGGCATTTTGAACTTTGATCCTTTCTGCTAACATAAGCCAAACCAGGGCAGACTGTGTAAGCCCTTGGAGGAGAGAATTTTACAGAACACTAAGGCTGCACCACAGCTTCCAAGATCCCCAAAATTTCTACCTACTGAGAGCCCTGGCAACACCTTTTGTGAGCTCTGCTTTAATGCAGAGTAAGATGGAAACCAGAAATCCTTCCAGACCATCTGAAAGTCTAGCTACAGAAATGTTTCTGCGGTCTGTGGTCATTGAAGACTTAATAGGTTTTAATTAAGGAAGCCTGGAAACATTTCCCTTTTTATAGTTTTTAAAAGGACAAATTCTAGAATACACATAATGTAATTCTTAGAACTGTGACCATTGAGGGCTTGAGCTATGCATCTCCATTTTGTAATGTGCTTCCTCAAGGCTAGAGGATGGAAGGACAAGGGTCAAGACTGCACGTGTGAGTTAGTTATGTTTCGATGGTTGTGTGGTGCTGAAATTGAGTAAACCCTAGAGAAGGTTGTGGAATGTAAGAAATGGGCCTGATGGTGGCAACTTGCATTGCTTTGTTCTTTCACGTCAGGCCTGAACATCTTGTGGAACCTCAGGCCTATGGCACGACATTAGCTTCGTGGTCACTGAGTCTCAGGAATGACCCCCTAAATTACATAATGAACACATCCCAAAGATATCATCCAAACTGAATTCCAGAGGAAACTTTACACTATCTCCTCTTTTTCTTATAGAAAATTAAACAGTTGTGAAGAAGAGAAGGCATAGTTACATAGGTAGTTCACACATCTAGCTCATATATAACTTGGTGTTAATATGTGTATGCAGTGCCAGAAAAACCACGGGGGATAGTCACTCTGTTAAAAAGCCACAAAATTTATTTAAGTGCCTTGATCACAAACACTGATGAGACAAGGCCCCATCATGGACAAAACCATACTGAAATAAAAGTAGAGGCAGCAAATTCACAAACTTGCTTTAAAGCTCATACTTTTATACTATATTTTTGTTTTCCAGGCCAGTCCATGGTGCACTCATGTAGGAGACATGTAAGGCCTCATCAGCTGGCATTAGTGCTGGAAAATAACCTAATTTAGTACTCTCCAAAATCATTTTCCCGCTAAGTAACCACGATTCCTGCCAGGATTCCCAAATAAGAGCTGTAACACCTGCATTCTGTAAGACAAACCCAACTGGAGGCTTAATTTCTCAACCATATTGATGTTTTTTTCCCCTTGAATTTGGAACAACTGGTTACTTTCCCAAGTCTATAGCCGCCAGTAATAACCCCACATACAATCATAATCAAGGACGTAAAACGGCAGCTTCCGGAGCAGCAGGCAATGGTAAATAGTTCTAAACAACTTCTGTCATAGACACGGGAAATCAGTAATACAAACAGAGACAGTTAATTGGATGTCTGAATAAGGATGCTTTACCTTGACCAACAATGCTGACAAGTAGCCTGTAGGTTGAGAGGGCACAGGCCTCATTGTGCATGGGATCTGGGGGCTGCAGGAACTGTGGGCTGGATCAGCACAGGGACGAAGCCGCAGCTGATTACCTCTGCTCTTAGCAGCACTGATGTTGTGGCAACAGGGAAAACAGAATAGGAGGGACACAGTGGGGCCAAACGGGGCATTTACGGACGGCCAGAGAGTGAGTGTTCTTGGCAACTTCATTGCTGATAATGAACTAACCTTTCAGGGGAAAAGTAAACTCAGAATGAAGACAGGGATTAAAGCTGTTTTTGTTGTTCAGAAAGAATAAAATGCATAACTGTCCCCATCATCTTGAAATTTTAGGTGATGCAATTTCTGAAGTGCATTTGAAATATTCAAGTGCATCAGCCATTAAGAATCATACTCTCTTTATCGGGACCCAAGGGAATGATCAATGTATAATAGAAACCGCACCCCCTCCCCAAATTCTTAGTTGGGTGCTCAGGAGATGTTTCCCTGCAGCCAACAAAAAAGACGGTTTGGGGTCACCCTGGTTATTTCAGCTGTTTTCATGACAGATACCACACTCGTCTCTTTGGGGGAAACCTGCACTGATCATTAAGAAACTGAACATAAAAAATGGTTCAGGAGCAGTGTGGTCATCTTGCATGTGGAAATTTAATTACAGAGAGGAAGACAGAGAAAAAAAAATGAGCCATAGGATATATATATCTGTACACACACTAAATGTATATATGTATATACATATACGATATGTGTACTTTCAGGTTGACGCTCCCTATTTGTCCTCTTGAGCTTTCCACAGTACCTAACATATACTACATGCTCAGTTTATGTCCTCTGTCTCCTGACCTCTCATAAATACAGTGGGAGAAGAGGAGAAAGGGGCACTTACCATGGAGATGGATATAGTTTGAGGTATAAAACAGCTTGATGGCCCCAATAAGCCACTTAAAAAAATTACAGTAGCTACATTTTTAATCCAATCAATGCACTGAGGACTTATACACTGGGCACTCTGGCAACATGAAGATAAATAATACCTAATTCATTCCCTTTAAATACATAGCTTGACAGCACTGCTAGTGTATGCACTCTCCATCAACAGGGCTACAGGGTGGACTAAAGACTGTTGAAAAGGGACAAAATATACCTGCAGTAGCCTTTGTTCTTCTGCAGAGGAAAGTTTTGCTATACTATGACATTTCTTTTTTTTTTTTAATTTATTTTTATTTATTATTTTTTATTATTATGTTCAATTAGCCAGCATAGAGTACATCATTGGTTTTGATGTAGTTTTCAACCATTCACTGGTTGAATGGGTTACTTTCTAACAAAAGTAACCCATGTTCATGGTAATGACTTGGCTTGCTTTTGTTTTTAGTTCTGTAAGGCCTTCACCCACTTCGGTAAGCGATACACTTGTTTCTAGATATATCAACTTTAGACAGTGTGTATTGATTTCTGATATAAAAGACAAGAGATAAGGTACTTAAGATGCTACCACCTCCGCTTACAATTCTTACTGGTTCTGTTATTACTTGTAATGTCTCTAGTGGGTATTTAGAACTTTAAGTTTAACCTTCTATTTCTGGATTAATCAACTGCTGACAGTATCTTTTCCTTTATACTATGTGAAATGAGGAAATTCACTCATTTGTTCTTCCCTCCCTTCACTGCACACAACTCTGTACAGCTATAATTTTCCTTCCACATAGCCAAGATTTAAAACATTTATATTCTGTTCAGTAATTATTAATGAGTCACCCTCATTAATAGTAATTTAATTAATGATTTAATTTTTGTAATTGTAGGCACATTAGAAAAATTACAAACCAATAGTCAGATTTATAATATTATAATGATTAAATATTAGTCACTAAAGAACAAAGTACTAAGACTAGACGTGTATAGAAGGGAACATCACTAACTCTGAATGAAGGCAAGTGTTCTTGGCATTTAGGTCAAATGTATTTCCATTTTTATCTTCATCATGCCACATGTTAATCTGTCTCAATGAAAGGCTATGGTTTTCCTAAAAAAATGTTGAACAAAGATGCACATGGGTGGCTCATTTGGTTAAACATCTGCCTTCAGCTCAGGTCATGATCCTAGCTAGAGGTCCTGGGATGGAGCCCTCTGTCAGGCTCCCTGCTCCACGGGGAGTCTGTTTTCCATCTCTCTCTCTGCCCCTCCCCCCACTCATGCTCTCTCTCGAGCTCTCTCAAATAAATAAAACTTTTTAAAAAATGTTAAATGGAGCATCCACTTAAGGTACATACAATGTATATGTCTATGAAAGTTATATATGCAGTTTTTAAAAGGTTAAAATGAGTTAACTGTGAAAACAGACCAGGAAATGAGTATTGTCAAGAAATAACCCAGAAACTTCCCAAGCTTACATCACCTTTCTGCCCTCCCCACCAGCTATCTAGAAATGGAATTTATGTTAATCATTACCTTTCTTTTTTTAAGGTTTTTTTTTTAACCACCCAAGTATTTATTAGTAGATTCTTTAGTTTTTTCCTTATATAAATTTTACATAAATGGAATCACACCATTGCATTCTTTTGAGACTTATTTTGTCACTCAGTGTTATGGTTTTTAGATTCAGCCGTCACGATGTATTGTTGTACGTTCACTCATTCTCATTGTTGTGCAATATTTCCTTATAAAAATCTACCATGATTTTCTTATTCATTTGACTCTTGATGGACATTCATTTTTTCATTAAGAATGATGTCATTACAAACATTCATGAACTTCCTTCCTTGTTTATGTTAAGAGTTCTGGGACATGACGCTTACATATTCTTGACTTTACTAGGGAATCCTAAACTGGTTTCCACATTAACTTATGGTTACATTTAAAAAATTTTTTTCAACTTAATAATGTAAAATGTAATTTCACTGTGGTGTTTGCATTTCTTTTTTTTTTTTTTTAAGATTTTATTTTTATTTGACAGAAATCACAAGCAGGCAGAGAGGCAGGCAGAGAGAGAGAGAGGGAAGCAGGCTCCCTGCTGAGTAGAGAGCCCGATGCGGGGCTCGATCCCAGAACTTTGGGATCATGACCTGAGCCGAAGGCGGGGCTTTAACCCGCTGAGCCACCCAGGTGCTCCTGGTGTTTGCGTTTCTGAGTGCCAGTGGGGTAAATATATTGTGCTTGCTCTTTGTGATACTCCCTGTCAATTCTTAAAAAAAAAATTTATTTTCTTGATACAAGTCTTCTGCCACATTATATAGGCACACACACACACCCCAGGGAATAACTGTGCCCAGTATGAATCTTTTTACTCAAAATTTTTTTCTGGAATATTTGAATGATTATTAGTTCTCAATATTAATGTAGTTGAATTGATTAGCATTTCCCTTTATTATTTTGGCTTAAGAAATACACTAGGTGTGGTGCAAAAGTAATGAATACTGTTATGCTGAAAATAAATAAAAAATAAATAAAAAATAAATTAAAAAAAGAAATACATCAAAAGATATTCTATGTTATCTTTTGAAAGTGTATATTTTTTCTATTAACATTTAGGTCTTTTAAAAATACAAAGAATAGGGGCTCCTGGGTGTTCAGTTGGTTAGGCGTCCAACTCTTGATTTTGGCTCATGTCATGATCTCAGGGTCGTGAGATCAAGCCCTGTGTCAGGCTCCATGCTCAGTGAGGAGTCTGCTTGAGATTCTCTCTCTCTCCCTCTCCTGCTTCCCCTCCTCTCCGTAAAAATAAAATTAAATAAATCTTAAAAAAATATGAGGAATGGTTTTTGTATATGCTATAGGGTAGGAGTTAATTTCATTTTTCTCCCTATGGATAACCAATTATTCTGGTACTATTTATGAAAAAGCCCATTCTTTCTCCATTGGTCTACATTATCAGCTCTGTATTAAATCCAGTTTTCATACCTCTGTGGGTCTGTTCCTGGGTCTTCTATTCTATTTCATTGCTCAATTTGTCTATTACTATCTTCATTACTTAGCTAAAAAATAGGTATTTATTTTTAATACTGGTATTGTAAGGCCCCAGCCTTCTTGTTCTTCAGGAGTATCTGAGCTACTCTTAGCCCTTGTTCTACCAAATAGATTTGAGAATCAGCTTGTCAATTTCCACATATATACAAGTGAAGTTATATATTTGCTGTCTGCTGGATCCCACTGTCCCACTGCTGCTGTCGAAAAGTGAACTGGAAATCTAATTGTTGCTTCTCTAAAGGTAATAAAGGTTATTTTAAGAATTCTTCCTTATCTTGCAATGTGGGGGGCTTGGGGGGTAGGAAAAGAATAAATGAAACAAGATGGGATTGGGAGGGAGACAAACCTTAAGTGACTCTTAATCTCACAAAACAAACTGAGGGTTGCTGGGGAGAGGGGGGCTGGGAGAGGGGGATGGGGTTATGGACATTGGGGAGGGTATGTGCTATGGTGAGTGCTGTGAAGTGTGTAAACCTGGTGATTCACAGACCTGTACCCCTGGGGACAAAAATACATTATATGTTTATAAAAATTTTTTTTTTAAATTAAAAAAAAAAAAAGGAATTCTTCTTTATCTTTGTAATTTACAGTTTAACTATATTGTGTCTAGTGTGGACCTCTTTTTTATTTTATTTATCTGGCTTAGTCCTCATTGAGTTCTTTCAGTCTGTGGGGTAGTATCTTTCAATTCTGGAAAATTCTCAGCCACTTTCTCCTTTAATATTTCCTCTGTTCCCTTATCTCCTTCTGGAAAACTCCAGTTAAATGTATGTTGGACCTTCTCATTTTATTCCCCATGTTTCTTAACCTCCATTTTGTATTTGCCATTTCTCTAAGCTGTACTCTAGATAATTGCTTAAGTCCAATTTCCCAATTCATTATTTTTTTTCTTCAGTGAAGTCCAATCATCTGCTGTTAAACCTGACCAAGGAAATCTTATTTCCCATTATTATTTTTTCATTTCTAGAGGTTCTGATAAGTACTTCTTCAGATCTTCTTGTTCTTTACCACATTGTCAATCTTTTTTTTTTTTTTTAAATTATTATTTCTGGAATTTAAAGTAAGCACTCTTCTTTTATATTTTGGGCTTGGTTATTCCACTTGATCTTAGCCAAAAGTCTGAGAAGTGATGGGTTTGGTAATTTCAATCTCCCAAATCCTTGTAGGTCTAATTCTCTGTTTTTCATTACTCTTGTTAATGGTCTCTTGTTTTCTTGTATATGAGTGGTTTTCTCTTTTAAGTATATGTACTTAAGCAATCTCATACTCAATGTGGGGCTTGAATTCATGACCTAAGATCAAGAGCTGTATGCTCCACTCTCTGAGCCAGCCAGAAGCCCATATTTTTTAAATTTTAGTATATGAGTGATTTTGATAGTGAGTTGCTCATTTCCCTTAGAATTCTATTTTTATTATTCTTTATTCTTAACTGTTTTCCCCCCTTTTTCTGGTATTCTTATTAGCTGAATTTTGACCTTTCCATCCTGATTGATTTTCCAAGTATCTTACCGTCTTGTCATATTTTCCATCTGTCTTTTGCTTAATATCTAGAAAACAAATGTTTTTAACCTTCTAGGTTCCAGACATCAGCTATTACTCATTTCTATTAAATTTTAAAATTTTATTGACTATATTTTAAATTCTCAAGTGCTCATTTATTCTGCAACTACTTCTTTTTCATGCCAATTTGTTCTCTTTGTATTTAATACAAAAAAATTTCATTTTTTTCTGAAGATTGTAATGACACTTGAAATTTTTTCTTCTGTTCTTTGAATTAATAGATTGCTTCCCTCAGGGCCATTCTTTTTCTTTGGTGCTCTGTTACATATTCTCATTTTTGAATGACAATG
Source organism: Mustela lutreola (assembly GCF_030435805.1). NCBI lineage: Eukaryota > Metazoa > Chordata > Mammalia > Carnivora > Mustelidae > Mustela > Mustela lutreola. The sequence goes on along the minus strand of NC_081298.1, from coordinate 65,205,785 downwards.
GGTTGATTAATTAAGGTAATTGGTGTGAATTCCCTGTATTAGTATATTGATCTCTTTTCCAAACATACTTCTACCTTGTAGGGAAGGGCTGATTTAGAGCTCTCTGTATGTAAGGGCACAGGGTACTGAGACTGGAAGCCTTCATTTAGGGTTCAGGAGAAGAGAGACCTCAGGGTAAGCTGGGAGCCCTTCCTCTACACCCCAACAAAAATAGGAAGTACTTTATTCTGAGTGTGTAGTATTTTTATTTCCTTCTTGAGAAAATGTGACTCTTCTTCTACAACCCATAAATGTCTATTTTTAAGGTCTGGTATCATCTCAGAATCTGCTCTGCTTCTCTCTTAGTTATCAGCCCCCAACTAGGACTTCTAGTCAGCTGTTCATTTTCTTAGTAAATATTACTTTCTCTTTTTTGGGGGTGGGGGCCGAAAAACTATACTGAATGCTCTCTATGAGAACCAGTTAGGATGGGTGTGGAGGTAATCAGAGGAATAATAGTCCAGGTGTTCCTGTCATTGCCCACAATCCATGCCTATGTATTCTTTCTTGGGATTGAATAGAAATATGGAGTCTCTCTGGGATCTCCCTAAAATAGTTCCCACCACTACTAGAGCTTGTTCCTATTTGTTTCACTATTTTCCTTTTTCTGGGTCATGATTTTCTCTGCCAGGATTATCAAACCTTTCTGCTTCTGTTTTCCAAAAACTCAATTGAATTTCTGGTTTGTTAATGGCATCCCTTCTTGTTCTCTGTGCTATTATGGATTTCTTCCCATTACTATATCTTTTGGTTATTTAAATGTGGATCCTGAAGAAAGGGGAAGAAGTGCTCACACATGGTCTTCCTATTGAACAGGATGCACTGAGAATTTTTGAAAAACACAGACATATGTCATCTATTTTAATATCTAAGTGTCTTAAACTTAATAAACTTCTATAGTATTAAATTAATTGTTAATTCAACAAATTGACTACAGCATCTATCTTTTAAGGATTTGGATTGAAAAGAATTTCTGTTCAATTTACACACTCTTTTACCTTAATTATGTACATAACATACTTTTTCTAATTTCAAAAAGAAAAGAAAAGCACTGACCAAAAGTGACAGTCCATCAATCCACACATACACATTTTTGTTTGTTGTCTTTGAAGTTCAGTTTTTTCTATTTTCTACATATTTGCTGGAGTCAGAACTCCAAACATATTCCAAACTGTAATGATTCCAAACCAAATACAAGAAACAGCACTGGAAATGCTGATGGCATCAGCTCTCCTAAAACTTCAAATGCACTTTAATCTACAGAAAAAGCTCAGATTTTTAAATAGCAGTATTACCTTTTTATAGATGTGCTTGACTTTGGGGGGGGGATTTATTTGAAAACAAAACATCCCCCATCCCTAGAAAAGAGGAAAACAAAATATCCCCCATCTCTAGAAAAGAGGAAGCCAATCACAAACTTCCATAGACAATGAAATGCCAGAGAGTATACCACACAAGGCAGGTGCCCCCATCATTCCATAGAAGATGGATTCAGTTTACATAATCTACATTGCAGTATAAGCACATGGATTTATGACATACCATAAAAATCCACTGATACATAAACAAATCACAGTATATAGTTCTTGGTCAAGAATTCAAACTCACAGTGAAATGACAGAGCAACCTTCTAGGGGTCAAGTAATGGGATACAGTCTGTTGTTTTTGGTCTAGAGATTCCAAAATGCAAATCCTGGCAGTCATTTTTTGTTTTACCATGTGACCTCAGATTAGTTATTAAGCTCAAAATCTCATTTTCATTACATGCAAAATGGGGATGGTAATGCCTACCTTATGTGCCTATGGTTAGGATTCAGTGTAATTACATGTCAAGGCACTGGGACACAGAACAGACTCAACAGCTATTTCCTTTGTTCTTTATGTCAAAACTTCTAAGCTCAAGCAAGTACAATGAATGTACATCTTCTCCCTTTACCCTGAATTGTTTAACTTCAAATGGAAAGTAGTGAGAAAAGTAATAGCAACTCTTCAGTAAGCTCTAGTTTCTAGTGTGTTCTTTAGTTACAATTACAAGGCATGTGATGCTGATACTGCACATCTCATGGACTTAATCAGGCATTTCTTTTAAGTCCCTTTCTTATCATTGAATTTATCATTTTCCTTAGATTTCAAGTCCCTTGGCCTTTTACCTCTTTACCAGTGCCTGTGCTCAGCAAATCCCAAAGAGTGTGGGATAATTAAGTGACATTGCCTATGTGTCATGACGCCTCCATCCCCCAACCTTAATCTTTCTCTAGCTGTGCATTAAAATTCTGGGGCTTTCTAACACATTTGTCTGGTAGTCTTTTCTCCTCAAGCCTTCTGCCTCACAGATGCTCAGTGGGTGAGTCTCACTTCCAAAGATACGTTTACTAGCTCAGAGTGATTTTCATGTTCAAACATAGCTTTGTAATTGGCAAGGGGTGCTCTCAACTGAGGGGCTGGCCATGAGACTAACAATGCCCAGTCTTGGTGAGTGAGTGCTTTCACGACATGAATGGGGTAGCATATGAATTTTTAATGTTCAAGGAGATATTAACACCAATTACTAGTGCCAAAGAAGAGAATTAAAACACTACTTTGTGGAATGATAACATCTTCTCTTTGATGAAGAAGCCCATGCATTTTATTAGATAGGGGTTTAGTAAGAAAATTGCTTCCTAGAAGCACCCTGTCTATCTCTGGAAGAGGGAAAGATTTCTTTATGGATTCTAAGGTCATTTATCTTGAGGTCTTCTGATTGGTTCTCCTGGCCCAATCATTTTCTTTCAATTTAGATAACTCACTAGTTGCCTTTAAAGATTTTTTCCCCTCCACATATACCAGAGACTGACTGTAATAAAGGAAAACCTTCTTTCCTCCCAGGATTGCTTTGAAATTTACCATTTTATGTTTTGGTCCTCCTTTCCTTTGAATAAAGCTAGAGGAGCACTCCAGAATCTTATCCATTGGGGCAGTACTTGAACAAATGGCCCTCTTTTTCCCCACCTGATTTTGCTTCTTAGTGAAGTTCTTCTCAACCTACAGTCTATTGCATGCATTTTTCCTTCTCACCCCCTCTATATTCCACCATCCACAAATGAAACTGTAGAGAGAAGTCTTTCTTACTTGGATTATTGTGTCCGGAGGAAACAAGCTGAGAGTCCTAAAAGAACAAGAAATATCAATTAATTTTCTTATTTTGACTTTAAAAATCTAAATTGAATATTAGACATACTACGGGTCATTCAGTAATTCACTAATCGTGATCTGTACAAGGCACTGTAATGAGAAACATTTATATCAATGTGCTTACTAAGCAGTTCTGGAAATGTAGTTCACAGTCTCTTTGCTTTTGTATTGTAGACTTTTTGTTTATTGAGGTGAAGTTCACATAACATAAAATTAACCACTTTAAGATAAGCAATTTAGGGATGCCTGCATGGCTCAGCCAGTTAAGTGTCCAAGATTTTGGCTCAGGTCATGATCTCAGGATAGTGAGATAGAGCCCCGTGTCCGGCTCCATGCTCAGTGTGGAGTCTGCTTGGGATTCTCCCTCCCTCTCCACACCTGTGTGCTCTCTCTCTGCCCCTTACCACCCCTGTGTGCTCTCTCTTTAAAATAAACATAAATAAATCTTAAAAAAAATATTTAAAGTGAAAAACTCAGTTGCACTTAGTACATTCCTAATGTTGTATAACCACTACCTATATTTGGTTGCAAAGATTTCCATCATTCCAAAATAAAACTTAACCTTCAGGCAGTGTCTCCTCATTCTCCCACTTCCCTTAGTCCCTGACAATCACCAAATCTGTATCCTGTCTCTATGAATTTATCTGTTTTGGATATCTCAGGGAATCATAGAACATGTGACCTTTTGTGTCTGGCTACTTTCACTCAGCATAATGTTTTGAGGGTCATCCATGTAATAGCATGTATCAGTGCTTCGTTCCTCTTTATGGCCAAATAATAGTCCATTGTGTATATATACATCAATTTGTTTAGCCATTCATCCATTAATGGATATATCAGCTGTTTCCACCTTTTGGCCATTATGACTAGGGCAGTTATGAACACACAAGTGTATGTATTTATTTCAGTCCTGTTTTCAAATTTTGGAAATATACCCATGAGTGGAATTATGGAGTCATATGGTAATTCTATATGAAAGTTTCTGAGGAATTGCCAAACTGTTCTGCACAGTGAACGAATCATTTTGCATTTTTTAAAAAAAAAGATTTTATTTATTTTATTTGACAGAGAGAGAGATCACAAGTAGGCAGAGAGGCAGGCAGAGACAGAGAGGGAAGCAGGCTCCCTGCTGAGCAGAGGGCCCGATGCGGGGCTTGATCCCAGGACACTGAGATCATGACCTGAGCCGAAGGCAGTGGCTTAATCCACTGAGCCACCCGGGCGCCCCTCATTTTGCATTTTTACCAGCCATATATGAAGGCTCCAATTTCTCCAGATCCTCACCAATACTTGTTATATTCCCTTAACTTGGAGAAATTTTATGATAGCTGTCTTAGCATATGCAGTTACTCACAGTGGTTTTGATTTATATTTCCCTAATGACAATGATGATGAGCATGTTTTCATGTTTTTGTTGGGCTCTTGTATATCTTCTTTGGAGAAATATCTATTTAAGGACTTGGCCCATTTTAAAGTGGGTTGTTGGTCTTTTTTGTTGCTGAGTTGAAAGAGTTCTTCACATATTCTGGATCATAGACTCTTACTGGACATATGATTTGCAAACATTTCCTCCCATTCTGTCAGTTATCTTTTTACTTTATTGATAATCTCCTTTGATGCACAAAAGTTTTTAATTTTAATGAAGTCCACTTTTTTTTTCTTTTTATAGTTTTTGGTATTATATCTGAGAATCTACTGCCAAATCCAAAGTCATACATGTCTTTCTATGTTTTCTCCATGAGGTTTATGGTTTTAGTTTGCATATTTAGGATTTATTATATTACTGACTTTTAATCTAACCCAGTTCCCTTTCGATGTACATTTACTCTCATCACCTTTCTACAGATGAGGCTGGCAACCATCCCACCAGGGACAATCCACTGAACAATCCACTGAACAACTGTTGTCAGTCTCACATTGGTGGATGAAAAGATTATTACAGATTTCCACTTACCTGCAATGGTAAGTGCTGGTGGAAAGCCAGAATTATGTAGTATTTTGAGTTTAGTTACTGTTTAGGTAAATAGCAATTGAACCTGATTTTACTTGCACTAAAGTGAAATGCTAACTTTTGCTTTGGGAATTCACATCCTTTTTACTTGCTAAATTCCCATTTAGTGTGAAATATAAAGGACAGTTACAAAAGGATGAATTAATCGAGATGGTAGGAATGTAAAAGAATAAGGGACTGCACATAAATTCCAGTGAAACTCCTTTATAATTTCAGTGCATGGGACACAAATCCAGTGAAATGGAATTAACTTCTATTACATAGTTTAATGTATTTTACTAGAGTTTTGCTTCATGAATATGTTTGTCGTGGGACAGGAGATGTCCTTTATGACTTGTTGCATATTCAAATCTAGATGAGGTTTTCAAAAGGAATTCCACTGGACCAGTATAAAATCAGACAGACTGCTAGGTAGGGGCTGGGTGGGAAAATAGGGGAGGGAAGGGATTCCCCCCTCTGTTAACAGACCGAGTCATACACAGATGTTTTTAATGTTAATGCTAGTAATGATGAACTATTCATATGAAGAAAAGGAACAAGCTCAACTCTCAGTCTGAGATTCAAATTTTGGAAACAGTGTATTAAGATGAAATATTATTCCTAAAATGATGGGCTAAAGTATAATTCTCATAAAAAAGTAATTTGGGCCTACTTTGGATAGTTGTTATTAAAAAGACATCCATGATTAAATCCTCCAAATGGACTGGTATGCTTCCATCTTTTCTAATTAATTTAGAGATTATATTTGAACATAAATTAGTGTTAGCTTTGATATGTGCAAAGTACTTTGAGCCCCCTGTAGTTGACTTCTCTGAGAGGTCTATAGATTTTGACATTTTGCCGGTGTCTTGTACTAGACAGATAAACATTCACTCACCATCAAATAGACAAGAATGGCATTTGAGATACTTTTCAGCGTTAAGTTCATTCTCTTTCTCTCTCTCTTTTTTGAAGTAGGCTCCACGCTCAGTGTGGAAACAAATGAAGGGCTTGAACTCATGACCCTGAGATCAAGACCTGAGCTGGAATCAAGAGTCAGACACTTAACCGACTGAGCCAAGTGCCTTGCATTAAGTTCATTCTTAAAAGAAAAAGTACGAATTTTTGTGAGACTGTTTGCTCATACTTTTGAAAGATCTCATTCTATTTCTTGGTGCATTTAGGCATCCTAAAGCTCAGACAATGACTACAGACCATAGACCCTTGAGCAGAGAACCAAAAAGAAGCCTACAGATAACCTGAATTATAATTACATACTAAGAGGTCATGTATTTCAGAGATTGCCAGACTTTGAATTTTACCTAAAATATTTGCATAATTAATGGTGATTACTATTTCTATTTTGTGTAGGCAGTGAAGAGGGGCAGAAAATGGTTAAAGTAATTGTTTAAAAAAAATCACCATAAAAGTCTGCCCTTCTGGAGAGAAAGAGAGTTCTGGAGACACAAAATAAAACAAAGACTTTGTCTTAATATGTAATATTGTGTTTGCAACCAACATCTTCTGATTTCAAGCTTACTAACTTGAAAATATTGACTGTAACCCCAGTGTTTCTAGATCATGCCACTCTGTGGGTATGAATGATACCCCATTACTATTCTCACTGACATATGGCCAGCACGGAGCCAAAGGGCTGGTGGAGAGCATAAGTTACCTTATGAAGCTCCTCTCATGATTACATCCACAGGACCCTGTCTTCATTCTGCCTCTGCTGGCCAACAACAGGGCTGGTGGCTGCAGCTTCTTGAAGGAGTCCTGCCCTGCGAGGTAGCTGCAAAACCCTGGGGCTGCCACAGAATGTACAGACCTTTCATCTTTCACTGAGCCAGGTTCAGGCTGGGTTCAGTGCAGAAGGAAACAAAGCCCATCCCTCCCAAAGGGCCCAAGCACTTACTTAAGTCCTTCCCATTTTGTATTTCCTGCCACTCAGGAACCCATTCGCCTATAGTTTCTGTCTCAGAGGCTTTCTCTGGGTCTCTTCCCTCCTTTGTCTCAAAGACCCTTGCTTTCTGTAAGTAGATGCTTGGGGAGTTGTTAACCCCGTCTGCACATTCTTATTTTTGCCCCCTCTGGGAGCACTCTACAAGGACTGCAAGGTTCTGTCAGGCACCTTAAGGGTTGCAGAGTGAGGTACAAAATCTCTGCCTACAGGGCCCTGGGGTCCGGTGAGTTAGCAGTGAAGATGATGTGTATACAAAATATTATAACCCAGGGCTGAAAGGGATGTCACAGCGGCTCTGCAAGGCTACTTTAAACCTTTGTAACCTCTCCTTGTCCTTGGGATGTATGTCCTGCCATTTTCTGTTTTCTGCTTGGCAAACTTCTTTCTTTCCTCAAGGCTCAGAACAAAACCCCTCAAGGGTTACCTGCTTTTTGAAACCTTCCTGAATCTCAGAAGGACACAAGTGCTTTATGTTTTCACTGCACTGTATCACACTGCCACTACAGAAATTATCTTTTCAACTATGACTCTTCAACAAAAAAAGACAAACCCAAGCTTTACTAAGGTACAAATTACATGATATAAATCACACATATTTAAAGCACACAACTGGATAAATATCATAAAAAGAATGCTACTATGATTATTGTCTTGGTCCAAGGGGGGCTCTGTCTTGTTAAGGAGCATTTACTGTTTGAAGAAACAAACAGCAGTAATATCTGTTCATTAAAGAAAATTCAGAAAAGCTGTAAGGTATTAAACAACAACAAAAAAGTTGCCTGTCATCCCGTAACAGGACACTGCTAAGGTTAATCGACTGCTTCTGGTTTGCCAGTGTCATTCATCAAGTGTGTGTCATTCTGACACGTGCACAAAAGGGACAGCCACTTCAGCTTACTTGCAAGAATATGTACAGATGGGAATTCATTCTTCTCCACCTTCAAGTCCTGAATTTACAACACCTATTGTTTAGTACATTTAAACCTTCTTTAAATGTCATGTTTAGCTGGGAAGTAAAGTTTGTACATATCATTTGGCTAAAGATAGAAATAACCAAGCGCTCTGGTGTCTGAGAAAGCCGTTCAATGAAACACTATAATAAAGACTGTATTTTGTCATGTGTAACCTGCCATCGAAACTGTCTGAGGCTACATTCCCTCCTATGCTGCTATGAAAGAACACTAATGCCAATTAATTTTAAGACGCCATCAACTAGGAAACAAATTCTGATTTTAGGGAACTAAAGATGTAAAAAAAAAAAATCTACATCAGTAAAATACAGCAGTTCTTAAGCCATATAGCTTAAGGATGATCCTCATACTATGAAGGTTTATTACTTAAAAATGGCTCTTTGGAATCATCTGAGGACTTCTCCATTCAGTTCTCTCCCTGCTTGTCTCTCAATCCAGCATTAGAATTATAAAAGGCAAGAAATGGAAATATATTTCTCTTATTTTCAGACCCATGCATGAAGCTAGTTACTATAGAAAAAGGAGTCTCCTGACTTGGGGGGGTCTCCCTTCACCCCATCCATCACTTTCTCCTCATTCTTTTCAATAAAGCTCAAAAGAGCTGAAATAAGGTAATTTATAATTAATTTGAATGTTTCTTTCAAGGTAATGCTAAAACATGGAGTTTTAGTCCAAATACTTTGTGCTACAACTTAAAGCATGTTAGGAACACCTAGAAGGAGACAGAAAAGGAACTTTCTGTTTTTAAAGTACTTTCCCTCACACTTGTTGCCTTTCTTCTCTTCTAGTGTACAAAGAGGCAATAGGGTATCCTTTCTAAAATGATGCTAGAATTCTTGTATAATGCTTGAAACACTGATCAGTAAGAATAGTTCCAGACCAGGTTTGTTCCCACCAGAGCCAGCATCCATTGCCACATGAAATATCTGGGAAATGTCGTTAGGTTTGCACATACACCTTCTGAGGATGGAAAAGGTTCTACAACTTTGAGTCCTTTATTTGCATTTCAAAACTTATGAGACTTCTACAAAAATGATGAGAAGGCAAATCAAATTCAATTTTTTTTTCTTGGTTGAAATACCTGATAATGGCACACAGTCTTTTTTTTTTTTTTTTTTTTTTTTTTTTTTTTTTTTTAACCAAATTCAATTACTTTTGAGATTTAAAGAATGAGGTGAACATGTCTGGTAGTTTTTGCCTAAGGAATTGTGACTACAAATTAAGATTTCAGAGAACAGAACAAAAATATCCAAATACAGTATCAATGAATTTTACTATACATTATGTCTTTTAACACTGAGACAAATTGGGAGAATTTTCATAAGCATTTAGCTAATTAATTTCGTGGTACTGGTAACTCAGAACACCCACTTAAAAGGACTTCCCTTGTGAGGTCAAATTGCCCCTTCAATCTTAATGAGGGCCTACTTTTGTTACTTATTAGTCATTTTGGAGATTTTGCCCCTCAAATTCCATAAATAATTCTAACTCCTATACACTAGGAATACTGATAATCTCAAACATTAATAACCTAATGAATGAACTGCAAGTCCCCAATTGTCAGAACACTGATTAGTTGAGATACAGGTTAAAAGAGATATAATATGTGTGAAAATTAGCAACAATCTTTGCAGTGGGCAGAGTAGGGCTCTCCCAAAGGTGTCTGTATCCTAATTCCTGGACTCTGTGAATATACTGCTGCTCATGGCAAAAGGGATCTGCAGATGTGATTCAGTTAATAATTCTGAGATGGGAGATTATCCTGGATTATTTCTTCTGTACAAGAAGAATTAATAGTACTTACAAGCTTTTTGAAAGAACAGCATTATTAAAACCATGCGATGTTCTTATACTTTGTAGAACGACTTACTCTTTCTTCTTCTTCTTCTTTTTTTTTAAATATTTTGTTTATTTGACAGAGAGAGAGAAATCACGAGTAGGCAGAGAGGCAGGCAGAGAGGGAGAGAGGGGAGGAAGCAGGCTCCCTGCGGAGCAGAGAGCCCGATGCAGGGCTCGATCCCAGGACCCCGGGATCATGACCTGAGCCGAAGGCAGAGGCTTTAACCCACTGAGCCACCCAGGCGCCCCTTACTCTTTCTTTTTTGAGCAAGGCTAAGGGATCTAGGGGTGACATAACTCCACACAAATCCTATAAAAATCCTAAGTAACATATAGTTTCAAATTCTGTGCCTTAACTGATATTTGATAATGTACCTTTTTGGATGGAAGATAAGATTCTTACAACTTAATTTCTGCCTTGAAAAATATATATTTGCAATAATGAGTTAAGGTTTCAATTTTACTATAGAGATAAGTTATTACTTAAACTATATACATTCAACAAAACAAATTTATGCAAACTTTTTGGAAAAGTCAGAACCCAGTGTGCCTTGGGGTGTGTGCTCAATTACATCAGAAATTGGATGGATATATTTATAAAAATAAAATACGTATTTGGTTGTATTTTGGGTGAAGTCATTATTTTGGCCAAATTATATACAAAAATGAAAAGGATTCTGCTTTGTATTTTGTGTGGCAGTATGCCATTGGAAGAGTGACATGCAGGTTCTGGTTAAAGATGGTAACATAAGAAGATCTTGAACTCATCTACTCCCACAGACACAATGAGTCCAATGAGCTACACATTTCCTATTAAAGAAATCTAAAGGCTTCCTGACTGATGATGACACATCCAGCAAATGAGAAGAAAACTACATCAAAGCAGGTAGGAGAAATTGGGACACAATCTCGCCATAAGCCCAAAACTGGAAGTGAACTCTGAACTCCTTGAGGAGCAAAGGGTTTAAAGTCCATACTGAGCACTCCAACATTTTAGGGCTATATTTGGGAGATAGACTCCCAAAACATTCGGTTTTGAAACCAGTGGGGCTCGAACTCCAAGACCCACAACACAGTAGTGATTTGAGAAATGCCTCTTAAAGGGCTCATGTACTCCGAGTCACCAAGGCCAGGTCCCTGCTCAGATTATGCCTAGAATTCCTCTAGAGGCACACCTATGGGCAGGTGCCTTTTAACACACACAAGTAGGAGCCTGCTGGAACACTCTCAAGGGTCAGCTGGTGGGTGCCATTTTCTTGCTCTCCCTTTGCCATGTTCCAAAGCACCAGTATAGCCCAGAAGGGAGCTCTGGTATGTGTCTGATGCCCTGATTTTAGTGGCTCTGCCTAGATTATGCCTCTTGGTCTCTTGGCTACAAAGGTCAGAGACCTTGTGATCTGGTCACAGGGGACTGTAATAGTAGGTGTCATCCACAAAGAAGCTTATACCCGTATGATGCCCTAACTTCTGCTATCAGGGGACACACATCTGTATCACCTGGCTGGGGTGACCTCACACTTGTGAGCCCCACTGGACTGTAAACAATATAGAAGAGTTCTTAAACTTCTACTATTCTCAGGTCACAGCAAGAAGCAATAGACCCAGAAGCCCAGTCTTTCTGTGAAGGAGGCCTAGTAGCTGATCATCCTGGCTGTGGCCTTGAGGGGCTGGCTACTAATTAAACACACATCTAGGAGCTGAACCTAATCTTTTTGAACTATCTCAGAGGGTGGGTGCTATCTTTGCACCCCAGCTGTGCTCCAGAATGCCATGTTTCCTGGAGGGGAGCCTTCTGGGGATCTGGTGCCTGGTGTTTTTAGCAGATGCCCAGAGGATGCCCCTCAATCACCTGGTTCTGGTGCCCTGAAGGGCTTGTGTTTCTGGGTCCCACAGGATCTTAAATATCTATGCCCCTAACATGGGAGCAACCAACTATATAAACCAATTAATAATAAAATCAAAGAAACACATCAAAAATAATACAATAATAGTAGGGAACTTTAACACACCCCTCACTGAAATGGACAGATCATTTAAGCAAAAGATCAACAAAGAAACAAAGGCCTTAAAGGACACATTTGATCAGATGGACATCACAGATATATTCAGAACATTCCATCCCCCAACAAAAAAATACACATTCTTCTCTAGTGCACATGGAACATTCTCCAGCATAGATCATATTCTGGGTCACAAATCACAACTCAACTGGTACTAAAAGACTGGGATCATGCCCTGCATATTTTCAGACCACAATGCTTTGAAGCTAGAACTCAATCACAAGAGTAAATTTGGAAATAACCCAAATACATGGAGGCTAAAGAGCACCCTACTAAGGAATGAATGGGTCAACCAGGAAATTAAAGAAGAATTGAAAAAATTCATGGAAACAAATGATAATGAAAGCACAACTGTTCAAAACCTTGGGACACAGCAAAGGCAGTCCTGAGAGGAAAATATATAGTGATACAGGCCTTTCTCAAGAAACAAGAAAGGTCTCAAATCCGCTGGAGAAAGAACAGTAAAGAAAGCCTAAACCCAGCAGGAGAGAAATAATAAAGATCAGAGCAGAAATAGATGAAATAGAAACCAAAAAAACAGTAGACCAAATCAACAAAACTAGGAGCTGGTTCTTTGAAAGAATTAATAAGATTGACAAACCCCTGGCCAAACTCATCAAAAAGAAAAGAAAAAGGACCCAAATAAATAAAATCATGAAAGAAAGAAGAGAGATCACAACCAACAACAAAGAAATACAAACAATAATGAGAACATATTATGAGCAACTATATGCCAGCAAATTTGACAATCTGGAAGAAATAGATGAATTCCTAGAGATGTATAAACTACCAAAACTGAACCAGGAAGAAATAGAAAACCTGAACAGACCCATAACCAGTAAGGAGATTGAAGCAGTCATCAAAAATCTCCCAAAACACAAGAGCCCAGGCCCAGACGGCTTCCCAAGGGAATTCTACCAAACATTTAAAGAAGAATTAGTTCCTATTCTCCTGAAACTGTTCCAAAAAATAGAAATGGAAGGAAAACTTCCAAACTCATTTTATGAGGTCAGCATTACCTTGGTCCCAAAACCAGACAAAGATCCCATCAAAAAGAATTACAGACCAATATCCTTGATGAACACAGATGCAAAAATTCTCACCAAAATACTAGCCAATAGGATCCAACAGTACATTAAAATGATTATTTACTGTAAGCAAGTGGGATTTACTCCAGGGCTGTAAGGTCGGTTCAACATCCACAAATCAATCAGTGTGATACAATACATTAATAAGAGAAAGAACAAGAACCATATGATACTCTCAATAAATGCTGAAAAAGCATTTAACAAGGTACAGCATCCTTTCTTGATCAAAACTCTTCAAAGCATAGGGATAGAGGATACATACCTCAATATCATCAAAACCATCTATGAAAAGCCCACAGTGAATATCATTCTCAATGGAGAAAAACCGCTAAGATCAGGAACATGACAGGGATGCCCATTATCACCACTGCTATTCAACATAGTACTGAAAGTCCGAGCCGCAGCAATTAGACAACAAAAAGAAATTAAAGGCACCCAATTTGGCAAAGAAGAAGTCAAACTATCACTCTTTGCAGATGATATGATACTTTGTGTGGAAAACCTAAAAGACTCCACTCCAAATCTGCTAGAACTTGTACAAGAATTCAGTAAAGTGTCAGGACATAAAATCAATGCACAGAAATCCGTTGCATTTCTTTACACCAACAAGACAGAAGAAAGAGAAATTAAGGAGTCAATCCCATTTACAACTGCACCCCAAACCACGAGATACCTAGGAATAAATCTAACCAAAGAGGCAAAGATTCTGTATTTAGAAAACTACAAAGTATTCATGAAAGAAATTGAGGAAGACACAAAGAAATGGAAAAATATTCCACGCCCATGGATTAGAAGAACAAATATGCTACCTAAGGCAATCTACACATTTAATGCAATCCCTATCAAAATCCCATCCATTTTTTTTCAAAGAAATGGAACAAATAATCCTAATATTTATATGGAACCAGAAAAGACCTCGAATAGCCAGAGGAATGCTGAAAAAGCAAGCCAAAATTGGTGGCATCACAATTCCAGACTTCAAGCCCTATTACAAAGCTGTCATCATCAAGACAGTATGGTACTGGCACAAAAACAGACACATAGATCAATGGAACAGAATAGAGAGCCCAGAAATAGACCCTCAATTCTATGGTCAACTAATCTTTGACAAAGCAGGAAAGAATGTCCAATGGAAAGAAGACAGTCTCTTCAACAAATGGTGATGGGAAAATTGGACAGCCACATGCAGAAAAATGAAACTGGACCACTACCTTATTACCACACACAAAAATAGACTCCAAATGGATGAAAGACCTCAATGTAAGAAAGGAATCCATCAAAATCCTTGAGAAGAACACAGGCAGCAACGTCTTCGACCTCAGCTGCAGCAACTTCTTCCTCAAAACATCACCAAAGGCAAGGGAAGCAAGGGCAAAAATGAACTATTGGGATTTCATCAAGATCAAAAGCTTTTGCACAGCAAAGGAAACAGTCAATAAAACCAAAAGATAAAATAGATAAACCAAACCAAAAGAAGATATTTGCAAACAACATATCAGATAAAGAGCTAGTATCCAAAATCTAGGAGGCACTTATTAAACTCAACACCCAATGAACAAATAATCCAATCAAGAAATGGGCAGAAGACATGACAGACATTTCTGCAAAGAAGACATCCAGATGGTCAACCGACACATGAAAAAGTGCTCCACATCACTTGGAATCAGGGAAATACAAATCAAAATCACAATGAGATACCACCTCACACCAGTCAGAATGGCTGAAGTTCACAAGTCAAGAAATGACAGATGTTGGTGAGGATGCAGAGAAGGGGGAACCCTCCTACACTGTTAGGGGGAATGCAAGCTGGTGTAGCTACTCTGGAAAACAGCATGGAAGTTCCTCAAAAAGTTGAAAATAGAGCTACCCTACGACCCAGCAATCGCACTACTGGGTATTTACCCTAGAGATACAAACGTAGTGATCCGAAGGGACATGTGTACCTGAATGTTTATAGCAGCAATGTCCACAATAGCCAAACTATGGAAAGAACCTAGATGTCCACCAACAGATGAATGGATAAAGAAGAGATGGTATGTATGTATGTGTGTGTATGTGTCTGTGTGTGTGTCTGTGTGTGTGTGTATGTATATATATAAAATGGAATACTATGTAGCCAACAAAAGGAATGAAATCTTGCCATTTGCAACAACGTGGATGAAACTAGAGGGTATTATGCTGAGCAAAATAATTCAATCACAGAAAGACAATATTCATATGATCTCCCTGATAGGGAGGAGGAATGTGAGAGGCAGGGCAGGAGGTTTGGGGGGTATGGAACGAAAAAATGAAACAAGATGGGATTGGGAGGGAGACAAGCCATAAGAGACTCTTAATCTCACAAAATAAACTGAGGGTTGCTGGGGGAAGAGGAGTAGGGAGAGGGTGGTCGGGCTTTGGACCCTGGGGAGGGTATGTGCTATGGTGAGTGCTGTGAAGTGTGTAAGCCTGACGATTCACAGACCTGTACCCCTGGAGCTAATAATTTATTATATGTTAAGAACAAAACAAAACAAAACAAAAAACAAAAAAGCCCTGCAGCCTGTGGGTTTGCTGTCTAGTCAGCCTGAATCTAGGTGCTGAAATTCTACCCTGTGGGACACTGACATGTCTTGGCCCATCCTGAACTATTAGGAGCTGTTAAAAATATAGTACATTGCTTGGACAAGCACACAGGTTTGTGAGATGAACAAGATTTGGAGACGGGCTGAATAAAAAGGTTCATCTCATATCCAAGGCCACTCCTTCAAGACTGGGAGAGGTGGTTATACATCTACTACATAGAAATCAACATAGAGAATCAAGCAAAATGAAAAGATAGAGGAATATGTTCCAAATGAAAACAAAACCTCAGGAAAAAAAAAAAACCTTAATGAAACAGAGGTAAGTAATTTACCTGATAAAGAGTTCAAAGTAATGGTAATAAAAAATCTTTACTGAACAGGTGAGAAGAATGGATGAACACAGTGAGAATTTCTATGAAGAGATGGAAAATATATGAGTGTCCCAAACAGAAGTCATAGAGGTGAAGAATGTAATGACTGAGCTGAAAAATACACCACAGGTGTTCAGCAACAGAATAAATGAAGCTGAAGAAAGGATCATTCTACCCAAAGATAAGCCAATGGAACTCACCAATCAGAGCAAGAAGAAGAAAAAAAAGAATGAAATAAGGGAAGACAGCTTAAAGGCCATATTGGACAACAGAATAACATTTTCATTGTAAGGTTCCCAAGAGAAAAAGAGAATGAAAGGGATAGAAATCATATTTGAAGAAATAATGGCTGAAAATTTCCCTACCTTGGGGAAGGAAATAGGAATCCAGATCCAAGAATCCCAGAGAATTCCAAAAAAGATCAATCCAAAGAGACCCACACCAAGATACATTATGATTAAAATGTCAGAAGTTAAAGAAAAAAAGAGAATATTAGAAGCAGCAAGAGAGGGACTCTTGGGTGGCTTGGTTGGTTAAATGACTGCCTTTGGCTCAGGTCATGATCCTAGATCCTGGGATTGAGTCCTGCATTGAGCAGGGAGTCTACGTCTCTCTCTGACCCTCACCCCCCTCCTGCTCTCTGAAGTAAATAAATAAAATATATTTTTTAAAAAGCAGCTAGAGCAAAATAATTTGTTAAGTACAAGGGATCCCCCATAAGAGTTTCAGCACAATCTTCACAGGTTAGAAGGGAGTGGCAGGATATATGCAAAGTGCTGATGGAAAAATCTAACCAAGAATACTCTACCCCGCAAAATTTTCACTAAGAACTGAAGGAGATCAAATTTTCCAGATAGCAAAAGCTAAAGGAATTCATTACATAATGATGAAGGGACTTCATGAAGCTGAAAAGAAGTGGCTTAATTAGTAACAAGAAAACAGGTGAAACTAAAATTCAACTGGAAAAATCAATCTTTAGTAAAGGTAGTGGATTCATTATTATAAGGGTAGAATGATGGTTAAAAGACACAAGTGGTAAAAAATAACTATGATTATAATAACTAGGGGATACACAAGATGAAAAGACGTAAAATGTGACACCAAAACCAAAACATGACAGGAGGAGGGTAAAATGTTCAGCTTAAAATGGGATCAAAGTTGTTATCAATTTAAAATAGATTGTTACAGATATAACTTGTACATGTAAGACTCATGGTAACCACAAAATAAAAACCTACAGTAAATACAGAAAAGATAAAGGCAAAAGAATATAAGCATACAGTTAAAGAAAGTCTTTGGGTGCTTGGGTGGCTCAGTTGATTAAGCAACTGCCTAAACCTGGGTCTTGATCCCGGAGTCCCACATCAGGCTCCCTGCTCCATGGGGAATCTGCTCCCTCTGACCTTCCTCCCTCTCATCCTTTACCTCACTGTCTCAAATAAATAAGTAAAATCTTTAAAAAAAGAAAGTCATCAAACCACAAAGGAAGAGAGCAAAAGAAGGAGAAAGGAGCAGAAGGGAACTTCAAAAACAGCTAGAAAACAGCTAACAAAATGACAATAAGCATATAGCTATCAGTAAATTACTTCAAATGTAAATGGACTGAATTCTCCAATCAAAAGACACAGAGTGGCTGAATTGATTAAAAAACAAGACTTGAAAAAATGTTGAGGCTACTGTTTAGAAAAGAGACTATGTGCTAGAGGCTAGGACGAATGGCTGGAGCACTCTAAGAGTCCACACTAAAGGGATGATGGCTTGGAATAGATGGCAGGTAGAGTGAGTGTGGAAACAGGAAGACCAGTTGGGGAGCTATTGCAGTAATTAATGCAGGAGGTGATAGTGTAGACCAAGCTGGTAGCTGTGATGGTGGGGAAGCATTTAGATTCGGGATATATTTTGAAAGAGTAGAGTTGATTTAATGATGGGCTGGATGTGTGATATGGGCAAAAGACAAGTTAAGGATGGTATACTGAGTTGAACAGCATCCTCCAAAAGCCCATGTCCACTCAGAATCTGTGGAAATAGGGTTCTTGCAGGTAAAATCAAGCTAAGATAAGGTCACACTTGATTAGGATGGGTCCTACATTTAATGACTGCTGTCCTTATAGACACAGAGACACACAGAGGTAGGAAAGCCTTATGTATGTAGGGGCAGAAATGAAAGTCATCAGAAGCTAGGAAGAGGCAAGGAAAGATTCTTCCCTAGAGCCGTCAGAGGAAACCTGGCCCTGCTGACACCCTGATGTCAGACTTCCAGCCTCCAGAACTATGAGAGAATAACTTTCTTTTATTTTAAGTTGCCCACTTTGTGTATTTTGTTACAGGTGTGTTAGAAAACAAATACAGATGATTCCAAGGTTTTTGGGCTGAGCCAGATGCAAAAATGGAGAAATCACTTACTAAGAAACACTGGGATAAAAGGCTTGTCGAGGGGATTAAAAGCTCAGTGTTTGATGTATCAAGCTTAAGATGTTTGTTAGGTATCCAAGTGGAGATGTTGAGTAAGTAAGCAGAAATCAAGTATGAAGTTTGGAGGATGGAGAAGAGGCCATAGACATAAAATCAGAAGTCATAAGCTTGGCACAGAGAGTACTTAAAGCAATAATTAGATGAAATAATTAGATGAAATAAACAAAGGAGTGAACAAACAGAGAGGAGATATGGAAGGATTAAAGGTAAGTGTAGAAAAAGGACTATCAAGAGACTGTAGGTCATGTCTGGACTAAAAACCTGCTTGAAAATACACTCTAGCAAAAATAATAAGCACATCTTAAAAAGAGGAAGAGTTGAGACACAAGAAACAATGACCAATTTAGAAACTAACAAATATTAAGTTATTTAAATAATAACTAATTATTATTAGTAATAACTAATGCTAAAAATGGTTATAATAATGACAGTTTGAAATATTGTAATCTCAAACTGAGAGATAGATGATGGTGAGGGAGATCAAAGTAAAACTAACTGTTTTATAGTTTGGGGTAGAATATAGATATGAGTTAATTATAGGTATTGCTAAAAATGAGTTTAACTAGGTTAATGTATTAAAAATTTTGAAGGCAATTACTAGAAAAACAGAGTATTATGTAGATGTTTGAAAATCCCAAAGAGGGGGAAAAAAACAAAGATTAATTAATCTAAGAGGAAGTATAAAATTTGAAAAAGCCAATAGGCATAGAAGAAAATGAAAATACAATTAAAGACTTACTCTTACAAGAAAACTACGGACAGTATGTTTTATGGTTGAGTTATTCTATGTCTTTAAGGAGGGGCAGGTCATATAAAGTATCCCAGAACACAGAAAAAGGTAGAAAGCTAAAGAAATCATTATAGTATATGTGCTGCCGAAGCGAGCACTAAAGAAATCATTATAGAAGGCTGTTATATTCCTGGTGTCAAAACTGAACTAGCATACACAAAAAGATACCTAGATCAAGGTGACTTATGAACACAGGAGTAAAATTCCTAAATTAAATTGGCATATTGAATACAAAAGTGTATCAAATGAACAATCCACTATACTCAAGGAAACTAATCATAGGTGATGGAATCCTTCTTTATGTTGAGTGTGATGGTCTCAGGAGCATATGTATTTTTCAAAACTTGCAAGATACTGTTTGCAAATTTTACCTTAAGCTTTACAAATGAAAAAAATAAACCAATCCATGAAAATGTTCAGAAAGCTAGAAATAGAAGGAATCTACCTGAGATGGACATACAATAAGCAATTCTTATACCTACTGATAACAACTACCCTTAATGATTAGAATCATCCTTGTTAATGTCATGAATATGGCAAAGATGTACAGCTTCCCGCTGACACAAAAGAAGGGTAAAATGCAACATATTTCTTATTTGCAAACCTCTTTAACAGCTTCTCAGATCACATAAAGTCCAAGTCCTTTCCATGGTCCTACTGGCCCAGGACAAT
This sequence comes from Mustela lutreola, assembly GCF_030435805.1. NCBI lineage: Eukaryota > Metazoa > Chordata > Mammalia > Carnivora > Mustelidae > Mustela > Mustela lutreola. Next base: position 65,185,795 of record NC_081298.1, on the reverse strand, counting down.
GTGGTGTCACTTACTGTTCCTTGCCTGGTTCGCTCTGACTCCACTGCTCTTGATGTTCCCCCTGCATCCAGGCACTTAGACCTCCAACTGCCAGAATTCTTTGGCCACAGTCTGCATGACTTACTCCTTCTCTACCTTCAGCTCAAGTGTCACCTCCACAGGAGGGTCTTTCTTAAGCTCCCTATTTAAAATTCACCTATCTCCATTCACCATCAGCATTCATTATCTTCCTCTCCTGATTTACCTTTCTTCACTACATACCATCATCTAACATGCCATATATTTTATTGCTACGCATTCTCTTCTCCCCACTTTGGAAAATGTAAGTGCACCAAAAAAACAACAACAACAACAAAAAAAATAAAAAAAAAAAAAACAAAAAAAAAACCCAAAAACCTCCCAGGATCAAAAGGAGTTCAGTAAATAAATATATAACACCTGGTAGCATTCCTTTTCAGTTCTCTTGGGTATATACCTGAGAGTGGAATTGCTGGGTCATATGATAACCAGATGTTTACCTTTTGAGGAACTGCTGAAGTGTCTTTCAAAGAGGCTGCGTCATTTTGGATCCTACCAGCAACTGATAGCGGGGTTCCAATTTCTCAGTACTCTTGTCAACACTGGTTATTGTTTGTCTTTGATTTTAGCTATTTAAGTAGGTATGAAGAAGTACCTCTGTGTGGTTCTGATTTGAAACTCTAATGATTAACAATGCTGACAGTGTCCTTCCATATACGTATCAGGCATTTGTAGACATTCTTGAGAGAAATGTCTATTTAAATCCTTTGCCCATTCTTTTACCTTTTTATTGTTGGGTTATAAGAGTTCTTTATATATTGTGCCACTACCTATTTCAGTAAATAAAATTTTCTCTGAACATAGCCACATTTATTCATTTAGGTATTGTCTGCAAAGCCTAAATTATTTACAATCTTGATTCTTTACGGAAAAGCCTGTTGACCTCTGATTCAAAAATGAGTTATGGGGAAAGAATTAGATAAATATTCTGAAAATAAGAGGCTGGACAGTCATGAAACAAATCCATGTATTTATGAGAAATTCAATTGTTGATTTGGTTTGATTTCAAACCACTGAGGGGAACATGGGCTAATCAGTTGATAGTGTTACAATAATTTATTAACCACTGAAAAGAATAAAGCTAGAATCCTATGTTATACCATCTATAAAAAATCAAACTATAAAAAATGATAATAACATAGAGAACATTGTTAGAATGTTGGAGTAGGAAAAATCATTTTTCTCTGACATAAAAATTAAACACTTTGCTAGTATAAAACGTACATAAATAAGGTTGCAAGAAAATAGTTGCATCATATATAACAGACAAATGAATAAGATATAAGGAGTTTGTACAAATCATTTTTTAAAAGTGATAATGGATATGAATGGGCAATTTGTAAAGGAAAAATAGTCAATGCTCAAATTCAGAAGTAATTGGAGAAATGCAAATTAAAACAATGGGATATCAATTTTTTATCCACACTACAGACACAATTATATAAAACCAGATAATGTTAAACACTGGCCAAGGTGCATAAAGAAATATTGCTGAAACACAGTCAAGTACCCAATTCCTCTTCTAGGTATCCACACTAGAGACTTTCAATAAGAGGTATATAAAGAGGCATTTATAGAAATAATGTTCGTTATAATAGTGTTTGTGATAACAAACCCTAACCAATCTCAGTGTCCATCAAAAGGAGCTTGATTAAATAAACTATGACGGATGCATACCGTAAAATATTTTGCTGCAATTAAGAAGAATGAAGAACATCTCTATATTTTTACTTGGAAAGATCTCTAAATACCTTTTGTTAAGGGAAGTAAAAATCAGCTCAGAACGAAATTTACCACTGTGATAATTATAATGAATTGTTATTTTAATAATTCACTTTAAAAGGTTACAGTGTTAATATTTAGCAATAATATGCATTCATGGTATCCAAAAAGAATCAACTCCTGGAAGAAACTTTTAGAACTATACCATCTAAGAGTTTTTAAAAACTGCTTATGAGCATTTATGTCTATCATGCACAGGGAAGATGAGTGGAATGGTATTCACCAAACTCCTGAGAGTAAATCCTGGGTAAAGAAATAAAATCTGGATGAGGGTACCAGACACTTTCATATTTTGCTTCTTCTATCTGCATAATTTCATCTTTATGAATATGTAGTTATATATTAGCTACATGTTTAGAAAACATAAGATAAAACCTATTAGACTCATGTATAATTTAAATATATTGTGGCTAATTTTTTGAGTGTGTGCTTGTCCTTAGAAAATGAAAATTTGTTTTTTAAAGTCCTAGAAAATATTTTAAGGTTTATAAAATATACCAAAGAGGAATTACATACTACATGTCCTCAATTCCAAGACACTGATTTTAAGATACACCATTAATTTAATAATAGTTTTTCAGGGAAAAAAAGAGACAATCACACTGAATGTATAAGATGATTATATGATGCATTTCAACTTCACAAATGTTTTTAGATAAAATGACAATTATAGGGCACCTGGGTGGCTCAGTTAGTTAAGCAACTGCATTCAGATCCTGGAGTCTCAGGTTCAAGTCCTACTTCAGGCTCCCTGCTTGGCAGGAAGTCTGCTTCTCCCCTGACCCTCCCCCCTCTCATGCTCTCTCTCTCTCATAAATAAATACATAAACAAACAAACAAACAAACAAATAAAATCTTTTTAAAAATGACAATTATGATATGCATCACATTTTGCCGAGAGTAAGGAAGTGGAAGCTTTATTTTCTCCCTTTGATGAATAAATACATGCTTGCAAACTGTTGAAATTCAGCCATATGCCTGAATATGGGAAAACCCACTATCCACTATGAAATCTCTATGTGAGTAAAACATACTGCTCCTGAGCGTTACAAGATCTCACCTTATTTGGAAATGGAAATTTGTTTGGTTCCACTTTGCCAGGTGCGGGAATTGCAGAAAGTGGTGGGAGCCAGGTCATCTCCTAAATGGTGGGAAAAAACAAACAGCACTGTAATACAGGGAGTATTTAAAGTCAGTAGCTATCAGAGCCTGCCTTAATAACACTGGGAAGGGACTGAAATGAAGAGATGAATAAAGAATAAAAGGGATTTTTTTTTAAAAAAAGGATGTGAGATCTGCTTTCATGATCTCTTTTCCTAATTTTACCAACTCTTGGTTCCATGGCTATCCCCATGCTCCCTTTGTATCTTAAAAAAGTCTGCAAGGCTGTCCTATTTTCGATTCATTTAAGCTCCTGAGTAAAGGGACAACCTAGTAGTAAAAGTTATATGGGAAACACTGTACAAAGGGGACTGCATCTCTTAGACTCAATCCCACAAAAATTCACAGGATGTTTCTGTAGGAATGTACAAAGTGACTTTAGGGTCATTATGAGAGGAATCTTTATTTCAGTAGAAACTAGTATTAGGATGAGTTTCCAATAAGCCCCACACAACACTTTGGTCTTCATAAAAATTTCCTTCGGGGAGAAGTGAAATCACACCTATGAAATAGAGAGAAAAGGAGGGAGGGAGGGAGAGAAGTGTCATTTTCATAACACAGTATTAAGAATACAACTTTAGCTCAACACACAATCATCTGTCATCTGCTTTCTGACAGAAACTTTCACTAAACCGTGAGAGAGGGTGAGCGCTGTTTATACACTTGGAGTTTTCTTCCTCAGTTCCATCTCCTGGAAGGTACCTGCATTTACTAAATGATTGTACAATTAAATTGGATCAATCAATTTCTGATTACCAGCAAACTTACTTGGAGTTTACAGATAAGTTTTGAACCCCCCCCCCTTTTTTAAATTTCTTTCCTCTTTCAAACCTAAGCAAGCATAGAAGCAGTAGTTGATCCATTTTAGGAAAAGTGAGAAACTCTTTTTAGGTGAAGACATCTCACCTCCCTTGGGGAAAAGGGATTCTGTCAGGTTTTTCAAATCAAAGAGATTCTTAAGAGTGGTCTTGTGCCTTTAAAAAAATATTTATTTATTTATTTATTACTTTTATTTTTATTAACATATAAGGTATTATTTGTTTCCGGGATACAGGTCTGTGAATCATCAGTCTTACACAATTCACAGCATTCACCATTGCACATACCCTCCCCAATGTCCATAACCCAGCCACTCTATCCAACCCCCTCCCTTTTAGCAGCCCTCAGTTTATTTCCTGAGATTAAAAGTCTCTTATAGTTTGTCTCCTTCCCCAGTGCTATCTTGTTTCATTTTCCCTCCCTACCCCCCCACGACCCCGACCCTGCCTCTCAAATTCCTCGTATCAGAGAGATCATATGATAATTGGCATAATACCCTCTAGTTCCACCCATGTCGTTGCAAATGGTAAGATTTTGGTTTTTTTGATGGCTGCATAGTATTTGATTGTATATATATACCACATCTTCTTTATCCATTCATCTGTTGGCAGACAGCAAGGCTCTTTCTATAGTTTGGCTACATGGACACTGATACTTAAACATTCAGGTGCACTTTTTTTTTTTTTTTTTTTTTTAAGGTAAGTCTCCTCCTTCAGCTCCTTGGATAATGCAGAGCCACACAGAGAGGGAGCAGAGGGGAAGGTCAAATCCACCTGGAAGGATTTACTTATCATCTCTCGCCCACCTTGACACCTGCGCCATAGGTGGGTTAAGCTTGTAAGCATTTGAGATGTTCCCTCCATTCTGCTATTACAAAGGTCTCCCCAATGGAAAGCAAAGGAAGATCCAGTGACCTTCTCCATCCCTCTCCATCCCTCCCTTCTCCATACCTCTTCTCCCCAGAGCCCCAAGTATCTTCCCATTCTATCCTGTATCTATCCCTGTTGTCTCTTTGGAGGAGGCTGTTAAGCAGGACTGCTGAGTTTGTGTCCAGGAACAAAGTGGGTGCTCAGTATATTTTTGAATGAATGCCAAATTGAATAGTATCTCTGCAATATCTCTGCCATCCTAATCATACCTTTTAACCCGAATTACTTTAATAGCTCCCTTATTGGTTATGTTTCTTTTGTTATTGATCAATCCACTATACTCCAGCCAACTCAATTTCCCTAGACTACAGATGCAGACAAAAAGCTTCACTGCTTTTATATATATATATATATATATATATATATATATATATATATATATATATATATATATATATAACACAATATGATGGTGACCATGGCCATGATGTCTCCTGTTGTGCTTTGCAGCTTTCAGAGCACTTCCATACAAGTTTTTTTTTTTTTTTAACATTTTATTTATTTATTTGAGAGAGAGACACATAGTGAGAAAGGGACCACAAACAGGGGGAGTGGGAGAAAGAAGAGCAGGCTTCCCTCTGAGCAGGGAGCCTGATGCGGGTCTCAACTCTAGGACCCTGTGATCATGACCTGAGCCAAAGGCAAATGCTTCACAACTGAGCCACCCAAGTGGCTAATTAAAAAACTTAACAAATTTTTAAATTCACACTCAACCTTTAATCACCACTATGCCCATACTGCAGGTGAGGGAGTCAAAGCTTAAAGAGATGAACTGATTTGCCCAAGTTCACTGAATTCATAATGCACCACTGAAATTTGCACATAATTCTCATACTTCCAGCCCAGTATTTGTTTTTCACTCCACTACATTTGCTCTCAAAGACCTCACCCTCATATTCAAGAACTTCTACGAGCTCCTGGTTTTCAGCCTTGTGTCTTTTTTGTTAGTCTACATGCACTCTGTGTATAGGGGAAACTACAGTCTTTGTTTTCACTTACATTTTACTCTTTGTGTGTGAATGCCTTATTCTTACATGCTTTTTGGGTTTCTATCCACTCATGAAGGCTCATTTCAAACATCATCTATGTCTTGAGGCCTTTGCTGATTACCCTTCTACTTCAATATGATACAACAATTTTCTTCTCATGCTCCTCCAATGCACTTATTTTTCTCTCTCATAGTAAAGGTCAGATTCTTTTTTGTGTTCAACTTTACGAGTATACACCTCAGTCTGCACAAAACCATTTCTCCCTCTTCTGATATCCTTCCTCCAAAGCAGAACAGAAATCATACTTTAGAATCTCAGTAATCTCTTTCAATAACATTCAGATCTATTAAACATAATCCTATAAAGAAGGACTCAAAATTTCTTCAAGAGGGACAGTGCCTACTTATCGTTGTATAGACTGAAGCACATTATATACTAAGCACTCAAAATTAACTCCCTGAATTAACTGAATGCCATATTTCAATGCAAAATTACTATCTTTATTTTAATTCTAGCTAAGTATTTCCATGTGACTTTTCCATCTAATGAAGTCTGCTAAATATATGAAGGAAGGGTAAAGACAACAGGGTTGCTTAAAACATTTAAATCTTTAGAATTTCCAAAAATATAAGAATTCTTTACTATTTAAAGAATTAAATTCTTTACTATTTAAAACTATTTAAATGTATACTTTATTTCTACTTCCTCTTTTGCCACTTACTAGCTCAGTGAGCTTAGGTAAATCACATCTTCAGTAAACTGCAGTGACTTCAAACTACAGACTTAGGAATCAATCAAATCTCAGCTTGTGGTATTTTAGAACCAGAGGAAGTAGCGATGTTAATGATCTCAAAGTTTAATTATGAAGATTAAATGAGATAATATATTTAAAGAGCATAGCGTAGGTTCCCTTATGTTTAATCATTCAATAAAAGACAGTACTGTTTAAAACCAAACTGAGTTTCAAAATTCTTATCTCTAAAATGAGAAACAGAATTTCTTTATGAGCTTTAGATATCGGGAAATTGAGATGAGAGAATATATGGGAAAATTTTTTTTTAATATTTGTTTTTGAGAGAGAGAGAGAGAGAGAGAACACAAGCAGGTGGTAGGCGCAGAGGGAGGAACAGACTTCCCACTGAGCAGGGAGTCTGATGCAGGTCTTGATCCCAGGACCCTGGTATCACCATCTGAGCCAAAGGCAGATGGTTAACTGACTGAGCCACCCAGGCACCCTAGGAAAGTTTTTTATAAAAAAATGAAGCATTATGCAAATGTAATCCACAATTAAACCTAATAATAATTAATACAAACTATGTAGTATTAAAACAGAAAGTTATTTAAAGCAATTATGATCCCTAAGTATATTCTGTACTCTACATTGGAGAAAATATCCCTAAGCTTTCTCATGGGAACAGAGCCTTGACATAATAACAATGAGATAAGATTTGGATTTTTTAAAAAAGTGCTTAATTTGTACCTTATTTCTAGTAGTTTAAAATGTAAAAAAAAGGTAAAGTTTTTCATAACTGCTAACATTTCACTTAGTCTATCTCACAGCATTCTCACAGGAAAGATTCCTGTCTGTTGTCAGGTGGTCAATCCCATGCCACTGTGTCCACTGTTCTCCACCCTCACTCATGCTCCTGACTTCTCTGGTCTTAACCGGTCCTTCATCACTGCACTGTTCCTCCTTCCCCCACTTGTCTGTCCAGTAGCCACAGGCTACTGTGTCCCTGACCACCACAGGCTGTGAGTTTATCTAAAACAGGATGACAATAGAATATAAGGCCAACTACTCCAGAGTTTAGGGAGCTACCTTCTGATCTTCTAAAGTCCCTTGCCATTTCTTTGATCTGCCTGCCTTTGTTCCTCTTTGATTTCTTGTCCCTTAGGAATGAGGTCACACCCTATTCCTCAACACTAAGAGGGCCCCAGTTTTGAGTTTGGGTTCCTTAGCCAAATGGTAGGATGTGGAATCAGACATATCTGTCTTAACACAGCCTCACCAGTCCCATTTCTTTAAGCAGATGTCTAGTTACCCAAGGGACATATTTCAGGGTGTCTTCTTATTTTTTAGATAAGCTTCAAATGCCAAGTCTCTTTATAGTAAATACACTCACTCTTCTGCTAAATGAAGGAACAGATGGTTAAATGATAACAGTATAGGATACTGCATTTCATTAACTGTCCAACTTTTCTCTATCCTCTATATAACAGTTTTCAGAAGGTCATGGGATACATGGGCCAGTGTCCGTTTTCATGTCTATTATGCAGCAAGCTTGACCCTGAGTCCCAGGAATCCAGAACATCAAGGTGAGCAGACTTTCATGTACTCATTTTACATAACCCTCTCCCTTCTATGTAGCTACCAACTTACTCTGGCATCACCTGAATCTGCCTGTCCGAGGATAAATGGTCAGAGGTTTGGGGATCTATTCATTACACAGTGTGACTATTATTTGAGGTGAGAAGAAATGAAAGTTAAATTTTAGTCTGAAATCTTGAGAGTTCAACATGAATATATTGTAGTATAAAGATCTGCACAGTATATTTAGTTTGCAAATAGAGTAAATTAGAAAAATTCTGAACAATATTTAAATTTTCTTATTAAAATCAGCGAATAGAGAAATAATTTCCCTGGTCTCTCTCCCTGTCTTCTGTCGCCCCACTACAGTCTATCTTGATCACGAAGTGTTTTATTTAAAATAGTTCTACACCGCACTTGCTCAAAAGCTCCCAAGGACTCTGGTCCAAGCATTCAAGATGCTCTGTCATATGGCGCCATCAAGAAACACTGCAATGTTACTGCTTGCTACTTTTCTATATGGTCCTCCCCTCCTCCCTGCCAGATGGGCTTACTTCTTGTCCTGTCCTATGTTTTCCTGTCCCGACATTTTCTGTTTTTCCTTTCATGTTACTCCAACTTCACTTACCTCTTCTTTAAAAAAAAAAAAAAAAAAAAAAAAATCATTTATTTGAGAGAGAGTGAGTGAGCGAGAGAGAGTGGAGGGACGAGGGGCAGAGGAAGAGGGAGAGAGCGAATCTCAAGCAGACTCCCTGCTAAGCAGGGAGCCCAAAGTGGGGCTCAATCTCATGATCCTGAGATCACGACCTGAGCCGAAATCAAGGGTTGGATGCTTAATGACTCAGCCACCCAGGCGTCCCTTACCTCTTCCTTCTTTCTCATGCCTTGTCTCCTTACGAAAGTCACTGACCAGTGTGATCCTTAGTAAGCACTCTGCATTACATAGCACCTGTGTCCCTTATTTCACATTTCCACGCTACCTGGGCTGTGAGTTTATCTTTCATATGTTACCACTATCAAACTAAACATTTTTTAAACCGCTATTAGTTTAGAACCTCTTTGAGGGAAGGGATTGTGCCTTTGAAACTCTCTTGTAGCTCTTTGGAGGCCCAGCACAATGGATAAAATAATAGGAATTCGTTTAACTTCTCTGGGATTCTCTTTTCTCTTCTTTTAAAATGATGGCACCAATAAGCTATACTTGTCCTACCAAATACATATGATGGTTGCCAGAATCAGAAGAGACTGAAATTCTTCTTTCTCTTTCAGCAATGTTTCAACAGTTGCTGCCAACTCTGAGGTCTGCTAAAAAGGGGTGTCTATCCCCACAGGCCTGGCAAATGACCACAGCTAACTCCAGAATTCTTTGTGCTCAGAAACTCACTCTTTTCAAAATAAAACACAGGATTAATTCTGTCACTTGGGAATAAAAATATAAAATGCCAAAGTCAATTTTTATACGTGGCAGTGACTGCTGCAGATCAGAGCATTACTTTGTTTTCAGTTTCCGTATCCGAATAATCCCTCAGCTTTTCAGTTCTTTCACACGTATTATTCATGTTATGACACTCTTCTCAGATAAGTGCTGCCAACAACAGAACAGTGTAATTTTTATTACACTGCATATCCTTTAAATACGGGTAGCTAACAAGAGCACTGTGTCTGGTGAAGGGAAATGCTGCTGCAGGTCCATACCTGGGAGTCAGAGCACCAGCCCTCGAGTAAGAAAAATCGGAAGCAGCACCCTCATTCTTACCTCTTGAGGGTGGGGAGTGCATTCTAACTGTCAGTCCATTCCTGGGCTTTATTTATTTATTTATTTATTTATTTTTAAAGATTTTATTTTATTTATTTATTTGAGAGAGAAAAAGAGCAAGCAAGAGAGAGAGCATGAGCATGGGGAGGGATAGAGGACGAGAGAGACGTATATCCCTGCCAAAGGCAGCCCGACACAGGGCTCGATCCCAGGACCCTGAGATCATGACCTGAGCCGAAGGCAGATGCTTAACTGAGTGAGCCACCCAGGCGCCTGCATCCCTAGACTTCAACAGACTCCAGGGTCAGACTTGAAGGCTGGGCAGATTGGGGCTTCAAATAAGAAGGCTGAAGTTACCCCCTAAATCAACAAAAATTCAAGAACATCCTCATTTTGTTACTATAGAAGAAGGACCTAGAGTCTGCAAAATAATGGTAAATATAGTGTATTCATGTCCATTAAGAATAACAATGATCATTATTTTCATGGAAATACTACTCATGGAAAGCTTTTAGAAAAACAGTGGTGGCTGGAAAAGAAAAGCACCTTCTGTTTTTTTTATAGTACAGCTTAGGCTACTAAAATTACAAGTATGCAAATAACCAATAAAAATGTCTAACTGCAGCATTACCAAAAATCATAGTGAAATCTTGTTTCTTTATATTGAAAACTCAGGAATATGTCCAATTTGAACTAAAATTGACCTGAGAGGGGGATTCCCAGGAGCCATATCTATATTTTCTGGTCTCCTCCATGTCCCCTGGGTGGGAGAATCTCAGATTGGAACACTAACTAATCTCAGCCAGTCCTTTTTAAAAATTTTTATTTTTTTATTAACATATAATGTATTATTTGTTTCAGGGGCACAGGTCTGTGGTTCATCAGTCTTATTGCATTCACAGCGCTCACCAGCCAGTACTTTCTAACTTAAGCCTATCCCTTGGCTCTCAATGAGGTTGATCACCAATGGATAAAACAGAGGGTGTACCACGTAGTAAAGAATAATTGAATCAAATTGAGAAAGTTTTAAAATCAGCTTTCACAGGGACGCCTGGGTGGCTCAGTGGGTTAAAGCCTCTGCCTTCAGCTCAGGTCATGATCCCAAGGTCCTGGGATCAAGTCCCACATCGGGCTATCTGCTCAGTAGGGAGCCTGCTTCTCCGTCTCTCTCTGCCTGCCTCTCTGCCTACTTGTGATCTCTGTCAAATAAATAAATAAAAATCTTAAAAAAAAAAAATCAGCTTTCACAGACCGGGCAAGACAAAGAGAACACGTGTATTAGATAACAATATGGGCTTATGGTGGGGATGGAAAAACACAAAAGCAAGCCTTCAACCTGGAAATTCCAAGGCGGCCTGAAGGGTGTGCATCACACTTCCTTCTCGGGCCATAAGATTTTCAGTTCTCCCATGCCCATATAGTGTCTGGCCTTTCCTATTTCCTTCACATGTAAAGAGTGACTGCTTTTAATGAAATCCATCCTGTGTACTACAGACCCATCTCATCTCCCTGACTTCAGCATCCCTGCGAACTCTGGACTCTCCAACGAAAGGATAAGAGCTCGGAGAGAAGCCAAGATACAACGGCTATTCCAAAAAAAAAAAAAAAATTATTTCATGCCAGAACCTTCATTTTAGACTTTTCTGAAGATTTCTTGTTCTAGATGCAGCTTTACCGTTTTCAAGTTTTCTTTCGGGGCAGGAAGGTGGATGTGACCTGTCTTACTCTCTTGTTCCTCTGTGTTAAGTGCATTCTGTCTTATCTATTAACTTGGGGTCTTCTGGAATAAGAACTGTACATTTTATAATTCATTTTTAGATTTGCCTGGCTTTCAATATTCATTCTTCCCCCTGGGCTTAAAAATATCTCAATTCCTCTTCTTTAACTGTGGATTGTTTCTAGAATTGAACATTGTGCTAAAATAATAAAAGCAGTAAAATCTGGGGCACCTGGGTGGCTCAGTCGTTAAGCATCTGCCTTTGGCTCAGGTCATGATCTCAGAGTCCTAGGATCCAGCCCTGTGTCTGGCTCCCTGCTCAGCAGGGAGTCTGCTTCTCCCTCTCCTCTGCTGCTCCCCCTTGCATATGCATGCGGGCACGTGCTTGCTCTCTCTCGCTTTCTCTCTGATAAATAAAAAAAATCTAAAAAAAACAAAAAAAAAAAAAGGTAGCAAAATCTACTTGGGTTCTCAGAATTTAAAGAAGAGGGTTTTAATGTTGAGTATACAGCTGCAGGAACTTAATGACTCTTATTAAACCCAGGTGAAAACTTCACTCCTGAGTTCCTGCTGCAACACACAGACACCTGCCAGTTTCCTGCGCTCTTAAGAGCCTTGTGCTCCTGTTGATAAGCACTGATTAGTCTAACTTTAAAAGATGGTTTAAAAAAATAAAGTGTTTGGAGGCAGTAAGAGGATTTCCCAAATTCTGAATGTGAGGCTGGTATTTTCCTGTACCGTTTCTAAGAATAAGTCATATTAAGCCTCGGTTTAGCAGAACTGAGGCAAATTCCTGACCAGCTCATGAGAAAGGTCGTTTTATTAATGTTATCATTGTCACCTTATTTTTGACCTACATAATATCTTTTCGTGACAGCACAAACACCAGAAATAAGCCCTGTTAGTAGACATATAGACTGTAATTAATCTCAGAACTAGCTGTGTTTTGCAATAATGAAACAGCTCTTTCATATGTGTCTAAGGGTAGAGAAGGTATTATTTGGGACAGAGAGAAAGACTATGGAAGCCAGAAGGGTAAGAGGGTGATAATTACATTCTTGTCCATGCTTTCCTTTTACCATGTTGCCCAACCCAATTCCACAGACAGATAATCAGAAATGTGCATTTGACAAAATCTCTCAATTCCAGAGAAGAGGAATGGCAGAACAAAACAGGTTTGGAGTCAGCATCTGGGAAACCACGTGTCCTCTTGGCCCTGCTGTGAACTGGCAGAATGACCCTGGGCAGGTTTGCTTTGCTGATTACTGATGTCCTTGTCTGTGAATTGGTGTTAATCACCCTATCTTGCAGGATTACTAAATCGGTTAGTGACAAAGTACCCAGCACAGCGTCTGGCATGAAGTAGGTGCCCTCGGAAGGTGATCAGTGCTGTTATCACTACTTTTATAATTAGTGTTGGCAGCTTTTGGCTTGGACTTTGGGAAGATAAGAGGATGACTATAGGAGAAGACATTTATGAGTTTGTTTTTTAATCTATTTCACTCCGTTAATTATTTAATATTTAACTGGTTAATTATTCATAGTCAAATAGAAGGCATAATGAAAGTGTGCTTATTAAACAATAATTTGCTTCCCTCACTCCCTTTGCCACTAGGGCACCATGTGCACAGAGGGGAGGGGGTGCTGTCGCATCATCTGGTATTTTTCTCAAATGGTACAATTACTAGTAAGCAAAATGCATTCCCTTTCCGAAAGCTGGTTTGGGGTTCTTTTTTTTTTTTTTTTTTTGGTTTGGGGTTCTTAAGAGTTAGAAGCGTTGTCTTTATGCCTACAGACTACCCATGGCCAACAGTTAGGGCAGTTCAGCTGGTACACTGGCTTGAGAGCTCTTCTAAGAAGACCTGATGGAGCCAATGGGAAAAGGTGAATACAGGGGTGGAAAGTAATCTGGTCACAGGGGCAGGAGTCAGCCTGGAGGCAGGGCACAGAGCAAGGTAGGCAGACTAGACAAGAAAAGACCTTGAGAGCCACTGGGGCTGAGATAAAAAGTCCCTGGGATAGTAGGCTGTCCGGTTCCCCAGAGGGAAGGCAAGTCTCAGCTGCTGTGGCACCCTTAGCACAACCTTGCTAATGGGGCACGTTTTTCTCCCTTTCAAGCCCTTTCCCAGCTAAGTTCCCCTCCACCACGCAGGTTTCTATGAGCTTCACTCAAGTATTTCTTCTCAGTTTGAGAGGTGATTTATAGAAATCACTGAGTGGCACCACCCTAGTCTAGCAGGGATGTCTCTTCATCTTAGGAATGAATGTAAAAGGCAGGATGATTTTACAGAAGACAGGTAATGTCTCCTGACATACTCCAGATACAGACAGCCAAATCCAGAGGAGGAGGGAAAGCTGGGGAGCCTGAAAGAAACAATCTTTTTTGTTTGCTTTTTAAACCATGAGGTCAAAATATCCTCAAATTGGAGAAGCAGAAGATCAAAATATTTCCCCCCAGAAGTTTATAGGTCTGCGAGAAAAGAGAAGTTAGGGCCAAAATGAAAACAGGAGGATAACCACTTTTATTAGAAGAAAGCAACAAGAAAGACTGGGTTAGTAGAGCCTGGTAAAGAGCTTACCCCTTGGGAAAAGATATTCCTTGAGAACACAGAAATGAAGTTAAAAGAGGCAGGCGCCAAATTAATGACATCTAAAGAAGACCCTGAACTCAGATGCTATGTCTTTAAATGGGGAAAGAAAAGAACTTAAGGCAATGAGGAAGCAAAGATGATCTCACAGAAGTCTCCATGGGGAGAAAGTGAGAAAGACGATTCAGAATACGCAAAAGCAAATGGACAATCTACAAATTTGAGACAGATGTTTCTATTCCTTGATCTTTGCTGACAATTCCAGGCATAGTTGAGAAGGGGTCTGCAATCATGCTGAATAGTTTATGACTTAGACCAATCAATTCAGCCTCTACTAGTGCATCCAGATGTCCATCCAACTGAACTCATTTCTGAGCATCCACTGTGTGGTGCAAGGCAATGCAAATGTCCTGGGGATAAAACATGGAATACAACAGACATGGAACAGTGAGTACCGTGGGGCGAACAAACACTGCATATACAAGGCATCCATATTCCTCATGGTTGCCATGTTTTTGTTTCTGGTTTTATTTCTCATGGAGCCACCCCAGCCACCAATGCCCATCCGGGCCTTAATGGATGCTGCTCAAGGAATCATATTCCTCATGGTTACTCCACTGGTCTCATGTGTCTAAGCGGTTTGGCCAAAAAAAAAAAAAAGAAAGAAAAAGAAGCTTAAGTTGCTGTGTCAGACGTTCAAGGGCCTACCTTGTGGAAAAACCATTACAGGTGGCTTATGGAGACAAGCAACCACAATTAGAGTCCACTAGTTAAAGCTACCAGGAAGAGTTTGATTTTTATAAACTTTCTAACAATTTCTGACAATATTCCACCGGTGCTTTGTGCTAAGCATTGCTTTAGTGCTAGAGACACAGCTACAAATGTGGTCCCATGTCCTCATGGATGCCATATTCTGGCATAAGTGGGATAGACAGTAACCATGTATACAACTTTATACAGCATTATATAACATAACAACACAATGCAGTTTAAGTCAGCATAAGAACCATTAAAACTACTCAGTGCTAAACTGGCTGTTTCTTAAAACAGTGAGCTGCTAGGGCACCTGGGTGGCTCAGTGGGTTAAAGCCTCTGCCTTCCGCTCAGGTTATGATCCCAGGGTCCTGGGATCGAGCCCTGCTTCGGGCTCTCTGCTCAGCAGAAAGCTGAGCCTGTCAGATAAAAAATTTGCCTGACAAATAAATAAACATGTTTTTTAAAAATATGGTGAGCTGCTTATCATGGAAGTATTTGAAATCATAACAATGAGGAGTCTCTGGAATACCTACTTCTTTCTGACTTTTGTGGGGGTGCATGGGGAGACATGAGGCAAACCTTGACCTCTCTGTCCATCTCTAATTGTGACTTGGTGAAGTTCTTAACTGCACCTGTATTCTCTGCTAGGCTAAGAACATATGATTTCACTTTAAATTTTAATTTAATTGAAAAATTATCTTCACTGCATCTTTCTGCTTACATAAATAATATATGCTTCTTGTTCAAAAGTTTAGCATTGCAAAAGTACAAAATGCAGGAAAGTGAAAGCCACCCAGGATCCCAACACCTATGGTTAATGCCCACAGTGAACAGTTTTAAGTGCCAGGTACTTATCCAATTTATATATATATATATATATATATATATAAATTGGATAAGTCACACACACACATACACACTAACATGGGGATTATACATATATTTTTAATGAGGTCATACTGTTTGGTGACTTTATCTTTTTTATTTCTCATTTCTTCTTTTCCAACACAACGTATAAATGTATCTTCTTTTGAAAGGCTATACAGACAATCCACTGCCTGGAAGTATAGTTTGTTCTACCTGGAAATATTATAGCTTATTTAATTAACTAATGGAAAGTTGATTTGTTGCTTTTTTTTTTTTCATGACTATAAACCACACTTTGGCAAAAATCCTTGTACATCGGTCTTTTCATGGTTGTGTATGTCTTCCAGTACATAATTTCCTTCCTTGTACAGAATTTCTAGGTCAAATGGCATAAATATTTTAAATGCTAATATATTGTCAAATTGGTCTCGAAAAATTGTCTATTTATTTACATGTCCTATAACAGTATATGAAAGTGACTGTTTCTAAACACCTTTATTAATACTCTTTTTAAAAGTCATATTTGCAGTGGCTTCTAGACCAAGATGGCCACTTAAAAGGCTACTGAATTTCTCTCCTTTCACAGACACATTGAACATACATCTACACATGGCGCACTCTCCTCTGAGAGAAATCCAGGAACTAGATAAGCGAATCCTACATACCAAGTGACAGACAAAATATACACATTGAAACAGGTAGAAAAGACTGAGACTCATATTATTAATCCCTTTCCTAGAACAGCATATACTTGGGAGGAAGTCCCCAAGTCCCAGCTTCTCTCCGAGGAGCAGAGGGTCTGGGTCACAAATTTGGCACTCCAAATTTGAAGGCCACCACCTAAGGAATGCCCCCAAATCACCTAACTCCAATAGCCCATAGGGCTTGCATTCATGAAGATCATAGAAAACAAAGAGGCAGTCATTAAAGGATGCAGGAGCATTTGCATCTATACACCTGGGCACAGTGCAGAGGTGGCAGACAGACAAAAATGCCCATTTCCCAGTTTCTCCCTGGAAGGAGTAAGAATATATACTTTCTCTGTGAGAGAGACTGGCTTCTGATCAACATGCATCTAAGTGCTATCTATAGTCGTCCCTTTTGGGACCCTGAGAAGTCTTGGGACACTCTCAACTACCAGGAGCCACTAAGAGCAAAAATGGCAGCTTGGACAATCACAAATGTTTGAGCAGTAGTCAAGAGCTTGAGCTCGGCTGGTTAATGAGATTCATCTCCTATGCAATACAAGCCTGTCAAGCCAGGGAGAGTTGTCTGTTTTAACTAATGTGCAGAAACAAACACAGAATACCTTAGAAATGAAGAAACAGGGAAGTATGTTCCAAAGAAAAGAACAAGATAGAACAAGATAAATCTCCAGAAACTAATCTTAATGAAGTACAGAGAAGTGATTTACCCAATAGAAGGTTCAGAATAATGTTCATAACCATGCTCGTTGAGGTCAGGAAATTAATTTATGAACAAATAATCTCAACAAAGAGACAGAAAATATTTAAAAGTATGAAAAAAAAATCACAGAGTTGAAGAATGTAATAACTGAATTGGGAAAAAAAATCTAATAGATGGATTCAACAGCACACTAAATCAAGAGAAAAAAATCAGTGAACTAGATGACAGGGCACTGGAATTCATCTAATAAAAAGTACAAGAAATAAAAAAGAATAAGATAGCTTAAGGGACTTCTTGGACACCGTTACATGTACATATATACATTATGGGGGTCCTAGAAGGAGAAAAAATGAGAAATGGGCAGAAAACTTACTCAAATAAATAATCACTGTAAATCTCCCTAAACCAAAAAAGGAAACACATACCCAGATTCAGGAATGCCAGAAAGTACCAAAGAAGAGAAATCCAAAGAAAGTCATGCTGATGCACATTATAATTAGATTGTCAAAAGCTAAAGATTAAGAGAGAACCTTAAAAGCAGCAAGAAAACTTGTTTCATACAAGAGAAACACCATAATACTTCAACAGATTTTTTCAGCAGAAATTTTGCAAGTCAGAGGTGAGTGGGATGACATAGTCAAAGTGCTGACAGAGAAAAGACAACCTGCCACCTGAGAATACTCTAACTGAAAAAGCCCTTCTATCATCACTAGACCAGTCTTTCAAGAAATGTTTAAGGGAGTTCTTCAAGCTAAAGAGATGCTAATTAATAACATACAAATATATGAAAGAATAAAACTCACTGGTTAAGGTAAATATGCAGTTAAATTCAGAAAACTCTAATATTATAGTGGTGGTGCATAAATTCCTCATAACTCTAGTATAAAGGTTAAAAGACAAAAGTATTAAAAATAACTATAATAATTTGTTAATAAGTGCACAATATAATAAAAATGTAAAATGGAAAAGAGGATGTAAGATCTGATACGATAAAACTCCTAGTATAAAACACAGGGAATAAGCTCCTTAACATTGGTCTTGGCAGAGTTATCTCAGTTTTGACACAAAAAGCAAGGGCAATAAAAGCAAAAATAAACAAGTGAGACTCTATCAGACTGAAAGCTTCTACACAGCAAAGGAAACATCAACAAAATGAAGACAACTTCTGGCACAGGAGACTTCCAAACCACATATCTGATTAAAATCCAAAATATGCAAGGAACTCATACAACCCAAAAGCAAAAAACCAATTAATCCAAAGATCTGAACAGACATTTCATAAAAAAGACATACAGATGGACAACAGGTACATGGAAAGGAGCACAGCATTACTAATGGTCAGGAAAAAAAAAAAAAAACAGAAAAAACGAGAAATCAAAACCACAATGAACTATCACCTCACATCTGTGAAGGTATCTATTATAAAAAAGACAAGAGATTACAAATACTGTCAAGGATGTAGAAAGAAGAAACCCTTGTATACTGTTGGTAGGAATGTAAACTGGTACAGCTACTAAGGAAAACAGTATGAAGATTCCCCAAGAAATTAAATTATAACTACTACATGATTCAATAATCCCACATCTAGGTATATATCTAAAGGAGACAAAATCATTATCTCAAAGAAATAATTTTATTCCCATGTTCATTGCAGCATTATTCATAAAAGCCAAAGAATGGAAACAACCTAAGTGTCCATTGAAGGATGATGGAAAAAGAAAGTGTGGTTTGTATATACCATGGAATATTTATTTCTCAGCCTTAAAAAGAAGAAAATCTTTCCTTTTGTGACAACATGGATTGACCTTGAGGAAATTATGCTAAATAAAATAAGCCAAACAGAGAAAGAAAAATACTATATAGCATTACTATAGGTGGAATCTAAAACAAAACAAAAGTTGAATTCATAGAAACAGAGAGTGGAATGGTGGTTGTCTGGGGTTTGGGGAAAATAGGGAGAGGCTGGTAAAAGGTACCAATGCTCACTATTTATAAGATAAATTATGTCTGAGATCCAAATGCACAGTTGCTAATAATGTACTGTAAATACGGTATCATATAACTGAAATTTACTGAGAATAGAACTTTAAAAAAGGTAAGTATGTGAGATGATGGAAGTGTTAACTTCATGGTGGAAATCTTTTCATAATGTATATGTATATCTCATCATCATCATGCTGGTCTCTTAAAATACATGACAATTTTGTCAATTACACCTCAACAAACAACCATTTTTTACCTCACTGCCAATTTTATAGGAAAAGAATCCCTTGAACAGTTGCTTTAATTGCATCTCTAATTATTAGTGTAGCATATTTATTAAGTGTCTTCTTTTCCCATTCCTGAAATACTTTCTGTATCCTTGCCCATTTTGACATCAAAGTATATATTTTTCCTATTGTTGTTTAAAAATCCCTTTGAGTATTTTGGAAATTAGCTCTGTCTCATCCGTCAGGTTATCACATAAATACATTTTCCAATCATATCTGTATGGAAAGAATTCCTAAAGTAAAAATGCATGAGAAAACTTGGAAGGAAAAACAACTCTTGAGAACAAAATGTGAACAATACAAATTTTATCTCTGAAAAATATTCAATACAATTACAAAGTATGTGGCAATTTTATTGTATAGCAGCAAACTTGTCTAAATATTGAGACCTGATTGCAAAAGTATTTGTTGTAATAAAAGCCAAAATAGAACAGGATAGTAATATTCCAGCTGAACCAATGGATGTTTGAGCGAGTGTTTATGTGTGAGGAAATGTGCGAGTCAGCAGGTAGGTGTATGTCTAAGTTCGTGTGTGACTGTTGGCTAAATGATGGGTATGAGGGATCTCACCAGGGTGATGAACGATGTATATAATGATTTATATAATGGTGATGGTGACACAATTCTAAATTTACTATGAACCACTGAATCACACACTGGAAATGGGTTCTTTTTTTGATATGTAAACTACATCTCAATAAAGTCATAAAAGGGGGAGTTAGAGAGTGCTCAGGATTAGAGTAGAATAGCAGTACTGAGAAGATAAGGATGTTTTTGACTTAGGGAAGGAGCCACAGAGGAGTAGCAGTTTCTGATGGAGGGTCCGAACCCACGTAAATGTGGCCCAGATGGTCCTGGGCGTGAGTAACCTGGCTTGACGGGGGAAGCAGGGAGGGTGGTGCTGGGGGGTAAGGAGTGCTCTGCCACAGAGAGAGATGAATCTGGAATAGGTAACAAGCACCCAGATCATGGAAGCCTATAAGGGAGCAATTTAGCCAATGAGGAGATCTAAGCCCAGGGGCCATGACAGGAGTGGTTTTGATAAGAAAGAAGGTTGGCACTAGCGGGATGTATTGAGAAATTGCTAGAGCTGCAAAATCCCAACTAAACAGGTTTAAAATGTTACCTTTTTTTTTTTAAATTTTTTATTTTTTATAAACATATATTTTTATCCCCAGGGGTACAGGTCTGTGAATCACCAGGTTTACACACTTCACAGCACTCACCAAAGCACATACCCTCCCCAATGTCCATAATCCCACTCCCTTCTCCCAAACCCCCTACCCCCAGCAACCCTCAGTTTGTTTTGTGAGATTAAAGTGACTCTTAATCTCACAAAATGTTACCTTTTTTAAAGCATATTTATATTTTAAAACTTTATGCTTCAGAGCCCCCAGAAACAAAGAGAACAACAGTGTGTAAAAAGGCACAGATAAAGCCATGGACTCAGTGTGAGGAGACACTGAGGCTGGTCACAGAGCCATAGGGAACCACGGAACCAGAGGGGTAGGGGCTGAGAGCACTTGGCCCAGATAAGTTATCTGCTTAAGGCCACCAAGTCATTCTGTGGTCACCTAGAATGTGAAACTAGGGCTTCTGCATGCTTCAATTTTCTTTCAGTTTGTAAAGTAATGATAAGATCATTTAACTGGGGTTTGATCAGAAGTAGAGATACTGTATTTGATATTACTTCATGAGTATGTTACTTGATGTAGAACAAGATGCATCCAAAGTACTTTTTTCCTTTTTTTTTTTTTTTTAAAAGATCTTATGTATTTGAGAGAGATAAAGAGCACAAGTGAAGGGGAAGGGAGAAGCAGACTTCCCACTGAGTGGGAAGCCCAAAGCTGGGCTCAATCCCAGGACCCTAAGATCATGACCTAAGCCAAAGGTAGATGCTTAACCAACTGAGCCACCCAAGGTACCCCATCATTAGCAGTATTTTTTTAATAACAGGAGGATATTTTATTTTATTTTTATTATTATGTTATGTTAGTCACCATACAGTACATCATTCATTTCTGATGTAGTGTTCCATGATTTGTTGTTTGTGTATAACACTCAGGGCTCCATGCCATACGTGCCCTCCATAATAACCATCACTGGACCAACCTGCCCCCCACCCCCTCCCTTCTAAAACCTTTCATTTGTTTTCCGGAGTCCATAATCTCTCATGGTTCATCTCCCCTTCTGATCCCCCCCACCCCGCACTTTCACTTTCCCCTTCCTTCTCAGTAGCAGTATTTTTAAAGTGTGAATGTAATCTATATACTATAGCATTATTTGTTCTCTTAATGTTTCTTATTTGAGCCTGGTCCCAACTTTTCCTACCTTTGGTCCACCAAAAATAAACAAGAAGTGGGACAAGAGACTGAAAAGGAAAAGGAAAGGAGAAAGCAGAGACCAGAACTAGGTGAGGTGGGCAGGTGAAGACCAGTATGCTAGGCATCAGGACACCTTGCTCTGCCCTTGACCAGGATGTGTGCTTGACTTTGCTGGGCCTTTGGTTTCTCATCTGTGAATACTGTGAAAAGAAATGCAATAATCAAAGAGTTTTCAAAAGGAAGGAGTTAGATGGAGTCTATCCTTCTCTACCTCAAGAGCAACTGTGTAAACATATAACAAGATTCTTGCTGGAAGTTTACACAGAAATTGCCCAGCTACATTCAACTCTTCTGAGTGATAGAAATGGAAAATATTTATTTTGGAAACCTGTTTTCAATACACAGCCAAGGTCTTAGTGTTCTCAGATTCTCTGGCATTTGCCTCTTCGCTCTTCTTTTTATTTCTTTTGTATCTCTTCAGGACAACGTGGTGACAATTTTTTAAAAACAATTTATTTTGATCAGTATCAAGGCATGGGCTTAGTTAGGCCAAGCACATTTTTACTCCAGAGTTAAACAACCATGCTCCAATTCTCAAATTGCTTCCCCACCCTGGGAAATTTCATGACCAAGTCTCCGACATGTAATTCTAGAACCATCTGTCATAAAATGTAGTTGAACACAAGGAAGTTAGGGCAACTGCAGCTAGGGGAAAGGTCATTAATCCTGGTGCCACATTAATCTTCCCTAAACACCTTCTCTATCATACCACCTGCCTCTCTAAGAGTCTCCTCAGTTGAGAGGATCCCTGACTGCCCATTAGAGCAGGTCCCACTTCTCAGTCTTAACTTGGGTCCTGCCTCATTGTGACATGTCCAGCATGTTTCTCCTAGGAGTGTTCATTTAGGCAAGCCAGGTTCCCCTGGCCACTCACAGTAAGGAGGCTCTGTGCATCTCACCTGCAGGTCTTTGCTAGTGTTCCCCCATCTGCCTTCACTTCCCCATCCACATCCCTACCCTTCCATCCCATATAAGCTCATGACTAACTAACAAGAGCTGTTTTGGATTAAAAACCAAGTAAGGATGTTGGTTTTTCTCTGTTCATCCTCCTTGCTTTCAAGAAGAAAATAGTTCTAGGAATGCCTGAGAGATGACATCATTTTAGAATGAGTATTTAATTTCCCAAAATGACTTTTGGAAGGACAGTGAATGATGCCTTTAAAAGCATTAAAAATACTCCACATATGAACCTAGCTACTAAGCACATTGTAGGAACTAAATTGACACCCTCTAACCTAATTTTACTATTGGTTGTAGTTTGGTTCCATGCAAATAAGAACTTTAAAATAAATTTGATGCTTTAAAAATTCCAAGATTCTATAAAACAATAAAACAACACAACAGTAAGAAACCCACGAAAAGGCATGGCTACTTCTTGGGAGGAAGGGTAGTGTGGGGAACTTCTAAATTACAATTCTCAGAGGGGTTTCAAATTACATGGAGAAAAAAAAGGAATGTACTAGATGTTTCTGGAGTTCTTTATAATTGTATCTTTTTGGCTCCACACAAAGAACCAACAGCAGAATCAGGATTATTTTGGACAAATGTCAAGAAATTAAAACAAAGGTTAAAAAAAAAGAAGAACAGAGGTCAGTCTGTTTACCTAGTACAGACAGATGGTTGTATTTATGTAGTTAGACTAGTAATGCAGAAAGACTTCCAAAGTTCTACGAAGCACACTTGCCAAGGGAATGCTTCAGGTTGGCAGAAGGTAGAAACCCTGTATTGGGTAAATATTTAGCAACACTGGCGAATTTTTAACACTAATATCTCATTTGCAGTGGAATATGCTTTATGGTCTGAAATCTTTTTCCCCATTCTGTTTTATAAGTGATGATAAAAATCAAAACATAATCACCTGTCGAGGATGAATCCTGCACCTGTGAAACTATATTTCAAACAAGCCAGCTTCCTAATTGCAATGGAGACGAAGGGCTGTTGGTACGACTGCTAAAATCACCTTTATTACTCCTGTCTGCACAACAAATAGCTTTGTCTGGGGCTCCATGGTAGACTCCAGCCAAAATGAGAGGGCTCAGCGCTGAGGCATCTAATAGCAGCCCCACCTAAGGTAGAAACCAGAGCACCAGGAGTGTCATGATCACAGTCTACGGAATCAAGGGAGAGCTGGCTGGTGTTGGGCACAGGGCTGAGCATGGCAAGGGGCATGGCAAGTGGCAACCACGGGCTCTGCTGTAAGGGAACTTACAGTATGACTGGGGAGGTGGGAATCTACAAACACACCTATACAGAAAAAATACCGTCCCTGTGCGTATGTGGCAAGCTCCAAATGTAGGATGGGCGGTGATGCTTGAAACCCAGCAAGCTGGCAGTGCTCACTGTGAGCTGGCATGTTCAGGGCTCCATGAAGGAGGTGAGCTGTGAGCAAGCCAGGAACAGGTGAGACCTGGGTAATCCCAGGAATAGGCTGATGGGGAACCTGAGCTGGGATGAAGGGATGCGTGAAAATCAGCAGGGCTCAAGTGGAGAGTGGTGGAGAGTACTGAGCATGGTCTCCATAGGGCTTTGAATGCCAGACTGGGCCATGGAGGGTGGGTGGGTGGTGGTACGTTATGAGTGTTTGGACCTGGGGTCAGACATGCCAGGTGCTGTTTTGGGCAGAGCAACCCGGTAGTACTGTGCCACACAATTTGGATGGGGGACAGTGGGAGAGAAGGAAGCCTTTTAGGAAGAAAAAGCTTTTTAAAACAGTTGAGAAGTAGAATTATAATAGGAGAGGAATGAGGAGGTGATCGGCTCGGGAAATATCAGATGTTTTAGCATCAGAGTCAGGAACTGCTTTTAGAGGACACAGAGTCTGCAGGGCCAACTTCTGACCTTAGAGCAGGTTTCTTCAAAGGCAGTTTTAAGAGGGCACAATGCCCAGGCTCAGATGGATCCTGGTCCCAGCTCTTAGATCCCCGCCCAGCCCCGCCCTGCCCCAGGCACCACCAGGTCAGGGCAGGCTCCCCTGTGCTCTCCTGAGTTCTCCAGTTACTACTGAAGATAGGAGTGGACCTGGTCAGTCTGTTCTTGAGTTCAGTAAACAAGAAAGATACCAACCTGCCTGATTTATTCAACTGCATTTAGAGGCTTAGTATGGTCTTTGCCTGGCCTATGGCCATACAGAACGTGTGTAAACCACTGCCCTTCCCCTAAGAAGACTCGCATTGAAATCTGGAGGCCCGGGAACACACATTAGTTACTGAGCATCACAAAATGGCATGTAATTTACGGCAACCTTATGTATTTTAGATCAGAGGGCTTCAGAGACATTCAGAATCTATGACCAAACAATTTTAAAAAGCATAAAGAGCCCCCAAAGGAGCAGAGCAGCCTTGCTCTCCCCTTATTGAAGAGTTTAAAACAGGAAGTGTCAGGCTTGGAGGAAGAGACTGTGTCTGAATTGACATACGAAGAATGAACACAATACGGAGAATGGCTAGTGTGATTACTGGTCACCTTTCACTGCAGTTGTGATCACAGCTAAAAATTCCCAGCTCAAGGGTGAGATTAGAAAGTTCAGCTCCTTGGGCCACCACTGAGCAGAACGCAGATACCTTAGAGATTTTCAAAGGTGCCGTGAACTGAATGGTCACCGAGCACCAGGAGCCGCGCCAAGCACTTGCTTGACATTTATCTCATGTTGTTCTCAGAGCCGTGAGTAAGTGGTACGTGAAAGATGAGGAAACTGAGAATTTGAGAGGTTAAGGAACCTGCCCAGGGTCACGGAGCCTGGAGGCAAAGGACCAATGCTTCCACCCGCGTCTGAGCCACCCTGTCTCTATGCCTCCCACTGGTGGAGGTGGGAAGGTGGCTGCTGACAGAGCTCCCATGGCCGTCAGCAAATGCCTTCTGTGACTGACCAAGCCCTGGCTGCGGCTGTGGAGCAGAGGGGTACAGGGGGATCTCTCAGGCTCCACGGTGAATGCTTCCAGAGGGGACACGGGCCCCATTTTGTCCCTCACTTTCTGAAACGTGGAGAATTTGACTGTTCTGGGGAAATCTGCTTTCCACAACTGCAACTTTATAAGCACAGTTTGCTGCAAGGAACTTGGTGCTTTCCGATAGAGACTGTTGGTGAGGGGGTGTGTGATGGTAAGGGGGTGTCTGGGCATAAAGTCACCTTTGGCCTAGAGGAAGGGGCCTATGATTTTCTGCCACAAACAGGCTTTCAAGGAAGTTGCAGCTTTGGTGCCTCTGTTTACACACTGACGTTTATGTGAGGAGAGCTGAGAGTGAGGAGAGCCCACGCATGTGAGACCCCATGCTAAGTCCCTACACAGCACACAGGTTCTCTCATTTACCTGCCTCCTTCCCAGGAATGTCTTAGGAAAGAGCCCCAAGAGTGTCTGTTCTTTCTGCACAGAGAAAAACCTCCATTCCTCTAAAACATTGTCTTGGCCCTACCTGGCTGTATGTCTGATACCTGAGTCTCTTATCTGTGGCCTTTAAACGAGCTGATAAGACAGTGGTGGGTGCAACCTCAAGGACCAGCTGTTTGGTACAGTCTGCCCCTGACTGTGGGTATCCGCAGACTGACCACCCTGCGTCCTGGGCTTGAGTGCCCAGTGGCGGGGGAGTGGTCCTCCAGTTCTTCCTCATAGAGGGAAGACACGGCACTGGACCTGTGCCTCTGCTTTGCCAGGCTGGGTTAAACATTCCCACTGCCTGGCCTTGCGAGCTTCTCCACTACAGAACAAGGCTCCTCCTTCAGAACTGTTATATTACCTCAGATACGGATTGCTAGCTTGACACCTCGAGCATCTAGCAGGCTTTCTACACTGTTCCTTTCTTTTCTGCAGCCTGAAGAGCTGGTGGCTATCAGGCAATCTCCCTGCAGGCGTGGCCTTCATGCACATGGACAAGTAAGCCACCTTCACCAAGCCCTAGGGGCTGCACAGAGAAGACACACTGTAGCTGGACACCTGACCGATGTGGCCCCACCAAGTCAGGCTCAGCCTGCACAGCATTAACAGAGCAGGCCCCAGCTAGTCTTTTAAAATCAGAACCAAAACCTGGAAAAATGAGTTCTAAGCCCTGCCAGTTCCAATGCGCAGCTTGCGTGTCTATACGGCCCAGCCCTTGCAGGTCTGACTGTGTCATAAAGACCTTTTCAGTTGGTTTGCCAGAAAGCAGAGGGCCAAACACAGAGCAGTGGCCGAAGCATCAGAGCCAGAGTGACCCCTGGGCTGGCCACCAGTCCCCTGCTGGGCTTTCCCGCCTCCCCACTGCCTGGGCACGCTTCCCCTTCTTTCCTCTTCATCCAGCCTTCTCCTGTCCCTCTTCCTCCTCGGCTCTCACCTCCTAGAGGTCTGTGGCTTTTCTTGGGCATCTTACACAGTCCCTGGCATGGAGTGAAGGTCCGCAGGTGGTGGACTAGTAAACGTAGGAATGTCCCAAAGAGACCAGAAAGGGATGAAATGGTAGGTGTCCCAGAGAGGCAGGGACTGGGATGGAAGAAAGGAAATGGAGGCAAGCGGGGGAGGTTAACACCAGATGTAGAAAGCAACAGAAGTATTCATGTACATATCCCCAGTGTGCTTCTCCCAGCTCTCAACAATAACGGGCGGGGACAGGGCTGGCACCTCCATCTTTTCTTTAATATGAGTATCAGCATGATCCATATGGCTGCCCATCTGTCTGTGTATCTGTGTGTCTATCTATATATCTATGTATCTGTCAAGAGTGTTTTGTGAGAGCATCTCTGTCAGTATGATAGATGTGCATGTGTGTGCCACACACACACACACACACACACAGAGCTGAGAAAGCCATCTCCATTTTAGCAGTTCCTCCTCAAATATTTCAGGCAAGGATTGTCGCTTTTAGGATTTCTTGACAAGGAAACGACCCTCCCCCATTTTTTTTTTTTTTAAACACTCAGTATCACCTTTAAATGAACATGCCACATTTAATAATCAGGGAAAGAAGGACATTGAAAACAATGTAGTCCTTCCTTAGGGATCTCCCTGAATTTAACAATGAGAAAAGAGGCACTGAGAAAGATTTTCCCTGGACTCTCACTGATGCAATGGTGGCATGATTCAGGGCTTCTACTGGTGGCTAACTTCGCATGTCCAGCAGGGATGGTGTTAAGGATCTTAAATCATTTCCAATTCTAATTGCTACAGAAAAACATGTTGATTCTTGACTTCCAGAACTTGGAATTTTAATAGGTTTCGGGGAAAGGAAAAAGATGGTAATGAGGCTGTAAGACGAAATTGACCACATATGGTTAGGGCAATAGGCACTTACCACAGAACTTAACTGTATTTCCTATGTGAAAGCTTTTTTTACTATTTTTTTGGGGGTCTCAACTGTCTACCTTCATGATTAAAAGAAAGAAAAGAATAGGAAAGAAAAGATGTTTACAGTTTGTGTGTATCCACGTGTGTATGTGTTTAAGAGAGGCCCATCCTGGAAAACTTGGCCACTTCCTAATAAAGGGTGTAATACTGTTGCATTTTTCTGTTACCTCAGCGTCTGAAATTCCTATTATGTTACTTTTACTGGGAGCTACGAAATAACTTTTTAAAAATCAAGATAAAAATTCACTATTTTAACCATTGAAAAATGGACAATTCAGTGGGTTTATGTTATTCATGATTTTGTGCAACCGCCATCCACATCTAATTCTAGAATAATTCTGTCATCTCACAAAGAAACCTTGTACCTTCCAATTCCATTCTCCTCCCGCCCGTGGCAACCACTAGCTACTTGCTGTCTTGATGGATTTATCTATTCTGGGCATTTCATATAAGTGGAAACATACAATATGTGGCCTTTTGTGTCTGGCTTCTTTCACTTAGCAGAATGTTTTCTAGGTTCATCCAGGTAGGAGC
This sequence comes from Mustela lutreola, assembly GCF_030435805.1. Classification (NCBI taxonomy): domain Eukaryota; kingdom Metazoa; phylum Chordata; class Mammalia; order Carnivora; family Mustelidae; genus Mustela; species Mustela lutreola. Next base: position 65,157,139 of record NC_081298.1, on the reverse strand, counting down.
ATGTGTCAGGATTTTGTCCCTATTTATGGCCAAATAATGCTTCATTATAGCACAATTTGTTTATCTACTCATTAGTTGATAAATATTCGGCTTGTCTCAAGTTTTGGTGTGAACATATGTTTTTAATTCTCTTGGATATATATTTCAGAATGGAACCGCTGGGTCATATGCTAACTCTATGTTTAACTTTTTGAGAACTGCCAACTGTTTTCCATAGTCCCTGTGCCATCTTACATTCATACCATCAACATATGAGGGTTCTAATTTCTAAACATCATTGCCAATACTTTGTTCATTTTAGCCATTCTAGCAGTAGAAAGTGGTAGCTCATAATTTTGATCTATTTTCCTAATGGCTAATGATAAACATCTTTTCATGTATCTATTCACCATTTGTTTATCTTCTTTAGAGAAATTAAGGGAAATGTCTATTAAATCCTTTGCCCCTTTTTTGGTTTGAGTTTTCTTTTCATTGTTGAGTTTTGAGAGTTTTTTTTTTTTTAAGATTTTATTTATTTATTTGACAGACAGAGATCACTAGTAGGCAGAGAGGCAGGCAGGGGGTTAAGGGGGGAGCAGGCTCCACTCTGAGCAGGGAGCCCAATGTGGGGCTCAATTCCAGGACCCTGGGATCATGACCTGAGCCGAAGGCAGAGGCTTTAACCCACTGAGTCACCCAGGCACCCCGAGTTTTAAGAGTTTTTAAAAACATATTCTGGATACTAAACCCTTATTAGATACATGATTTGCAAATACTTTCTTTGAAGCACAAAGGTTTTAAATTGTGATGAGGTCTAACTTAGCTATTTTTCCTTTGGTTGCTTGTGCTTTTCATGTCATATTTACGAAAAAAAATTGCCTAATCCAAGGACAAAAAACCATCTAAACCTATGATTTCTTCTAATGTTCTTATAGTTTTGGCTCTAAATTTTAGGTCTTTAATCCATTCTGAGTTAATTTTTGTATATGATGTGAGGTAAGGGTCTGCTTCATGCTTTTGTGTGTGGATCTCTGGTTTTCCCAGCAACAACTGCTGACAAGACTCCTCTTTTCTCATTGAATGGACTTAGTATCTTTGCCAAACATCACTTGACCATAAAATCATGGGCTTAATTTTGGATTCTCAATTCTACTCTATTGATCTATATGTTCATCCTTATGCCAGTGCTATACTTTGTTGCTTCATAGTAAGTTTTGAAATCAGAAAGTGTGATGTGAGTACTTCAATTTTGTTCTTTTCAAGATTTTTCTTGGGTTTTGGAGGTCTCTTTCATTTCCATATGAATTTTAAGCTTGTCCTTTTCTGCAATAATAGTGATTAGAATTTTGATAGAGATTGTACTGAATCTGTAGATTAATTTGGGTAGTATTGCCATCTTGATGATATTAGCTCTTCTCTAATTCATGAACACCAAATGTCTTTACAGTTATTTAGGCCTTGAATTTCTTTGAATTGTTTTGTAGTTTGCAATTTAATTTCATTTCTAAGTATTTTATTCTTTTGGGGCACCTGGGTGGCTCAGTGGGTAAAAGCCTCTGACTTTGGCTCAGGTCATGATCCCAGGGTCCTGGGATCGAGCCCAGCATCGGACTCTCTGCTCAGAAGGGAGCCTGTGCCCCACCCGCCGCACCTATCTCTCTGCCTACTTGGGATCGCTGTCTGTCAAATAAATAAATAAAAATCTTTTTTAAAAAACGTATTTTCTTCTTTTGATGCTACTGTAAATGGCACCAAATTTTTTAAAATTTCACTTTCAGATTGTTCATTGCTAGTGTAAAGAAATACTTATTTTAGTATATCAGTCTTGTATCCTCCAACTTTGTTGACTTGTTTGTTAGTTATAATAGTTTTGTGTATGAGTTAGAGGTGGGGTTCTTTAGGGTTTTATATATTGAAAATGATGCTATCAGTGAATAGTTTTTCTTCTCCTCCTCCAATCGGGGTGCTTCTTTTTTCTTTCCTAACTGTCCTACAGAGTACTTCATGTTGAATAGGAGCCATCAAAGCAGACATCTTTGACTTGTTCCTGTTCTTGGATGGGGCAAAGCTTTCAGTTTTTTACCATTATATGTGATATTATCCGTGGGTTTTCCACAGACATCCTTTTATAGGCTGAAGAAGTTTGCCTCTATTTCTAGTTTGTTGAAAATTTTTATCATGAAAGGTGCTGGATTTCTGTATTTATTTATAATCATGTGGTTTTAATCATTTGTTCTATAGTTATTATATATTATTTGATTTTCATAAGTTGAACCAACTTCAAATTGCTTAGAATAAATCCCTAAAAAATAATTCTTAAAACAGCAGGAAGATAATCGATATGCATTTAGCATCACATACCATTGTGGTGATTCACAGTTTTCATGGAATTTGCACAAACAAAAAAACCCTGGGAAAGTGACAGCATAGTCATTATTATTATTAAACTTCATTTTACAAGTAAAGAAATTGAAGCTCAGAACTTTTCCCAAGGATAACACTGACAAATGGTGAAGCCAGGTCCAGGCTCTAGGTCTTTTCATTTCCAGTCACATATAGTCACATACATTTCCAGACACATACATAGACAGTCTCCTTTAATTATACTGAAAGGATAGCCACAGTATCATTACATGAAAAGGTAAGGAACATCCCATTCAAAACTAGAATCCCAACATCTAAAGCACCACTGAAACATTTAATGGTTATCTGTTCATAATCCTTTTCTATGGGTCATTCCTATCACTATAGAAACAGCAAAATGTATGTCCCATTTCTAAACACTTCCTTGATCTCAGCACACTACCCATTGTTCCATTTTTCTGCTCCTTTTTACATAAACTCCATGGAAGAGCTATTGATACTCTCTGTCTCTACTTCTCTCCTCAATCTGCCAATTCCAGCCAAATGAGAATCTGCCATTTCCAGCACTGCTCTGGCATTCTCAATGCCAATTCTCAGTCTCCATCTCACTAGACCTCTCAGCACTCTGTTTCAGTTGAGAATTCTCTCCTTCATGAATCTCTCTGCATTTGGTCATTGAATCACTTTCCTTCAGTTCTCCTTCTTCCTCAGCAGCCATTCCTTCCCAGTTTCCTTTGCAAGAGGAATTGTATGAACCAGGATTCAGCCCAACAGCCACATCTCTTTTCCAAGTATACTTCTGTCCTAAGTGATCTCATCCTGGCCACATTTATCCTGCTAACATATATCTTTCTCCTGAATTCCAAACTTGTATCTTGAACTGCTTCCCAATGACCGCCACATGGATATCAGAATAGCACCCCAATTTAATACATTTAAAACGGAGCTGTTGATTTCCACCACAGGTTTTCTTTTCCCACAGCTTTCTCAATCTGAGTAAATGGCAACTTCATTCTTCCAGCTGTTCATATCAAAACCTTGGAGTCACTTTGATTCTTCTTCTCTCAAACTGAACATGCAGTCTAGTAGCACATCCTGTCAGCTCAACCTTCAGCTTGTACCCAGAATCCAGCCAATTGTACCATCCACTGCTACCATCCCAGTACATGCCAGTTTTATTTCCTATTTCACTTTTATTAAGGTTTTCTTTCCTCCTCCTCTTCCCCCCCCGCCCCCCCCCCACTTCTTCATTTTTTTTTTTTTCTTTTTTTTGCTTCTATCCTTGTCTCCTGACAAGTCTCTTCTCCATACATCAGCCAGAGGGATGTTTTAGATGAACACAGTAAAATTACACTAGAGAAACAGATCAGAGTGATCTTTAAAAGCACAAAACTCAATGGATAAAGAAGATGTGATGTGTGTGTGTGTGTGTGTGTGTGTGTGTGTGTGTGCAGCCATCAAAAGAAATGAAATCTTGCCATTTGCGACCACATGGATGGAACGAGAGGGTATTATGATGAGCAAAATAAGTCAATCAGAGAAAGACAATTATATGATCTCTCTGATATGAGGAATTTGAGAGGCAATGTGGGGGGTGTGGGAGTTAGGGAAGGAAAAAAGGAAACAAGATGGGATCAGGAGGGAGACAAACCATAAGAGACTCTTAATCTCACAAAACAAACTGAAGGTTGCTGGGGGAAGGGGGTTAGGGAGAGGGTACTTGGGTTATGGACATTGGGGAGGGTATGTGCTATGGTGAGTGCTGTGAAGTGTGTAAACCTGGTGATTCACAGACCTGTACACCTAGGGCTAATAATACATTATGTGTTAATAAAAAAATTTTTTAAAAAAGCACAAAACTGATCCTGTCACTTCTCTGATGAAAACTTCCAATGAATGCCTATCTCATAGAGATAAAATCCAAGGTCCTTACAATAACCTCTAATGTCCTATATGATCTAGCCTCTGGTTCTCTCTGTGACTTTATTTCCATTATTGTCTCCCTACTTATTTTACTCTAGCTACAATGGCCTCCTTGTTTCACCAAACTAGCCAAATAAGTTCTTGCCTTGGGGCCTTTGCACTTACTGTAACTGTAGCCTGCCTACTCTACTCCACAACAGCAACAACATTCCCTCATTTGTTATGTCTCTGCTTCACTGTCACTTTCACAGAGAGGGATCCCTGCCTGCCCTGTCTTAAATAACACCTGCCCCACTACTCCCCATCCTCTCACCCTGCCTCCTTCTCAGCACTTATGACCTACCTGACATTTTTATATCTTCTGGTTTGTTTCTTGCCTCCATCTAGTAATTTGTAAATTTCTTAAGAATACAGAATCTTCTCTTTTTAGTTCATCACTGTATCATGGAGCAGGTGTCAGTAAACAATGACCTCCAGATGAAAGTGACCTGTCCCCTATTTTTGTAAATGATATTTTACTGGTACATAACTAAATCCATGCAGTCACTATGGCTCTACAGCTGCTTCTGTGCTCTAGGGACACAACCAAGTAGCTGCCATGGAGACTGTAGGGCCCGCAAAGCCTAAAATATTTACTACCCAGCTCTCTATGGACAAAGTTCACTGGCTCCTGCTTTGAGGCCCAGCAGTCTCTGCTAGCATATGGTAGAAGGTACTGAACACACTTGTTTGATGAATGAATGGACAAATGAATGAATTAATTAATGACAGGAAAAAAGAAGCAAAGAAGTGGGGTTAAGTAATCCCATAGCAAAAAGGTATTTGCATTCTGTTACTAGATTAGCCAAGTATAGTAAAATATAAACAATGATTTGAACGTAGTAAAATCCAAATATATATAAAAGATATTTTAGAATTCTGTTTTCTGTACATTGGGAATACAATATATTTTCTCCAATGTGATGGAGAAGTACTGAGATGAATACCACTAGCCTGTGTGACATTCAAGGCCATGAGGGCTTTATTATCTGGGTGACTTTTGTCCAAATAAGTCAACATGCACATACCAAAAATTATGGCATCAGAAATCTAGAAGGAAAGGGTTCTTTTCTCTTTTTCTTCTTTAAATTATTCTGGCCCATGTTTTGATTTTCCATTTCCCTTTGGGCATGAAGACAGTCTTCTTTTGGATTTAGGGTCCTCATATCTTAAGACTTGTAAACAGAGTGCACTTGAAAGGCTTAACATAGATGTTACCAAAAGCCCTGTAGCCCAAACATCTGAAAATGCTAGCAAACATTATAAAATAAAGAAACAGGATTCCAGGTTTATGATGTTATTTTTTTTTTTTTAAGGCACTAATTCTGCCAGCATGAGAAAGAGGAAGGAACAGAACCCAAAAAGGAAAGGTCAGTATTAGAATTTTAAAAGACAGTACAAAGTCCCCACTGAACATTTAGGGGACATACTGTCCAAGCTGTGACCTTTGTTGTCGCTGTAGGACAAGGGACCTACAGTGACCCTGCAAAGGTTTTCCATGGTAATCCATTTGAAAGTACTCTGGAAACTTTTTAAACCTTGACCTGCAATACTGGTTCTCAAAAGACCCAGCTTGAAAAGCATTCACTAATTTCCATCTGTGCCCTTTTTGTGTAATATCAAGGGTTTGGGTTTCCACCAACATTTGACCATTTAAACTGGTAGTTAGGTTTATGGACCAATATTTCTGCTCCTAAACACACACACACACACAGCACTCATGGCAAATTCAGAGACAAGACTTCCGAAGATAAAATTGGTGCTATACAACCCTATACCAAGACTCAAAATATTTTAATGACATTTGGATATCCAGAAGCAAAAAGAAGAAAGGAAGGAAGGAAGGAAAGACGGCAGGCCAGCTGGCCACAAATGCTTATTTTGGCCTGTGAGTACATAGAGAATCTCTTTTAAGTTTGAATATATTCTAGACAAATCATTTTCAACATCCAAAAGCCTATTTTGCCTTATTGTTTCAGACAAGTTTCTAAGGTGTTTGACAGAGTTACATAGAGTATGAGGACAGTGAATGACGGTTTGGAACCCTGAGTCCAGGCTGGCCACCTCTTCTCTTGGTATCTTTTTTGCAGAAGACGGTGGGAGATAAAATCCATCACTCCCAGCAGGAAAACAATAAGCAGAGATTAAAGTGAGAAAATGATAATAATTATGTCACAATGACAATAAAGCTTTTGCTCTCAGAGTCTGGTAACTCCCATGCATTCCCAACTCTCACCTTCCAAATATTCTTTAATGTCCCCTTCCAGATTTGAGGGAGAGAAATTCCCTCTGCCCTGGAACCTAACTGTGGAGATTCTGAAAAGTGGTGGCAGACCAAAGGGGTTCTGTGTGCTCCGGGGGCTCGTGTGCTGTCACTGTCCGGGGACTCTGGGTAGACGATGCACAAGGTGAGGGTACAGATAAAAACTGCAGTTTTTGTGCCAGCAGCTCTTCTCCTGCCCTACAGTGGACAGAGCCCACCCCATCTCAGCATGTGTAACTCAGGCCTCTCTCTCAAGGGTGCTTGACATCTACCAGCCAATGACACCACACAACAGCAAACGCCGGAGCAGCCTGAGAGCGTTCACTGCAACCTCATGCTGTCCTAAGGACTAAGTCAAGCTTGGTCACCGACAAAATACGTGTTCTTTTCTCCACCAAACATTTCTGTAATAAGTCAGTTGGCCTGACTGTCTTCGAGAACCCAGACATGGTTTGTGATGTGGAGGGTGCCATTTTCAGAAATTTCCAGAAAAGGAAAGCATGGTTAAAAGACCACCCTGAAGGTATAAAACAAGGTTCTTTCCTAAGATACCGTATTCTTGCTCTGATAGGACCAGATGGGCCCTCATGGAAAGGGAAAGTCATTCAAGAGGGTCTTCAGGGCAGCAAATCAACACTCCCTCGAGCACTTAAAGGTGCTAAGCACAGATACTGTACTTCATCAATCCCATCCATCGCAAGCCCTTCTGGGAGCTATGTTAACTTTGATTGAAAGTGAGCTTTTTAGGTATAACCAGGCACTTCCCAATAGTCCTCAAAGAAAACACTCAAAGGAGCCTCCACAGATGCCTTGCTGAAAATATGGATTTATTTCACCCGTTGCTCTGGCCTGAATGATTAGCAAGGGGTTTATTTAAGTCCAGGCCCCCCAGGGAAACTGAGGTAGTCCTGAGAATCTGGAGGCAATACCTACTGATCACAACCAGGCCCACACAGCCCAAACTTTCCAGAACTTTGTCGTCTTGGATACTTCTCTGCCTAGAAGTGAGTCTTGGGGGGGAAATGCGGTCTCCAGCACAGAAGGTCTCCAGAGGGTCTGAGATCTCTCACACAGTGTGTGAGATCTCTCACAGAGTGTGTGTGTGTGTGTTAGTAGTAATACTCTGTCAAACCTCCGCACACTCCAAATTTGGGGTCACACCAAACGCCCAGAGAATAGAGATGATAGGCGCAAGGCCTGAGATTTCCATGTCTACAGGGGCCAGGAACAGACTCTGAGCAAAGGAAAGACCAAAGACAGATGGGCTGGCAAACAAAACTGCGTGTGCTAGTACATACTCTCTATTCGCATACTAGAAAAATATACTGCTTTGTGCAATATTAAGATACTCAGCTTCTCAAATTTAAAATCCTAGGTTATTGGCACAAGGGGAACAAGCGCTATACATACTTGAACCAAATACAAGAGCAATTTTTTTTTTTTTTACTGAATGTGAGTACTTTGATTTTTTGAGCCACTTTTTATCTCAGGATCTGAAGAATATATGAAATATAATGGTACTGCCCTAAAATTTAGTCCATATCTTTTCAATTACCTTCAGAAGCTGCTTCTATCATGAGTTCATCCTAAGTTATTAGAGTTTAAAAATTCATAATGACCCAATAAGATGGCTGTGTTAGTTTTCCTGTGAATGTGTTCTCAGTGCTCTTTTGCACAATTCCTTGCATGATTCTTCACTCCTCCGAAATGACCTGCTGAGGAAATTCTAACTAGTTTCCTAAACTGTTCAAATCTTGTTTAGTGTTTATGCACAGAGGAGATGTTGGAACCCTTTGAGGTTTTATTCACTTTCTCTCCTTTTGCCTCCCTACTTGTGTCCTGGCTGCCAAGAGGACACGGAGGTAGGATGAGGCAGAAGAATGAGTCAGAGTTACTTCAGGTCAGCCTGAACTGGTTTGTCTGTTCCTAATCATACCCTGGCTAAGTCATTCTAAATTCTAATCTTTGTGGACCTGTATTAACAGGAAGAGAATAAAACAGAGAATGGAGAAATACAGGAATGGAGTCTGTGAGTAATGAAATTATATATATCACCAGCTTAGTGCCACACTCACATTAAGCAGCCATTTCTAAATCTAAAATAATAGCACAGAGGTGGATTCTCCCCTCTTTTAAAAGGACAGTGCTAGCTCAAAAATTATATCCAAATCTCTCACAATTACCTGTAAAGGTTACGACTTCTAAAGATAGGAAGACTAGCTTAAAAAGAATAAAACTTTACTCTCCCCTTATTCCTTTTCTCTCTTTATAGCAGAATCTTATCAGAAGTTCTATAAAGGCAATAAAAGAGGGACATTTTATTTCACTTCAGGTTTCTGGTAGAGACTTAAAATAAAAGTTCTAAAAAATATCATAGATGAAAGGTTTCTCTGTTGTATCTTCTTCTAGTCTTTAGAAAACTTGTATTTCCACACACTCCAGAAATTCAGGGAGTTGGAGTCAGTATAAACTTTCAAGGAGTTATTTAAGAACTTGAGTTCACCTAGTGCCGTACGCACCATGTACATATTTCTCTGTGCTCCACTCCACATGTATTTGGTGAGGACCCATTCTGAGCCTGCTCTGAAACTTTATACTCACCCCACAATGTCTGCTGTGTTAGGCAGAAGGACAGCACAGAGGTCGAGAGGCTGGGTTCTATAATCTGACTGTGGAGTCTGAGCCCCAGCTCTGCCAACTTCTGCTCTATGCCCTTTGGAAGGTTATTTCAACTCCGGGTCCCATTTCCTAATCTCTAAGTGGCGAATGAGAATAGTACTTGACTCATGGGGTCGATGGGAGGCTCAAATGAAATGTTAGCCCCCAAACCACACCGGCCCACTAGTTCCTCATAAGACCTTAGATATGAGTGGTGGCTACAAAGATCAAAGCTGTCAGAAAGTGAGGGACGTAATATTGGATAACCGGGTCAAAAATAATGTGTCATCCTCAGAATGACAGATGTTTACAAATGAAAATCAAGAGCTCCTACCTTCTGTTGCTTGGTCTTATACAACAAAAAGGTGAGTGTCACTCAACAACATAGTAAGGCAGTCAGGCAGGTAAGTATCTCGGACTGCCCAGGAGCCAGGGGTATGGGAGTCAGTAAATAGAATTGACCCTGGAAAGCATTTGTGGTTTTTATGTCATGGTACTATAAAGTAAGATAGTAAAAATAGAAACGATAACTTCAAATTAATCCTTTTATGCCAAGTTGCTGTAAAATATTTAGAGGATTCGGGCAGGTTTTAGTGACAGATTCAATGTGCCATGGAGCTTTGTCCTTTACTGTACTTTAAGCGCCAATGGCTGGATTCCCACCACACCATCTGTTCCTGACACTTGGTCTCATTAGCACGACTATTTTTATTGATACACATAGCAGTGCTTCTCATACCATCTTAGCTAAGCATTATTTATTGTATCTATATATACAACAATATTAACACAGTCAAGCATCAGGATCGGGACTGGAGGGCATCATTAAAATCAGCCAGTGTTCAGCGAGAGATTTAATGATGGATTTAATAGTATTAAATGGGAAAAAATGCCCTTGGCCTTTACATTCTCATTTAAAAACATATAAAAGAGCAGTAATTCAGGCAGTTATACTTCTCTCAAAGATTTTGCTCTAAATCACAGATGGCAATAGGAGGCCACGGCTGCATGCTGGCTCACATCCACTCACTTCGACCAAAGCCAGAAGTGCCTCGTTGGGTCGTAATTAGCAAACTGCCTGCAAACTCAACCCTTTAAATCAGAGGCCAGTGAGTGCCAGGCTAAAGCACAGAGGGTAGAAAGCCCACAGAAGTGATAATCTGGGTATTCTCTAGAGACTACATTCTCTGGATAGCTGCAACTCCCACATTGTTATTGGGTACCACACCTGCACTCATGTACCATAAAGTGGTGTACTTTGCTAAGAAAACCTCACAGTTTGGCTCTTTAGTTTATAGGGCTTCAAGGCAATATACTTCCCCCAACCATCTCCTGCCCTCTCCTCACCCCTTGCAGACAGGTCATAAATTTCTGTCTTGGGAACACATCTAGCCAACAAATAATCAGTTCCCCATGAAGTATATCCTGGAGAGCTCTGATCGGGGCTGCTGTTCTAAAAGGCTAAATGTTTTTGATTAGAGATCATTAGGCTGGGCTTCAAATTTCGATGGAGATAGTTTTGGCAGAGTGAAAAAAAACAACGATTAAAAAAAAAACCCAAAACAAATTAAAAAATTAAAAAAAAAAAAAACCCTGGATTTTACTTAGAGGCTTGGTTTTGACTTTGCTGGGTTAGGTAGCAGCTCTGTGATCTAGAGCTAGCCATTCTCTGAGTCCATTCCCTCATCTGCAAAATGCCTCCTAGAGTTGGTATGACACTTCTCATCATTGCTGAGGACTCAGACCATGGGCATTTCCTTTCCTAGGGACCCTCATAACCATGTGTATGTGACCAGAATGACAATCTGGCTCTCAGAACTCCCATCAGGCCTCTCTGGATACCAGCAAGATTAACAGGCAATGGACTACAGCCATGCCTCGTCTTGCCTCCCACTTTAGGAGAGACTTTCCTTTGGAAATGTTGACCATGGGTGCTGAGAATAGGTCATGCAGGGGAAGCTTGGAGAGGGATTGCTCACAGATCGGGTTGCTCCCATGGCTAAGTTACAATGCTGAGTCCTTCCCACACTTTTTGAAGTCTTGTCAGGAAAAAGAAACATCAGTGGCAGAAACACAAGCTCTGCAAATTAAAATATAGCTACAAAATTATCTTCTTTGCATTTTAAAGCAAATTACAGAATCATTCAACTAATTTCAACAATGAAAGGAATGTAGATCCAGTCAAAATTACACAGGCATGGACGCTAGTGACGATACCTAAAATTAGATTCTGGGTGGCAGCTCCTGCAAAAATAAATGCGAAGTGATGGCTCATCAGAAAATACGTACATTTCTATGTGAAACTCTCTGGCCTGGGATAAATTCTTCCAACAAAGTGACTACTCAAGCATTTACCAACCTGCTTTAGGAAATACTGCAAGCTAATGTTTCTTGTCCAAAATGTGTATGCAGCACAGATAAGGGAAGAAATGGGACAGCAACATCAGAGTCTTAAACTGTCTGAAAGCCTAGACGGTAAATGAAGTGCCACGAGAACAGCCTGCAACATGACCAAGAACAGGCACCTGCGTGACTAGGGGGTCTACCAGGAACACACATAATGAAACTACTGAAAATTTAATAAAAACACCATGTGGTTTTCAATATCTAAACACAATGGGACTAATGCTTTGGAATTTTTGAATGAAATGCCCTAAACAGCATCTTCTGTGAATGAGTGAGAGACCTAAGATTTGCCTCTCCCTGGTAAAGAACTATGGGATATATTCATGTGTCTGAGGATAAAATATTTCCTTTACTGAGCACTGTTTGGTCTTACAATTTTTTTTTTTTATCAATCCCCACTAAGTGGCTACCAGATTCTACAGTGGTTCTCAACCAGGGACAATGTCGGGAGACATTTTTTGGTTGACACAATTAAGAGGATGTTACTGGTCCCTAGGGGGTAGAGGACAGGGGTGCTGCTGAACTTATCCTCCAATGCACAATCCCTCACAAAATAGAATTATCTGGTGCAAAATGTGAATAGTGCCAAGTCAGAAACTACGATCAACACACAATCCAACAACTCTACCCTTAGGTACGTACTGACCCAAGATAAAGGAAAACATATATCCATGAATGAACAGCAGGGTGAAGAGATACATTAGATGTATTAGATCTCATGTTCATTAGATCCTGAGCATAGAAGCTTCTGTCCCCATGGATTTGGGGTGCGATACTCTCCCAGCACGAGGATGAGTTCTAATTCACCAAGCTGGAAGCTCTCTGAACCCCATCCCTTTGGGTTTTTATGGAGGTTTCATTACGTAGGCACAATTGATTAAATCATTGGCCACTGGTGATCACTTCAATCTTCAACCCCTCTCCCCTCCCTGGTAGTCAGGAGGTAAGGTTGAAAGTTCCAACCCTCTAAACACAAGGTTGGTTTTCCTGGCAAATAGCCTTCATCCTTCCATAATCTAGCGACTTTCCCCAAATCACCTCATTAACAAGCCTAGATGTGGCTGAGATTTATAATGAATAACAAAAGAAACCTGTACCTCTCTGATCACTTAGGAGATTCCAAGGTTTTAGGAGCTTTGTGCCAGGAACTGGGATGAAGACCTATATATATATATATATATATATATATATATTCCTTATTATAATTCAGAACATCATTGTACTTGTCCCAGAATTGTGCAATGTTCATGTTCCCAGCTAAGGTCCAATAAAGGCTTTGCCGTCTTTCAGCTCTTATACTACAAACAAATGACCTTTTTGTGGTATGTTTAGCACCAAATTTTTTGTAATTTTGTGCTTTTTTACTTGTTGGTGGTTTCACTGTTTTAAATAGCCCCAAGTGTAGAGCTGAAGTGCTGTCTAATGTTCCTAGGTGCAAGAAAGCTGTGATGTGCCTTCCAGAGAAGATATGTGTGTTAAATAAGCTTCATTCAGTCTGGAGTTGGAGTGCTGGCCACGAGTTCATTATTAAATAAGGTGTCTTTAAACAAAAACACACACAAAAACAAGGTTATGTATTGATGAGTTGATGAAAGTCTTATGACCGGAGAGGCTTGCAGGAACTTAACACTGTATTTCCCTGAGGTTCAATTATTTGCAAATTCCATATTCATGGCAGCTTTATAGAACCTAACTACCATGAATAATGAGAACTGACAATATACATGGGTCTTTCACTAGACCCTATTATACTTGTGTTTCTATCTCTGTGTTAGTGTCTGTTTCGCTGACACGACAGCAAAATGTTACAGTTTAGCTCTCCATTTATTTAGCTGTTCTTTAATTTCCCTCAGTAATCCTTTTATAGCATTCAGAGTATAATTCTTGCAATTTTATCAGTAAGTACTTTGTGATTTTGATGCTGTTGTGAACAGCATATATATACAAGATTGCTCTGTACTTCTGATCACTTGCTTTTTTAATCACTTTAAAACATACCACTTTTTTAATCACTTTAAAACATACCACTACATTCCTTGCAATATATTCGTCCTGAATTCTACTTGGGCTGATATTAACGTAGCCTCTCAAACTTTCTTTAGATTAATATTTGCATAAATTTTTCATCCTTTTACTTTGCCTATCTCTCTAAATATAAAGCATTTAGACAGCATACGGTTCCTTTCTACTTTTACTATATCCTAACAATCTCAGCCTTCTAATTAGGGTGTTTGTAGCATTTCATAATATAATTATAAAATCACATCAGTTTAACATTAACTATATATTTCATTAGTCTTTGGTTTAAATATATCATCTTGATAGTTGTTCTTTATGTCCCTGTCCATTCTTTGTTCCTTTCGTTCTCTTTTCCCACCTTCCTTTGCATTAATTCAATCTTTCTTGCATTTTTTTCCCTCCATTATTGGCTTATTTGCTATATCACCATTTAATTTCTAAGTAGCTGCTCTTTAGTTTACAATATACATTATTATCATGGTGTGTCATAAAGTAATATATCACTCTACTTCTGATGTAAGATCTTTGCAGCAGTAACCTCTACTCCCCCCATCAGTCTGTTGTACTATTATTGTCATTTAGTCTTTTACATGTGTTAGGAACACTTCAATAAATTGTTGTCTTTTTCCTTTATTTATTTAATTTTATTTTTAAAAGTTTATTTATTTGAGAGAAAGAGAGAGAAAGTGTGCACGTGTGCGTGTGTAAATGGGAGGAGGGGCAGAGCAGGGAGCCCGCCGCAGGGCTGGATTCCAGAACCCTGGGATCATAACCTGAACTGAAGGCAGATGCTTAACCGACAGAGCCACCCAGGCACCCCTGTCATTTTGTATTAGATTGCCAGTTATCTTTAAAATCAGATTAAATTAGAAAAATATTTTATATTTACTAGTATTTCTACCATTCCTGGAGGTTTTCATTCTTTTATGTAGCGCCATGTTTCCATCTGACATTATTTTTTTAAGTATGAAAAACTCTTTAATATTTGTCCAATTTGTTGGAAATGAATTATCTCATCTTTTATTTGAAAAGCTCTACCCTGCATTTGTTTTTGAGATATTTTCATTGGATATTAATTTCTGAGTTGGCATGTTTTTTCTTTCAATGCTTTAAAAATGTTGTTCCACTGTGTTTTTGTTTATACTGTTACTGACAATAAGGTTGTTATGCTTTTATGTTTGTTCCCCTGTGTATAGTGTTCCTTTTATTCTTTCTAGTTGCCTTACTGTTTTCTTTGTTATTACTAGTTTTTAGCATTTTGAGTATAATCTGCTTTGATGTTATGTTCTTTGTATTTATCCTACTTGGGATTTGTTGAACTTCCTAGATCTGTGGTTTATAGTTTTCGTCAAACAGGAAAGACTTTCATGGGGCGCCTGGGCAGCTCAGTCTATCCCTCTGCCCCTCCCGCCACTCACATGCCCACACTCTCTCTCTCAAATAAATAAATCTTTAAGAAACTATGAGACTTTCAGCTGCTATTTCTTCAAAATATTTTTTTCTGCCCCTTTCTTTCTCCTCTTCTTTTGTAATGGCAAGTACACATATGATAAATACCCAGATATTGTGATGCAAATCAGTAAGATTGTTTTTTACATTTTGCTGTTTCTTTTTTATGTCTTTGTATTAAGATGCATAACTATGTGAATGTTATATTGGTAATTATTTTTCAAATTTTTTAATTGAGGTATAGTTAACATATAATATTATATTAGTTTCAGGTATACAACATAATGCCTTGTTATGTGTATATATTGCAAAATGATCACCACAAGTCCAGTCAATATCAGTCACCATAAGTAAAGAATTTTTTGTGATCAGAACTTTAAAAAGTTGTGAAGAGAGTAAATCTTAAGTATGCAATACAGCACTATTAACTGTAGTCACCAGGCTGTACATTACATCCACATGACTTACTTATTTTATAACTGGAATTTTGTATCTTTTGACTCCCTTCAACCATTTCACCAACTCCCATCTCATCTCTGGCAACCACCAACCTGTTCCCTGTATCTATGAGCTTGTTTCCTGGTTTTGTTTCTAAAATTCCACATATAAGTGAGCTCATACAATATTTGTCCCTCTCAGTCTGACTTATTTCACTTAGCATAATGCCCTGAAGGTCCATCCATGTTGTTGCAAATGGCAAGATTTAATCCTTTATTTACAGGTGAGTAATATTCCATTATGTGTATAGGTATGTGTACGTGTGTGTGTGCCTGTATGTGTGTGTATTCTTTATCCATTCATCTGTCAAAGGAGATTTAGGTTGTTTCCACAACTTGGCTATTATAAATAATACTGTAATGAACATGGGGGTACATATATCTTTCTGAGTTGATGTCTTCTTTTGAATAAATACTCAGAAGTGGAATTGCTGGACCACATGGTAGTTTTATTTTTAATTTTTTGAGGAACCTCCATACTGTTTTCCAGGTGGCTGCATCAATTCACATTCCCACCAACAGTGTACAAATGTTTCCTTTTCTCTACATCTTTGTCAACACTTGTTATTTCTTGTTTCTTTGATGACAGCCTTTCTAAGAGGTGGGTATTGGAAATGTGTTTTTCTTTCTTCAAAGATGAAATTTGTTATCTGTGGATCAGCTTTATCCTTCCAAGGCTTAATTTTAAAGTTTGTTAGGGTGGGTCCAAAAAAGTCTTTACTCTGGAGATATTTTAGCCTTACTACTAAGGGATGACTTTTCTGGTGACTCTACTTAGTGTTCTGGTTTTTTAATGAGATTTCTCCATTATGGCTTGTGAGAATTCAAATGTACCTCTGCCCTATGAGAGCTCTGGGAATTGTTCAGTTTATAGCTCCATGGAAATTTTTATTTGCATGGCCTTGTGGAGTTTTCACATTATGTATGCAAGGATTAGTATTCAGCCAAAGACTCAAGGGGCTCCCTCTGCAGATTCCTGGAACTCTTTCTCTGAATGCCTCCACTTTTGTATTCTGCCTTGCAAAATCGAGCTCCCTAGGCCTCTCTTTACCTTCATCTCAGTGAGACTGTATGTTCTGCCTGAATCTACCTTTCTTCACTGCAGTCTGGAAAGCACCTTTGCGTATAAATCTGAAGGGAATATGCAGTAGTCACCTAATTTATTTTCTTTCTCATAAACTCACCATTCTGATGGACTATTTCCCCATGTCTGAAAATAGTCTTTTACATATTTTGTGCTGTTTTCTATTTGTTTATGGCAGATGAACAAATTCTATGCCATGTATTACTGTATTGGAGGGAACCAGATTAACCATTCAAAAATACAAACCTGGTGATGTCACTCTCCAGAATAAAATCTTTCCAAGCTGACTACATATTTTATTGTCTATAAAGGTATATTTTTTGAAGTGCTAATATGTTCATCAGAAGAGGGTGCTATGATAATAGACATAAAGCAGGATGATCATAGGAAACCTAGGACCTCTGTCCTTGTCGTGTATCTTTGCTTAGCTTCTAGGGTCTCACTACACAGCCCCCTCCCCCATTTTCCACTAACTTTTACTCCTTCTTAAATAGTTTGACAGTTCTCTTTCCTTCACTTATGGCACATCTCCTATCTTGTCCATCTAGTAAATTCTTCTTCCTTCCTTCAGGCAGTAAAAACATTATCTTCCTCTATGTCTAGGTAGTGCTGTACCTCATTTAGCATGTACCTCATGGAGTTCTGTTAATTTGTTTATGTTTTGCCCCTTACAAACAAGGTTTTTGAAAAAGTGTAAAATCAAGAAGTATGTTTTAGAAAATTAATCCAGAAAGAGCACTTGTTTTTAAAAATTGGGTAAAGAATATATGATAGAGACAATTTAGAGAATTGTTTTGTATCTACTGTTTTAGTTAATGTCAACCTTCAAAAATAAAGAAGTCTGAAGTCCTCTTAACATCAAATCATCCTACTTTTTCTTGTTAGATTCTTAACTACAGTGAAAACCTATTCAGAAAATCAGAACTTTTAAGTGTGACACTCTCAGAATGGAGACTCTCTGTATTTTATGATCTAAGCAAACCTGCCAAAATTTTCAATGTTGGGAAAATAACTGCAAATTTTCCCACCTAACTATATTGAATATCCTACTGCAGTACCCAATGCAACTGATATATATAAACCCACTGTGCTCACAATCACATTATTTGACTTAAAATTCTGCAGCTTAATATTGTGTCATAATGTCTTTCTCCTCTTCAGGAAGCTGTAGGCTTCTAGCTATGGAATGAATGTCATGGTGTCACAGGGATAAAAGCATAAGGAATATAGTTTGATGGTACTGTAATAGCATCATATGGTGACAGATGGTAGCTATACTTGTGGTAGGCATAGTAGAATTTACAGACTGTCAAATCACTATGTTGTACACCTAAAGCTAATACAACACTGTGTGTCAACTACACTTTAAAAAAGAAGGAACAAAAACCAACATGATATATTTTAATTCAAAAAGTCTCCTATTTGGGATAAATATATGAAACAGAAGTTTCCAAGACACATGTTATGCAACTAATGACACTGATTCTTGGGAGATGGAAAACTAATGAGGCAAACTACATTATCGTCCCAGCTTACTGCATTAAGAGTTGCCAGGCTGTGGTAGAAAGGGAATCCAGGTAGAGCCCAGTGGACACTGAGATGAGTCTGGAAGATCAAGTTGACTAGAGTTTGCAGAACAAAATGCCAAAGAGATTCCTGCACAGAGAGAATCCTGGAGATCTGCAGATGGTCCCTTTGCGTATTCAATAGGGTCGTGAGTAGCACAAGGAGAAAACAAACTGGGGCTAGGGAAAGAATCATCTGAAAGGATTAGATTAGAAAGAAGACATCAGGTGCTCACCCAAGGCCTGAAACAGTAATTGTTTTCACTAGCTAGAGTAGAAAACCTCATAAATGATGGGACATTGGGTAGAGAACTTGAAAAAACCTTGCCTTAGTAGTGGGCAGAAGACTAAATGCTGCTCTTTTCTGGCCTAACAGATTGTTAAATAAGACCCTAAATGATCAAGTTGCTCCCAAGCAACTTAAATGTACCCCAAAACAAGGCTCAATATTTATAGAAATATAAGAAGGCAGAATTCTCACCATCTGACAATGTAACAAATATTACCAGACCTAAAGAAGCAAGAAGATGCAACCCACAGTGAACAGAACAATCAATAAAAACCAACTTGGAACTGACACAGATGTTAAAATAAATATATAAGGATAAATTAAACAATTATTATAGTTGTAATTTATATGTCCAAAAAGATGAGAGACATAGAAGATACATGGATGACCCAAATCAAATTTCTAGACATGAAAACTACAATGTATGAGATAATAATATACACTGAATGCAATTGATGGCAGAATAGAGATTATAGAGGAAAAGACTAATGAACTAGAATAGAAACCACACAAAATAAAATACAGAGGGAAAAAATAGTTTAAAAAAATAAACACCCGGGGCGCCTGGGTGGCTCAGTGGGTTAAGCCGCTGCCTTCGGCTCAGGTCATGATCTCAGGGTACTGGGATCGAGTCCCGCATCGGGCTCTCTGCTCAGCGGGGAGACTGCTTCCCTCTCTCTCTCTCTCTCTGCCTGCTTCTCTGCCTGCTTGTGATTTCTCTCTGTCAAATAAATAAATAAAATCTTTAAAAAAAATAAAAAATAAAAAATAAAAAAATAAACACCCAAGAGTATCATTGAACTGTAAGATAACTTAATGTGTCTTCTAATGTACATGAAATTTGAATTTCTAAAGGAGAACAGGGCAGTGGGAAAAATGTCTGAAGAAATAATAAAAGAAAAAAATTCAAACTGGATAAAAATTACAAACCTGTAGATTCAGGAAACTCAATGAACTCTACACATGAGAACCATGAAGGAAGCTATAAGAAGATACAGTATAATGAATAGCTCAAAATCAGCAACAAAGAGAAAAAACTAAAAGCAGACAAGAGTAAAATGAAATGAAGATAAAGATTACAACAAATTTCCTATTGGAAACAATGTAAGTGCAAAGACAGTAGAGTAACATCTTTAAAATACGGAAAGAAAATAAACACCAGCCCAGTGATACATAACAAGCAAAAATATCTGTAAAAAAAACTAAGGTAAAATAATGACATTTTCAAATACACAAATGCTGACATTCATTATCAGAAGATCTGCACTATAAGAATGTTAAAGGAAGTCTTTCAGGCAGAGGAAAATGCTCACAGATGGAAATGTAGATATATTCAAAGGAGCAAAGAGAACTGGAAAAGGTAACCAAAGAGATAGAAAAATATATTTAATTATTTAAATTCATTTAAAATATAATTGTCTATTTAAACAACAATATTAGTTTATGAGGAGTTTATAACATAAAGAAGTAACTATATATGCCAAAAATAGCATACAGGTGGCTAGGAGGGGAAAACGAAAGGATCCTGTTGCAAAGGTCTTGGACTGTATGGGATAATGGGATAATGTTGCTGGAAAGCAGATTGCAGTAAGTTAGAGGTGTCTATTGTAAACCCTAAAGTAACCACTGAGAGAACAAAACAGTTATAGTTACTAAGCCAACAAGTAAATAAGGTAGAATAATGAAACAACTCAATACAAAAGAAGACAGAAAAGGAGAGAAGAGAAACAAAGAAAATATAGGAGGACTAGAAAGTAGCAGGACAACAGAACTAATCTTAACATATTAAATGTTAAGATATTAAATGTCACATTAAATGCAAACATTTTCAAATCCCAATTAAAAGACAAAAATCACGACACTGCATAAAAAGTCATGACCCAGTTACATGCTGCTTATAAAAACCACACCTAAAATACAAAAAAAGAGTTAAAACTAAAAAGAAATAAAAATTACATACTCACATGAATAAAAAATGGTGAGAACTGCTATATTAATATCAAAGCATATCTCAGTGTAACCAGGGTTAAAGAGATTATATCATGTTCAAGGAATCAATCCATCAATAGGACATTACAGTCTAAATGCCTATACTTCCTATACAGAGCTTCAAAATCTGTGAAGTACAACCGTCAGGAGAGATAGACAAACCGATAATTATCTTCAGATTTCAATATCCCTCCCTTAGTAATTGACAGAATAAGTAGGAAGAAAATCAGTCACAACGCAATCTTAAACAGCAATACTACGACATGATGGTTTTTATAGAAAATCTAATGGAATCTACAAAAAAGCTACCAAAATTAATGAGTTAGTTTCACAATACTTCAGGAGGTAAGATCAAGAGAGACTAATTATATACCTATATGCTAGCAACTAATAAATATAAATTGAAATTAAAAATAAATATCATGAAAAAAAAATAAATATCATGTACAGTAGTATAAGAAATATGAAATACTTAGGGATAAATCTGAGAAAAGATGTTCATGCCCTGTACACTAAAAATTCTAAACATCGAAGGGAGAAATTAGATGAGATTTAAATGAATGGAGATATATACTGTGTTCGTGGCTTGGAAGAATCAATACTGTTAAGATTCTCTCCAGATTGACCTGTAGATTCAATACAATCCCAATAAATATCCCAGAATGCATTTTTTTTTTGTAGAAATTGATGAGCTGATTCTAAAATTCACGTGGAAATGCAAAGGTGAAAAAATAACCAAAACAACCTAGAAAAAGCAAGAATGAAATTGGAGAACTAACACTACCTGCTAGTAAATCTTATTATAGAGCCACAGTGACCAAAAGAGTGTGATATTGGTGTAAAGACTGATATATATGGACAAAAAAAGAATCCAGAGACAGATCACACATATATGGACAGTTGATTATCAGCAAAAGTGCAAAGGCAATTCGACAGAGAAAGGATAGGGTTTTTCAACCATCTGCACTGGAACAATTGGATAGCCATGTACAAAAAGTGAACTTTCATCCATCTACACTTTAAAGTGGCTCTTAAACCCAAATGTAAAATCTCAAATAGCAAAAGTTAAAAATATTAGCAAAGAGTCTTTGTGATCTTAGATTAGGGAAAGATATGGTAGTTATGATACTAAAACATGATTCATAAAGAAAACCAATAAATTAGAGTTCATCAGAATTAATTTTCAAAAAATCTAACAGTGTCATCTTTGAAAGACACTGTTAAAGAGAACGTGAAGACAAGCCCTATACTAACAGAAAATATTTGCAAAGGATGTATCTGCAAAGTATATAAAGGATTTGTATAGAAAATTTATATAAAGAAATTTCAAAACTCAATAATGAAACAATAAAAAAGGACAAAAGTTTTGGATACTTCAGCAAAGAAGATGTATGGATGAAAAATAAGTGTGTGAAGAGAAACTTGAGACAGTCATTCAGGCAACACAAATGAAAACCATGATGAAATACTAATACACACATTAGAATGTTTAAAATTAAAAAGACCAGGTATTTGCAAGGATGTAGAGGCACCACAATTCTTATATATGGCTGGTGGAGATGAAAAATGGTGTAAGCACTTTGGAGAACAGTTTGGTGTTTTTTTTTTTTTTTTTTAAACATACTTCTATCATTTGATTCAAACATTCCACTGGTATGTATTTATTCCAGAAAAGAAAGCATAATTTCACACAAAGGCTTTTTGTATGTTCTAAACATGTGCACAGATATTTGTAACAGACTTATTTGTGCTAGCCAAGAAATGGAAACAAATTAAATGTCCTGTGAAAGTGAATGGATAAACAAGTGGTGGGACAGCCATACAGTGGGTTACTACTTAACCATAAAAAAGAATGAGGGGGCGCCTGGGTGGCCCAGTGGGTTGGGCCGCTGCCTTCGGCTCAGGTCATGATCTCAGGGTCCTGGGATCAAGTCCCGCATCGGGCTCTCTGCTCGGCAGGGAGCCTGCTTCCTCCTCTCTCTCTCTGCCTACTTGTGATCTCTCTGTGTCAAAATAAAGAATCCAGAGACAGATCACACATATATGGACAGTTGATTATCAGCAAGTGTCAAGTAGATAAATGGGATCTTTAAAAAAAAAAAGAAGAAAGAATGAGCATGAAATATGGATGAATCTCAAAATAACTATGTGGACTGAAAGAAGGCAAGAAAGAGTACATATATGATTCCATTTATATAAAAGTGTAAAAAAAATACAAACTTCCCTATGATGACAGAAAGCAGATGAGGGGTGGCCTGGGGATAGGGGGGACATTCAAGAGTAAGGGATGAGTGACAAAGGAGTCTGAGAAAACTTTGAGGTGTGATGGACATGCTCATTATATTGACTGTGGTGATGTTTTTACAGGTGTCTTGAGCTTCTCTTCATGCACTTATGTGAAAACTTATCAAACTGCCATTCTAAATATATGCAATTCATTGTATGTCAATTTTACCTCTAGAAATTTCTTCTTTACCTCTTTCTTCTTTACCTCTAGAAATTTCTTTACATTTCTGTGAAGAAATGCACAACTAATAAATTTCCTATTTCCTTGCAAATCTATACAGTTTGGACTTTATACACATAATCCTTTCTGTAAGCTCCTAGCAGGGTTTCTTTCAGCAAAATCAGCTAAACAATTTTGAGAAACTTTTCAGAAATTTCAAAGTATGGCAACATCAATTACTTCTTATAATTGTGTAGACTACCTTTTTATTTCTCTAAATTTCATCCAGCTAGCTACCAGGTATTTTCTCGTGTTTTCATGAACTTGCTCTTCAATGTCAAGGATTTTAGTGATTGTGAATACTTACAGTCAGGAAAGTGAAGCTACTGGCACCGCTAACTGGAAAGGTGGAAGTGATCCCTCAGAGTAAGGCAGCCACTGACCCAGCAGGGGACTCGGGGCAGGCAACAAAAAGTTCCTGTCACCAAAACACAGGGCCTCTATTTCCTTCCTTAGGGCCAATCCGGATGGAAGAGCCATCCAGATCCTGCTTTGTTAGAAAGTTCTTACCAACGATGCTCCTTTCCTATCATGTTATAGGATCTCCCGTTTTCACTCAACCCCTAGTCCCCGCTCTTCAGTTCATGTTTTTTTGCCTGTGACCAGAAAAGTAGAAACTGAACACAGATGCTATAGCATGACTACTTTTATATAAGCGTAGGACATATCTCTATATTATCTCAAGTCATTAATTAGCCAAATTCTGTAAGCCAATCCTTTTGCAACTCTTACCGTAACTATCTTCCTCAGAACTATTTCCTTTGTTAAATACATGCTTATACAGGTTTTTACATGTGTATTATGTATCAATTATCATATAATTACATAATTACTGTAATCGAATTTAACTGCATAATTAGAATGTGTAATTACATAATTAAAACATGTAATTACTAAGTTTAAAAAGTTATGGAAATTATTTTTTAAAATGAATAATGCATGTATGAGTAGTCAACTGTTGAAGTTCACGTCTTAGGACTTCTAAAAATCATTTTCACTGAAAACAGAATTTAAAATCCAGTAGCTAGTTATTTCACTTGATGTACTAGATACATGAAAATTTTTAATGGATTTTTATTTTGTTAAAATATTAAAAACCTTCAAGAGCTCAGCATATGACTGCAGGATAAAGAAGGGAAAGAAAAGGCAGCTCTCGTTAAGTGTACCTGAGGTCCAACTGCGTTATTAACCTGTTCCTATAGATATATTAAAAGTTTCCTTAATGTAATTGACTGCAAATAATAAGCAGTGATGACTGGTGTGAAAGTCATTACCCAGCTGGTGTTTCAGTGAACCTGGGAAACCATGTATTCCATCTCCCCCCACCACCCCCAAAATCTATGCTTGGTTTCAAAGGTGTAATGTTACTTTAAAAATAAATGTCGATTATATATCTGCTTGATAATAAGAGAAATCCACTTCTATTTATATGGATTTCACTTAAAGAATAAAATATTTTTAAAAGTTAGAAGGATTTTACATCATTGGAATTATGGTAATCATTCAACTATGCCAGAGATGGGAAAGAGGAATCAGATATGTTCTCTAATCTTAGGTTGTTCAGAGAGACACACAAGCCAATAAACCAAACACAGAGAAAGCGGGAGGAATAGCTTTTGAAAACTTTTTTTCAATCTACTAAATAATAATTTGGTGCCTGAGGAGACAATCCTCATCCTCTAAATCAGCAACTGATCTTTGGTTTTTCTTTTTTTTTTTTTTTTTTTTTTTTTAAATTTTTATTTATTTATCAGAGAGAGAGAGGGGAAGAGAGAGAGCACAGGCAGACAGAATGGCAGGCAGAGGCAGAGGGAGAAGCAGGCTCCCTGCTGAGCAAAGAGCCCGATGTGGGACTCGATCCCAGGACGCTGGGATCATGACCTGAGCTGAAGGCAGCTGCTTTACCAACTGAGCCACCCAGGTGTCCCAGATCTTTGGTTTTTCTGATCCATAGCAACCCACCAGTTGATTACTTTCTGTGCAGGAAAATCTCTGCTCCTCTTCAGGCCCGTGACACTTCATACAGACTTCATAATAATGCACTTATCCTATAATCTCATAATTATGTATATGTCAGTTGCTTCTTTAGAATGTAAGTTCCAGGAGGGAAACTGTTCAGTGCAGGAAACGTTTTCTCACATGTATTAATGCCTGCATGGGATATCCTCTCTACATATACATGCACACACACACAACAAAGTAACATCCACCTGCCCTTTTCACAGAAGCAAGTCTCTTGACAACACACATAACCAGCATTCTTTCAAAATCCAACAGTTTAAATTGCAAATATTCATAAAGATCACTGTCAAATGATAAGTTATTCTTGGACCAAAAAAGAAAACACGTGCACAAAATAAAGAATATGCTTCACAGAGATGGCAGGGAAAAAATGAGAATAGTTATAGTCAACCACAGCCTGGTTTCAAGAAGAGCCCAGTTTCTGCAGACTGTTCTGTCACTGGTCATCTTGTGAATTCATCTGCATCAGATTAATGCTCCATTCATTCATTAATTACTCCCGTCAACATTCATGGATCTTCTTTCTGTCTACTGTATGTGAAGTGGTGTGCTGTGTACAGAAGATGCAATAAGGTACAAGAGATAACCTCATGGAGTTCACGTTCCCGGGATGGGGCAAACACAGGAGCGAATGTAAGTGCACATGCACGATGACACTATGGGGACCTCCGGTGTCTGGAGTAGGATGGGTACTCCTTGACAGAGTCAACACAGTGCACTGGGGATCTAACTCCCTATATGTTTCTTCTAGAGAGTCACTCCGGACTTAATGGGGGCAATCCAAGTTGAACTCAAATGATAGAGCAAGTAACTCAGAACAGCCCCAATGTCTCGGAACCTGGAGTGGATCTGCTAGTCTCGGAGACATCCCATTGCCTCCCACATACACCTGTCTCCACCCACCCCACCTTTGCTCCAGATAGAAATTCATAAGCATTATTCTTAATGTGTCTTTGCTGGGAAATAAACTGGTAGGCTGGGGTCCAGCAGCAGCCTGGCAAATAGTAAGCATTCAATGCTGAATGCTGAATCCATAAGTTACATGGGTATCCCTTATAATCCATGGTATAATACATGTGAGTGGTTTTTTTCAGTATTTTTCATCATTTCTGAAGGAAGAGACATACTACTGAAATGGGGTCGTACATGGAAATCTTCTAATTTATCATGGATCATGGACTTGATCATGACCTCAGGAGTTTATTAGAGCCATGTTTAAGGCCTCAAAGCTCCACTGAGGTTTAGAGAAGGCCTGAGAAGGGGATGTAAATCTTAGCCTAACCCCTAAATGTTCCTTGCTTTGTGTGACATTATTGGCATCACTAGGGCTCCTCCTTGCATTTGTCAGTGAATTCTGATAGAAGGCCACTACTGACATGTGTATGAACTGAAACGTATCACCCAAGAATGTAAATTTGGTTGATCAGATTAGTTGGTGTCACCTTAGAAATGAGGAATTGGGATTCTGGGTGGAAAGGGACAGAACACAGTAGAGGTAAGAGAAAATGGCTTAGTTTTTAGATTGCTACATGGTTGGTTGGTTCCTGAAGTACTGTAAGATCATAGAATTTCCAGTCTCAGGATTCTGGACCAGCCATGACCCTACTGCATGAATCCTTATCAAATACCCAGCTTCTATTCTTGCTAGGATGGGAAAATGTCATGCTCCTAAAAAGATGATTAGTTTTCTGATACCTTAGCTGACAGATCCTTCCTCATAGGCCCCAAACTACAAATTCTACTCCTTGGTCCTGTTTTTTTCATGCTGACGTTGAGAAGACCCAATGTAATCATCTGCTGCTGTGTGTGAGGCCTAGAATTAAGATATAATATTATGTGCGACCTTGACATCTGGCGAAACCAGGGGGGGGCCTCATATGGTCTAACCACAAATCCCCCAAGTACTCTGCCCCTGTGGCTAAGGTCCCCTAGCCAAACAACCCTTCTTATCAAGGGGAATAGGCGCAGTTCCTGCTCATCCCTGAGTAGTGGATTTAGTCCCCTGCCAGCCTGCAGAATTATCCAAACAAGCCAATCTTACCCCTGTGGGAGTCTGGGGACACTGTACCTACCCCCTTGTTACTATGAAGCCTGCTTCTTACTGCCCCTGCTGGTTCACTCTGTCCCAGGGCATTGTCCCAGGTGGCCCTGCATCCTCATCTGCTGGGCTATGAGTACTTGAAACTAACAAACTGCTGTTGAGCTCAATTGTCCTGTGTCCAGTGTCATGTGTTCGGCTGTCCCATTCCTTTGGGAGGGGGAGTCCCTCCCTCAGCATGGGGTGAAGTAGAGATAGTCAAAGCAGCTGTATGTGAATATGAGGGCTTATGAACCTGGGAGAAGTGGGCGGAACAGAGGCCAGAAGAACTCGATTTCATGTGAATTTAAAAATTACATTTCCTCACACATTACATCTTCTCTAAATACCACTTCTGAGTTTTCTTAAGTGACTGTGGGTATGGCTACTGATGTAACACTAGATTAGGAAACAAAACAAGTGAAGAGGGAAGGAAAAACACGAGTCACATTTGAGGAAAAAGAAAACAAAGAAATATTCTGAGGTCTCAAGACCACTGGTTACAAAAAATATATTCTAGAAAATGTATAATCATGCATTTAATTGACCAGCAGTTTCCATCCACATCTTACTCTAGTTCACTGGATATCGCATCTCAGGACACCAAAACTCTACCTGTCTCTGTATGAAAACAAAGAGTGACGAACAAGAGAACTGGTGATTAGTACTGATGTATATGTTCAAGTTACAGACGCAAATCCGCCTACCCTCCTCCATCCCACGCCAAGCTAATGGATGAACCTCAATCAATACACTCAGGAAAGAGCACAGAATCAATAACAGGGCTAATTTAACAGAATTAAGAAGTGGCGTTTTTTTTAAAACAAAAAAGCAGACACACTGGCAATAACCACCTTCTTAATGTTGCCTAGCAACAAGATATAAAAATGATGTACAATGTCAGTAACTTATCGTCACGTACAAAAACAGCCCCCTGCCTTGGCAATGCTGTAATGTACTTTTCCCCAACTAGAACTCCGCCGAGACTATTAACGCCACCATTTTCCATAATATACTCTGTTAAACAATCATGTGTTTTAGTGCATTAAAACACTGAATTTACTTAATGACTACTCAGTGAAGGAGCAGCTATAGAAAAGGGAGGAGTTTTTCTGTTTCCATTTTAAGCTCACAGGTTCATTCCCAGGCCAGGGGAATTCAATAGATAGCATTGGAATAGCAGTGGATAGCACTAAAATCCAAACATTGGAATTTACATATAAAAGGGGAGAGAACAGGGTAAGGAGTGATCTTGTGTGTGTTTTAAAGGAAAAGCAGACGAATGAAGTTAAAGGGTAGAATTAATGCTTCTTGGTGATTTTTAAATTTTTTCTTTGGAATGTGAAAGAAGTTTCTGGAAGGCAGAAAGCCTTTGGGGTTCCAAAGTATGTCCTTGGCCACATGGACAAGCCCTCAGTGCGGGGAACCCTCACTCCTAATGCAGCTACTGCTCAGGCAGGTGAGAAGGGGAGCAGGTCTGCCCCGAGCTGGGGCTTTACATATATTATCTCATTTCATCCTCCTATGATTTCATTTAATAGAAGCAGAAAATAGGCTCAATGAGATTAAGTGATTTAGCCAGAATCACTCAGCTAGTAAGTGGTAAAGCTGGGATTCAAAACCAGATCTTTTTTCAAAGCCACCGCTCATCTTTGCTCCACTTGGCTGTTACTGAGTTCCTGCCATGCAGGATGTTCTGGGATTGCTGCCCCTTAGTACCAAGGTGTGAAGGTAGAAACCCAATCCTCCAAAAGGAGCAAACAAACAGAAAACCCCCAAACTCTCCTGATAAGGCTCTGATCACACTGCACCATATTTATGCACACATTTGTTAACTTACATGCTCCCAGAGTTTTGGGCAAGTTTCTTATTCACTGTTATGTGGCATCATTAACTCCTTACTTTGGGGTCATGTAATACATTAAAAAAACCCAACATATTATTTTCTGCTAAATAGAGCATCTCATTTAGGATACCTTTGGTAAGTATTGTTGGGCAACTTAAGGGACAAAGGACATTCAGTTTTATGAAATCTTTGCAGAAGTGGATCTATCATCTCCATCACCTGTGTTGGAATACAATAAGTGCTCAATAACTATGTATAAGGTCAACTCATGAATTTCGAAGATTCCCTCATAGCCTGATTGACCAGTGATTTTTACTCAGGATCTGCTGGGGGCTTGAATGAATTCTGGTACTTGTAAAACAGCCTGAGGTGAGCAAAATGGTCCATTATCACTGATGCAAATCTGAAGGGGAGTATAATGTTTAGTTGCAAGCGTGGGCGATTACAGGTGAAGACTACTTGAAGGCAGCCGAGCATCCTCCTGGTTGCTATGCAACCCTAGAGCTGGTCCTAGTCTCACCTGGTCTCTCTAACCTCACCTGTTTCCTCACCTAGGAAATAGTTACAACACACTGTCTGGCAGTCAACAAGCATTTATGGAATACCCACAGGGCACAAAGCAATAAACTTACTGCTTCTTTAAGCCAGGAAATAAAGCTAAAGCAAAGCAGAGGATTAGCTCAAATACCTGGGCAAAGGAGGCACAAGTAGAAGTATTAGGCTTTGAAATCCTCCAGGAGATTGTGGCCTTATGCACTTGAGGCTTTGGGGCATTTTAAATTAGTATCTCAATAATCTTATCTACTGACTTTAGTCAGAATGTGTGTGTATGTGTGTGTGTTGGTTTTCTGTTACTGCTACAAACAAATCATCTCAAATTTAGTGGCTTAAAACAACACAAATTTATTATCTCACAGTTCAGAACCTTACAAGTCTAGATGGGCTAAAATCAAGCGGGGCTGTGTTGTGTTCTGGAAGCTCTGGTGGAGAAACTGTTCCTTGTCTGCTCTGGCTTTAAGAGACGACCCATGTTCCTTGGCTTGTGGTCCCTTCCTCCATCTTCCAATCTAGCCAGGACAGTTCATACTTTGATCTCTTCTGCCGCTCTCCTCTACTCATGAAGGACCTTAGTGATTACATTTGACCCAACCAGATAATATAGGAAAATCTCCACATCTCAAGGTCAGCTGATTAGCAACCTTAATTCCATTTGTAACCTGAGTTCCCCTTTGCCATATAACCTGATATAGTCACATGTTTTCGGGAGTAGGACATGGACATTTGGGGGAGGGTGGTTATTATACTGCCTACCACAGTGTGTGTTTTTGAGTAATTACTTATATATCAAGAGCAATGGTGGGTTATAAATTTTATGGTTATAGCTCAGGGTCCTTATAAGGCTACTATTTTTAGAGCTTTATATTCTAAGGAAGGTAATATATATATAGAATATTAACCCTACAATCAAAAACAAGCCTGACATTTATAACATGATTTATGGTTTGCAAAGCACTTTGACATGTGTTTTTTTTTTTTTTTTATTAGAACCACATAACTACTTTGCAGAGCAGACAAGGAAAACAGAGTTATCTCTGATTTATAGATACACAAACTGAGCCACAGAAGGATTTCCTTAGGGCCACA
The DNA here is from genome assembly GCF_030435805.1 of Mustela lutreola. Lineage (NCBI taxonomy): Eukaryota > Metazoa > Chordata > Mammalia > Carnivora > Mustelidae > Mustela > Mustela lutreola. The sequence continues at coordinate 65,126,520 of NC_081298.1, read as the reverse complement.
AAATCAGATTCAAACCCAGATATGCAGAGTTCTAGATGTGTTCTATTACCCATACTGCAAAGCCCTCATGGTATATGTCCTATCAACATATATTGCCCAAAGGAGTAGCAAGAAAGCTTGTTTCTAATCTACAGAAGGAAAAACAGACGTGAGGTTGTTCAGAAACTTAAGAATGCAAAGCATGCCTCCCCCAGAGCTGAGGAGATTCTCTCCCCAACAGTTCAGAGCTGACTCCTGATGTGTGCTGGGGACAGTGACACAATAATGAATGGAGAGGACAGGAGGAATGGCTCGTAAAGGCTGAGTCATCGCTGTGCTGAGATACTGCAGAACAATGTATATACCTCACATCCATAGTTAAAAGGAATTGCTCACTTTATGGTTCAAGATTTTCTGTTTTTTGTTTTTGTTTTGTCTTGTTTTTGTATGAATAAAAGAATGAACCCATAGGACAGCTGTAGCCTGTGTGCACACTGGTGACTATGTATATAAACACACATGGCCAGAGAGGTTGAGGAGTTTTCTTAAAATCTTCACGCCTGTCTGCTATTTTATTCTCCAAAAAGGCGCATAATTTATCTATCTATCTATCTATCTATTTATTTATTTATTTTAAAGATTTTATTTATTTATTTGACAGAGATCACAAGTAGGCAGAGAGGCAGACAGAGAGAGAGGAGGAAGCAGGCTCCCTGCTGAGCAGAGAGTCCGATGCGGGGCTCAATCCCAGGACCCTGGGATCATGACCTGAGCCAAAGGCAGAGGCTTAACCCACTGAGCCAACCAGGTGCCCCGAAAAAGGTACATCATTTTTTTAAAAAAAGATTTTATTTATTTATTTGAGAGAAAGAGCATGAGTCAGAGAGAAAAGGAGACTCCCCACTGAGCAGGCAGCCCTCATTGGGGGCTTGATCCCAGGACCCCAGGATCACAACCTGAGATGAAGGCAGATGCTTAAGCCATCAAGGTGCCCCAAGGCACATCACTTTAATGGAAAATCCAAAATCAGAAACTTGTTCATTTTAACCATGATCTCTCAGAATTGCTCTGTTTCACACCTTAAGAAAAAGAAAAGGAATGATTCTTGTATCCTGCTAAAGGGATATGCTAATGATTGGTGAATGTGGCTGCCCCTGATGACTGGCTTAGGTGCACGGCTAGAGCTAGTCTACGGAGATGGCATGGCGTCATTATCTCCTATTTTCTCTATTTAGCGGCTACCCACTGTAGCCTTTCCAAGTCAGGTATTACTCTTTTCCACCTAGTAACCTCTGAAGACACCTCTGAAGGTGAGACACTAAGAGAAGCTGGAAAGTCACAATCCTCCGCTGGCAGTGCCTCACAAAGGCGCGTGGTACCCCCCGGCCAAGGAGTATCCTGACGCAGCACCCTCTGGAGGGCAGACCTTCCAAGCCCCAGAAGCCCAAATGCTCACTATGCACTACCTTGAGATGTGACTTTAATGGTTAAGCTAGTGAAAGATGAGAAAGATAGTCCCTCGTATAATACAGGAAAATACATAAATGTAAATGTATAAAGGGAAGTCAAGTGTGACTCCCTACCTTAATTGCCTAACACAATTCCCACTAGATGCATAAATTATAGTTCCTATTAACAGTACTATGAATAATAATCAGTTTACTTTCTGACTTGTATCTAAATATACTTTCTATATGATTTCATCTTTTATTCAGCTGTTTAAAAGCAGAACATCTAATTACAGTTCCTATTAGTCAACATTAATTTTTTTTTATTTTTGCTACAGAGCATGTGTAGCAACTGACTGATTTTCTAAAAACAGAATTCTTTAGCATATGGAACAAATAGTGTTATTATTAATGCATTCCCAAATGACTCTGCATTTCAATTCCCTTAATTATTTAGTCATTGCTGATTATGTCTTTTTACAATTCATTATCTCATTTCTTGCCATGTGGGCATTTTATTCATTAAGTGTCAAAATGAAGGGTTTGACCTAAAAAAAAAAAAAAAAAAGATAATCAGGAAATACTGGCATATTTTTAAAAGTCTGTGTTTCCCTTCTTCAACATTCTCATGCCATGTGATAACACACTCTAAACAGCAAGTAGTTCAAGGACATCTTAGGGAGCCGTGTTAATCTGTGTATTGTGACAGCCGTTGTTGGCCCAGGTTGGAGGAGCACTGCGGAGGGGAGGCGCTGGTGCTGCTCAGGGGAGACATCTCTAAAGATTGGGACGTACCAGTTCCAACTATAGCTCAATCACACTGTGATGTTCTCGTTTTAAACAAAGATACTATTTGTGTAAGTGGATTGTTGTACTAGTTTTATTCCAAAGCTAAAATGATCTTTTAAAAATAGCTCTTTAAGTAGTGCTGGGGAACCCAGGGTAAGAAACATTTACTAAATTGAAAGAGAACTAGCTCTTAATAAGAATTAATTTTGTCCTCTGGCTGGGCCTACTGAAGTTACAAATCCAAATTCTGACTGGGACAATTTAATAAGGCCTGGGTACTCCAGCCTTCATGCAGATGTTGGCTCATGATTTCAGGGAGGTCTGTGTACCCTGAGACCAAATTCACTGTAGAAATTTTTTTAAAAAGGCAAGGGAAAACTATGGAAGGATTAAGAAGCCTAAGGATGTGAGAAAATCAGAGGAGAACAGACTTATTTCTACTTAGCTAAAGCCACTGTCTGTCTGAGATGTCCAGTTTTGCCAACAAAACTGTGCTTTGTAACCTAGATGGTAGACACTACATATAGTAGCATAGAGCAAAATGGTAAACCTCTTATTAAGTGTACCTTCTAGCTAAACATGTGCCTCCTGATCATGCTAAAATTGAGTACTACTGAACAGGATGTGAAAAGGGAACTCATTTTTGTTTTTTGATTTAGGACAAATGATAAATGTCATACAATCCAAGGAAAGTGCATCCAGGCAAAACAAAGCAATATATGGGCTCAAAGAGAGTATTACTCATCCTGAGACCCAAAAAGAGAATTTCCTTGCAGAAAGGTTTTGTAATATTGTGATGCTTTCCTCCCTATCTGAAGTGGGGGAGGGGAAGGGAGCTAGTTTTTCCTCACCTCAAGCCTAAGTGAAAGGGCTTTCATATACATATTCGTGTACACATCAATAGCCCTCAGAGGACTTAATATTTGCTCTGGGCATTTGGGGATACCTAAATTAAGCCAAAAAAAATCATCAGGGGAGCAGTGAATGACTGACATGGTAGCACAGAAGGCTCTGTCACATGTGGACTGAACTTCGACCTACAGAGAGACAAGACAGAAGTTTTACAGAAGTTGGGTTGGGCAAGAACATGGAGAGAAGAGGGGGTCATATGGAAGACAGAAAGAGGCACTACCATCATCAAAGGAGCTAGAAGTGGACATTCACAGAGGAAAAAAAATATCTTTTTGGAACTGTGAAAGCACCCCACAAGGAACCAGTGCTCTTTCCTAAAGATAGAGACCTGCCAACTCCACAAAGCACCAGTGCCAGCTCCTAAGGACAGCCAAGTATGACTGCTTGGGCCCTTAGCACTTTCTAGCTCTAGCTCTAGACCTGGGGGAGCCAGAAAGCCCCGCTGAAGAAAGCAATGCAAGCCAGTGAAATAGAGAAGGAACACCCGTGTCCCTCCTTCCCCCCTAGGACACCAGCCTGAAGGAAGCCCAAGTTGAGGGAAGGAAATATTTAGCTCTAAATGAGTTCAGAGCTTTGATGATACCCTATAACTGGGCATTTTAATTACTAAAATGAGATTTGTCTTTTTTCTCAGAGTGAATGGAGAGCTTCTGAATCATCTAATAGTGTCTGGGAAACTAGTGAGATTTAATTTAAGGGCAGGAAAAGTAGCCCATGAAAAGGATTTAAAGAGACCCTGTGATCAAAAGCTTTTGGGCTTTATGTCTACATCCTGTTGAGTACTCCTTGGATGTAACAGAAGCATTTTTTTTTTTTTACTGTGGTAAAATATATATAATATAAAATACACCATTTTAACCCATTTTTAAGTATACTGTTCAGTGGATTTACATTCATATTGATGTGTAACCACCATCAATCCACAAAACCTTTTCATCTTTCCAAACTGAAGCTCCATTTCCATTAAATAATATGTAATAGTCGCACTTTAAAGAGGAAATAAAAGAACTCAGCATAAGACCTGGCTCTTGGCCTTGGAATTTACTACATGCTTTTGTCGCTATTTTACTTTCACTTATTCCATTTCTGATGCTCTTATTTTTGTGTGTGTAGATCTGAGTTTCAGACCACATCACAGTCCTGCCGCTTATGAATTTCCTTTAACATTTCTCATAAAGTAGGTCTGTTGGTAATGAATTCCTACATTTTTTGTTGGTCTATGAAACTCTTTACCTCTCTTTAACTTTTAAGGAATATTTTTGCTGAGAAGTCTGGGCTAACAGCTTTTTTCTTCTTTCACCACTTCAAAGATGTCACTCCATTGTCTTACTGCTTCCCTGGCCACTGATGAGAAGTCTTCTGTCATTCTCATCTGAATTCCTCTGTTGGGAATGTGTCTTTTTTTTCTGGCTGGCTGACTTCAAGATTTTCTCTTTGTCTTTGGTCTTCAGCAGTTTGAATATGATATACCTTGGGGTGGGTACATGGTATTTATATTGCTAGGTGTTTATATTGCTTGGTATTTATATTGCTAAGCATAGCTAGCTGAGGTTCTAGGATAGGTGGGTTGGGGGTCTGTCGCTAATACTGAAAATTCTTGGCCATCACTTGTTTTGTCTTGTTGCCTTTTCTTCACCCTCTTCAGATTCCAATTACATGAATATTTCACCATTTACTATTATCCTACAGAGCTTATTCTTTTTTTTTTCTCACATTTTTATCTCTTTGTTTTCATTTTGAGTAATTTCTATTGAGTTATCTTCACACTCTTTGATTCTTCCCTCAACTGTGTCCAGTTTACTGACAAACCCATCAAAGGCATTTTACATCTCTCTGCATTTTCCATTCCCCCATTTCTTCATGGGCTTTCTCTCTTATAGATCCTGTCTCCCCACTGAAATTACCTATGATTCTGCACAGATAATTTTGGGTTCCTATCAGAGGTAAAAACTAACTTCATAATTTTAGATGCCTTTCCCTTCAGAGTCATTACTGTATTAATTGCAGCCATTTAAGTTCTAATGTCTGTGTCACATTGGATTCTGGTTCTGATGACTGCTTCGTCCGATGACTGTGCTCTTCTGAAACTGTTTCACTGGTCTCCTAAGTTCCTTTTGAAAGCCACGCATGTTGCATAGGGCAGCAGACTCTGTGCTTGCATGTGAGGATGCCTTTTCCTCTGTTAGGTCTTTAGCATGAAGGTTTGTGTTCATCTGGTCAGGAGCTGTTCTGGATGTGAAGTTTGCTCTCTGGCTATGAGTCTCCCCACTTGACTTTGGGTCTTAGCTCTGCACGGCTCTTCTAGTTGTATGCCACCATTACTCAGTGCTTGCTAGTGTGGAGGTTGGAGAACTGGGGGAGGGAAGATGGGCACTGATGCTCTGATTCAGACTTGGTTGCCGGTGCGCACTGTGAACAGGAGTCTCGGTGGTGTAGCCTTCCTCCAGAAGTAGTGTTATGTAGCACATGTGCTGATGCCTTCCCTGGGGGTAGAGCTGTTTGTTTTCTCTTCCATAGGTATAGTGGGTCTCCCCTACTGACCTCAGAATACATTTTGGTAGTCCTTCCTCCTAGAGATTTGTTTCTTAAGAATGAGAGGGAATGGGGTCTCAGTTCAGTTTCAGAGGTGGGTTCCTTCCCTGTCTCACCAAGGAATACACCAGAAGGGCTGCAGCTTTGTGCCATTCTTCCCACAGATGACAAGTCGGAGTTGGCAGCTGGAGAGACAGAGGAGTTGGGTCTGGATGGTGGCTGAGCAGTGACTGCTATTCCCCTCCCCAAGCCAGCACCACAAGAGAGGCTTCTCAGTATGCTCCCAGGTCTTTCCTATGAGTGCCTGGTGGAGGAGAAAACTGTAGGAGACCACAGCCCTTCCTGTGTTTATGGCATTCTCCTGTGAGCCCACATTCGACTTCAGAAATTCTTTACAGTTTTCAAGCTGAGTCATCCTACTGGTTGATACGGACTAGGGTGGTGTCCCATATGAATGCTTAGGTCCCATTTCTTTCTGAAGGTGCCTGGCTCTGATCACGTTTTCAGGTTAATTGTTTGCCCTACAATGTCAGTTCTTTCAAGGGTTAAATCGTTTCTCTAGCTTTTTTCTTGTTTTGAGTGAAGCAATGCATCCTCTAGCTCTCTATCTTCTTTCTGTAGCTCTGTGCAGAAGCATTACTGTTTTTAACAGCACTTTACCATGTTTCGTGCAATCCTTAATCTTCTTTAAACTACACAACCAACCTGGGTCAAGCTCATGTTACTGCTGCCACAGCCAGACAAGAAAATTGGCTAGAAAACTTACTATTTACTATGCCGAATATGGATGGCCAGTTCTTCATCTTCAAGTATTAGGTATTATCGTAAACTCCTACTTTACTCAAGAGTAGATTCTTATCAGAGGTAACACTAAGTTTATGAGTTTAGATGCTTCTGAGTTCCCATGAAGTCATGAATTTCTATATGTAAAATTTTAGCTGGTATTCATTTCTGGACCTTAGAATTTTCTGGTTTTTTAATAGTAAGAACTCAAGGCACTGAAAACAATTTAACAAGCACTATGTCACATACTTGAAAGTATATAAGATGCCTTTAAATATTGAATATGTCCATTTTTTCATGAAGTTAGATTTTCAATAAACCATTCAAATACTTATTGAGATGATTGCTGGGTGCTATGAAATCAAGCGGACATGTAGGCAATCTCATTCTAATAAAATTAAGTCTGCACAATACTGAAAAATATTGAAAAGAAATAATCCTTCATACATAGTATAAAAATGCCAACTCACTTTCCTTCTCATGTCTTCTTTTAAGTGTCTATATAAAAGCTGAGGTTTTTCTGAACCCACCCCTTTGAAGACTTCCACTATTATAATTCATTGTCCTTTCAAGTCCAAGTAGATTTCTGGGTTTTACATTGCTCTCCTTGGTTGAATAAGTATATGTGGAAAGGATTTATTTTTAAGTAGGAGGGTTCTATGTCATTTACCAGCTGTCCCAAGCAATGTACCAAGTGTATTTCATTGTGAAAGTACTGCTCTAAGTTGGAAGTTCTGCATTATTTTTAATCCTTTATGAGCTCTCAAAAGGAATCTTTAGGAACACAGTAGACTAGAACACATATTATAAACATTACTTTGCCTGACTAATTTGATTTATAATTAGGCATATTTAGTAAAACCATGTCCTTGTAAAAGCAACTTATAGGCACAAGTTGACATAGTTTTATAATCAACCAAAAAGGCAAAGAAATCAAATAAACACTATAACTGTACTGAAGGAGATTAAAAAGCTATCAACCACCTATCAAACAAATGTTCCACCAGGGGGTGTAGTCTGCATTTATTCCCTTTGCAGCCACTTTACTTAGTATATGCACCTAATAGTTGTATAAAAACTCTATTTTTGTAAAGCAATTTATAGTGTCCTACTGGTTTTTTATTTTATTCCAAGCTTAACTGTTTGTCAGTCAAATTCAGTGATTTCAACACTTTTGTTTTCCTATTAATGCTGAGTTTTAAAGAATCTGTAAACAGATACCTAGGTTCTTTAGGGGAGTTAATTCTAGGTCCGTTTTTTCCCATAGCCAAGAATCCTTTCACAAAGCAATTGCTTCTTAGCAGTAAAGATAATCTCACAAATATTCTACAGCTAGATATTCTAGATAGAAATTTCTTTAAGTGAACCTTGTCTCTAATGAATTTGAAAATATTCAATTATCCTAACAACAAGAAAACCAGCAGCTAACAGTCATCAGTTCCAAAATAAAATGTTTATTTCAATCACAGATTTACAAAATTGGTTTACCTCCAGAACTGCATTTGATGAACAAAAATATTTTGTTAGACGCTGACTCACTAAGATGTGTGTATTCACAAATTTACCCAGCAAGAGATGTTACAGCCATATCAAATAGTAAGTGAGAACAATAGCTTTTTTTCTGTCCTGGGCAAAATGTACACTGCCTTGAAACCTACATTAGCTTGGTGTTACCTGGCCAGTTGGTGGCAGAGCTGTTGTCGAACACAGGAGTTTTTGAAAAAGCTCAAATTTCCGGGGCCACTCATGCCTGTGCAGTCAGGGGTGCCTGGGTTTCTGTCCCTTGGAACTCTTGCTGTCTCTAGACTCTCCATCTTTACCCACCTCTCTCGTGAGGAGGAGGACAGCACTGACTGTTGCTGCTCATACAAGGGCTAATAGGGGCAGGAGTTGTCAGTAATGTACAGCTCCATGCAAGGCAGCGTATAACACAGGCTGATGCAAAAGAACCATATTCTCAGCAGCACAGTACTCAGTAACTAGCTTATACATGAACACGCACTTGAGCTCACTCTGCAGGAACTCTAAGTGGTCGTTCTACGCTCGCTACACATCCCTCATGCAACTCGGCACACACCGATCCTCAATCTAACTCCTTCCAGTCACCTTGCGGCTTCTTAGCACTGCGGCAACAACCGCAGCCATCACACACCCCTTTGTCTTGTACCCTCACAAGAAGAATTGGGTCAGTCTTGCATTTTGAAAATATTCAGACTTTTTAAAAAAAAATTGCACTGTATGTGTTTATGAGGTTGGGCTCCGGAGACCCGAGTTTGAACCCTAACCCTGATCTTAAGTGCTCTCTACATCTCTGTTGCTTCTTCTGTAAAATGGGGATGACATCATATAGGGTTACTGCAAGGATTAAAAGGGGTAATAGATGTGAAGGGCATAGTTAGCCATCAATATATGTTAAGCAAGGCCATTATGATGCTTTCTGATGCTTTAAGTCATGTAGTTTGCTCTAATCCAAGGAGTCAATTCAAATCCCTGTGCCTTAAAGACAGGGAGGTTATGAAGCAATATTGATTTGATTAACTGTTCCTCATTTTCAGTGATAAAGGTCTAGAACACATCCTGTAAGCTTTCCCAATGCTCCTAAGATACTGGGGGTGGGGAGAACGGGAGAGGTAATGCATTTTTTAAATGTTCAAAGCAAAATTACCGCTCATTTAATTTCCTAAACATTTGGTCTAATTCGCCAAATATTTTGCTCACTGCTTTGTCTTCCTTCCTCCATTTGCATGTGCTTCGTTTTTGATGTGGCACACACTTTAAAAATACATTATTAAGCATGTCACCCTTGGAGCTAGCACTCTGTCCCCTGCTTATTCTTAACCAATCTCCTTTTGTGTTCTTTTGTGCTGAAGTGATTAATCATTTCAACTATTCAAGGGTTGCTGATGATCTTTCTAGATGATGCCAGCTACGATGACCCCTCCTCCCCCACCATCCACACCATTTAAAACATGCTAGGAATCTGCTTTGGAGTCTTTATTCATGTCACAGTGGGCTCCTCATTTCATACAACAATAACTAGTGGACCTCCCAAAGAACTCTGTGTTCATTTCACGTGTTTTTCCAGAGTCTGGGCTTGGGATGTGTATGGAGCAGTTGGTGAGAGATGTCGGTGGAAAAAAAACACAAGGAAATAGGAAGTTAAGAAGTCAGAATGATAAACACTTATTTTACAGACTAAAGGAGACATTTTTTGCTCACAGTCTGGAGAGAACATGTTGCACCTCATTGTTTGATTTCATCTTCCTCATTGCATGTGGCTGGGTTTTCTCACCCCCACCCTGCCTCTTTCCAGTTATTTGCAATGGAATTTTCAAATGGCTTTTGTAGTTCAAGTTCAGTCTCAGACTTACCAGGATCTCAATCTGAAATTTGGTTACAGAGAAGCAGCCTGGGTAGGTTTTCAGGGATTGGTCATTTTTTAGAAGCTATTACTAACATTTTTAGCTAACTTTAAAGGTTCTGTTTTGAAAAGCCTATTTTTTTACTCCCCGCTCTCCCCGCCCCCAGATATACAGCATTAAACTGAATTCAAAACGTGTTTAGGGGCACCTGGGTGGCTCAGTGGGTTAAAGCCTCTGCCTTCGGCTCAGGTCATGATCTCAGGGTTCTGGGATTGAGCCCTACATAGGGCTCTCGCAGAGAGCCTGCTTCTTCCCTTCTCTCTCTGCCTGCCTATCTGCCTACTTGTGATCTCTGTCTGTCAAATAAATAAATAAAATCTTAAAAAAAAATGTGTTTAAAAATTGGACCAAAATACTGCTAGGTCACAAGTTATTGCAGGGAAGGGAAGATTAAAATGATTCATAAAGGAAATATGCAGATACACGTATTTCAGTAATGTTAAATGAATTAATATAGAATCCCAGGGTAATTTTAAAAGAAATATGTACTTTACATACAGAATTAATCTATATTTGAGACTATTAAAAAGATATTTACAAGTAGCTGAGGATAGAGTTTAAATTATGGCACAATATGTCAATAATAAACATGCTGATCTTAAGATTTTTAATCACATTTCAGAGGCCCAATCAATGTTCATAGATAAATACTTTGTTTAAAAAAATAACATAAAATCTTTAATATTTTTAATTCCACAGAACCACAGATGTCTAATTATTTAGGAATACTATGCAAAAAAAAAAAAAAGGCACTGAAATAAAATCTATATTATACTGAAAATCTGTAATAACAAACAGTGTACTGCCCATAGGTCACAACTTCTGAATGTCCTGGGAAATTCAATGGGGAGAGAAAGATACACATTTGTACAAACAGGCACATCCTTTTAGTGAGAGGAGGGATGAAGGAAAGGTATATTAAAGAAAATAAATCCCCTACTGTTAGCATATAACAATTGTTCTCAAAGCTGATACCTGGAGGGACAGGAAGAGGTATACCTTTCCTGATTTATCATCAGAAACTTAAATTGCTGAGGAAAGCAGTATTTGGTAAAGGGCTGGTCTCCAGAGAGTGGAGGTGTGAGTAGTGGTACTGAGCACAGTACTTCTCCAGAAATACTAATGTCCAAGTGGGGACAAGAATGGGACAACATGCCATGTGCAAAACCATGGTAATGCACAAACAGGGAAATACGCCATGTGCACAAGCTAGTTAGAAGGCCGATGTTAGGTTGCCTGTTCTGAAATTACAGGCTGTGTGGATAGCTTTCAAAATCAGAACAAAATAAGATGCCTCTAAGTATGGAGCACGTTCTAAAAGTTATACAAAATGTCTGAGTTCCAATCCCTACCTTTAAAAAGTACTTACACTGCATTGCATCCAACCAACATAAAACAAAAGACTTGCACACCTACAAATCACATTTTTCAGAACTTGTAAGACAACAGACAAATGAAATGGAAAGGGAAAATAAGGTTTCTAAATCTTCTCAGGTTATGCTGATCTAAATAATTATGAATATAAGGACTACAGAAAATGTAGATTAATATCTAGATAGATGGTTGAATTTTTTAAGGCCCTTATCTCTATTTAAGAAATTATTTTCAACTTTCTTATGTGGATACAAATTTGTAGCAAATTTGTAATTTCACATCCTTCAATTTGAAAAAGTAAAGGAAAACACTGTGTGTGGTTTTCATGATAATAAATACAATTTTTAAATGTGTGTCTTGAGCTGACTGCTTTTAGGTGGATGTGTTTTAATTGTTCTAGGAACTGCCTTCCACAGAGCATATTAGCAGTAGAAAGAACTTTGACTTCCAGCCCTTGATGTTATGAGCAGCAAAATGATAATTAACCAAATTATCCCTGCGAATTTATTATCTTGATTTCTTTAACTTGTACATTACACTCATTATCTATCAAAATGAAAAACTCCGTCTCCTGAAAGATAATGAGAATACAAGCAGCAGATAGAAAGGGCTAAGCTCTCCTGACGTATACCCCAGCAAGAGCTGCTGGACTCCTTTTCACTCCCAACCCCCAGGAGTTAGGGGTTAGGAGGTGAATTTTCATCTCTCTTGCATTTGAGCTAATTGTAGGATGTGTCCTAATGCTCCCAGGTCACAAACAGTCTTGGTTGTCCTTGGAGAGCTGATATCTAGGGGAGCTACCACCTTAATATTTTTTGTTGCAGGACTGGAAGGACAATAAGATAGAGAGGAAGAACAGACATTGAGTAAAAGGTCAAAGTCATCCATTCATTATTCCCCATCCATTTATTCAGTATTTATTAAACATTCGTTATGTGACAGTCATTTTGATAGTCCCTGGGGATAGACGGTAACAGCCTAATGAGGACATGAAAGATCATTATGACTCAATGTAATAAGTGGAGGGATAAGAAAAAAGGGTCCCTTTCCTGGGGAAGACAGAATAGGAGCATCTAACTCAGACTTGGGAATCAGGAAGGCTTCCTGCAAGGAGTGACCTCTCAAGGGAGGCTTGGAAACAGCTGAATTTGGGGTGAGAGGTAGATGGAGCATGTTCTGTAGACAGAAGAGCACAAGGTAAGCCCAGAGGCAAGGGCAAGGTGCTTGATATCACTCTTGCAGAAGTGGAATATAGAGTGTGAGGTAGGCAGTGGGGAAAGATAATGCTGGAACACAAGGCAGGGCTAGGATGTGTGTGGCTCATCCAGAAATCTGACTCTGTCCTTAACCCAAAGGGGAGTCACTGAAATGTTTTTTAAAGTGCACATGCTTTGGAAAGTTGATACTGCCTACATTGGGGGAGCTGGCTAGAAGCAGCCAATACACAGGTTGCCGGGGAGGAGGTCTCTGGAATAATCTAGGTGGGAAAGGATGATGGACTGAACAAGGAGGGTAGCACAGAGATGGAAAGAAGCAGACCTGTTTGAGGGTGATTCAGAAGACAGACTGACAGCTTGGTGTGGAACCGAATGTGGTGAGAGTGAAGAGAGTGCAGTGGGTTGAGCAGCTAGGTGAATGACAATAATGCATGCTGGAGGCAGAGCCAGCGGATGTGCGAGATGGCATTAGGGTGGAGGTGTCCACGACACACATAAGGGGAGCAACTGGAGCCCTGGGTGGCTCAGTCAGTTAAGCATCTGACTTTGGCTCAGGTCATGATCTCAGAGTCTTGGGATGGAGCCCCGTGTCAAGTGTCCTGCTCAGCAGGGAAGCTGCCTCTCCCTCTTCCTCTGCTCCTCCCTCTGCTAGTGCTTTCTCTCTGTCTCTCAAATAAATAAGTAGAATCTTTTTAAAAAAGTGGAGCAATTTGGGGCCACCTGATAGATGAGCATGAAACTCAGAAAACAGCTGGGGTCTAGATATACACTTGCCCGCCACCACAGCACAAATGCCACCAGAAGCTGGAGAAACTGTAGGCTCTAGAAAAAGAGGGAGATGGGACAGATGTCCAAGGAATCCTGATACATAAGGGGTAGTTACAAGAAGAGAGAAGCATGGAGAAGCCCAAGAGGAAATGACCACCCAGTGGGAATAAACCCAGGAAGGTGTGGTGAGAGAGGCTAAGGCTTGATCATTTTGAGGTGGACATTGCAGTCAGCACATGGGACGCCCACCAGTGTCACATGGGAATGGTCACACTGGGAACAGTCTCTGTGCTTAGCGAGAAGAGGCCTGCGTGGAGTGGGATGCTGGTAAAAGCAGTTTCAGGGGAATGCAGGAGGAGGAACCGGACAGCTTTAGGATCATGAGGAAGTGGAGGTGAAGGCACACCTCGGCTCTGGCCAAGGGAGCCAACCGAGGAAGGAGAAAGAGCCCCAAGGAGTGCAGCAGAAAAGATGTTCTCTTTCAAAGTTGGAAAGCAGGAGTACACACTTACCCTGAGGACAAAACACTCTGAGCGCCCCAAGCTGGAGGAGACCTGAGAGAGACGGCACCACCAGCTCCTGAACAGGCCGGAAGTCAGGAAAGACGGAAGGAGGGATGCATGAGATACAGGTAAGTTTCCAGGTCTGTCAGCAGGTTTCCAGGTCAGAATGCAAGAGGTTGGCCAGACAGAATCTAGGCCTGTTTGGTTCACTGTTATATACCCAGTGCCTAGTACAGAGCCTGGCACATTGGCCAATGAAGCCAGCAGGCCAAGGTGCTCATGCTAATAGCGTCTGTCTCCTCAGCGTCTGGGTCCGTGAAGCTCCTGCTGAGGCAGGAAGGAGGTCCAGATGTCAGAGGTATAGAGCAAGCAGGATGGTTTGGCTATGCCAGATTAACCTGGTTCTTGGGGATGAAAAAGTCTTTCTCTGTATAAATCACAGATACATATACCATACACAGATGTATGGCATATTTGCTCTATTAGAATTTGGGGGGGCAGCAATTAGGAAGAGTGTCTAAACATTCCCTGGAAGGGGATAGCAGGATAAACAGCACAAGCCAGCTACCGTGATCCTGGCCTGAAAGTGGGATTCAGCATAAACAAGAGGTCACAACAAGCTGGATGCCTAGAGGGTTCCATGATCCAGGCCCCAGAGCTGACTGCTAGAGAAAAGTTTTCACTGCCCCATCCTGGAAGTCCTGGAGGCACTGGGGGTGGGGTAGATTCTAAAGGTGGACAAGAGACCAAGCACAATGGTGCCTTGCTAATGGGGTGGGGGCATCAAAGAGGACATGCCTCAGAGGAACGTAATGCCTCACACATGGCGATTTCAGCCATAGGCTAAAACTGGCCAGTTTTCTGGGGGAAAGATGACTGTGCCCTTAGAGAATTTGATGGGGCAGAAACAATGGTAAAAGGTCTTCAGTGACTTGTACTCAAGGACCTGTTTGCATGGATCAGCTGCCTGAGAGAATTTCTAGGTTACAGAGAGAAGCAAAAAAACATAGGGTAGAGATGAAGAAGGTCACAGGGCCTTTTATGCTAGAAATTTTCTGACACAAAGGTTACACACATGCAGACACACATTCACAGTCTAAAAATACTTTGGGAAACAAGGAGGATCTTATTTGTCTGCACATGTTAAGTACTAACATCACTTCAGCAAATATTCTAATGTTTTTGTGCTTCTTAATTAGCACTCCAAAATATTCTTTATTAAATGACTTAATATAATCATTCCATTAATAATTACCATCTTTGGATGGTTTTCAAAGTCCAATGAGCACACATGCTTATATTATACTTAAGTATAGAAATGGGAAAGGGGAAATAAAATTGCATTCATTCTGTTAGGTAAATTTAGCAAAGAACATGAAGCAAGTCGAGTGGCTGGTACTATTAGCATTTCACTGTTGAAGAGCAGCACTTAAGAGAACCCAAGATTAAACATAAGTGTGTTCTTTGGGAATTTACACAGTTGAAAGTACTATCAGATATTAGACTCTCATGTGTATTGATATTTTCTAGAAGTAAAATAAAAACCACACTGCAATCATAAACTTCATTCATAGATAAAGAGAACACGCTTTGTTCTAGGTGATCCAAGGTTAAGCACTTATTTTTCTGAGAATGAGGATTTACCGATGCACAAAGAAGCAGACTACCATGAGGGTGCTGTGAAAGCCTGAGTGGCAACCACGGGTGAAAAGTCTAGTCTGATGGATCACATACGCTTGTCAGGCAGCGACTGTCTTTTCTTCTGTCTCACCCTCCTACACTCTTGTGTTGCCAGGGGAGGACTCTGCAAGGCACCTTTCAGAGGAGCACTGGCATCGAAAGGAATGCATCTCTATTTGCTTTCCTCCCCACGTTCTCTCTCTTACTCATTCTATAAGCATCTGTCCCTTTTGTGTGTCTGGCAGATGTTTTAAGCCATGGCATAAATCTACTGCTTTTTGAGTTACATTCGATCTCTTATTTTTTTGTTCTGTTGATGTCCCTTATCAGGCGAGAGCAACAGAAAATATACAAAATCAGGTGTTTTTAATGCCTTGGTCCTCTAACGTAATGCTGAGCTTCAACAAGTATCCTCATGAGAAACTGTGAAACTGGGTCTTTGACCTTGCCTGAAGACAAGGCTGGCTGATACATGCTTCCCTTGTATGTCTCCAAGTCTTTACTAGCCTGGCTACAGCAGGAGGCACACAGCGCTGTTAGCTTCCATGACATCCAGTGGCATCTAGGTGTTGTTAACATGCCATCTATGTATCTCCTCTTTTCACTCAGTCAGCACCTTGAGAGTAAAATAGTGACCAACACCCATGAAAAGATATCAACTGAAGTATCAGTTGACTACTGGGGGCAGAAAGTATATTCCCACAGACCTCTAGCTAAATGGGCTGCTAACATTCCTTTGGTCTTCTATCCCCATAGTTCTGTAAATGCCTTTGTAATTTCTAAGGATATGCATCAGAAAGACAAACACAGAGAGGCAAAGCTATTAGTGCCCAACAGGAGCTTCCAGACCTGTAGGGTTCCTTTGGCCATCACTGAATAATAGATCCTGAATTAGAGTGGTCTCTTGCCCCACCTCTCCTAGAAACTGCACATCACTGGAGTGATCACAAAGTCTACAAAGTATAGCCAAATGGCCCCAGGATGTAGAAGCAGGCCATTGGATACCCCTCATAGACACAAGGATGCCCTTGGCAAGCAGAGATGGAGTCATTTAAGTAGGGCTTTTGGTTTCAGCCAGAAGGACTAGCATAATTACATCTCTTAAAAATGCATCTATGGTTGTAAAATAAGGTATACATTGTGGTATTTCTGTTTCTAACCATTCAGATGACCAAATGCAAAAAGAGAAATGAACACAAAACACTACCAGCCAATAATTTTGTCTTGGGTAAGACTTGTAAGTTTTGTCTGGTGAATTTCTCTAGGTCTACATCAGGTTTACTCCAGCTTTGATTTTATTTCACTGCAACAAGTAATGGGATGTATTAATGGAACTCCACTGCAGCTGTACCTGGATTGATTTTGTCATTCGTGGGCTTCGTTTTGTCACTAATAAAATCGTTACTGTTTGAGACAAATGAAATAATTGATAAAGGAATGAGTGTGAGCTTGAAAAAGCCTGTTGGGTCTGAAGTAAGGGAGATGTGACTGAGGTTCATCTCTGCAAATGACCCAAACAGGTCACTTAAAACAAGTTGTCTCTTTGTCCTCTATTTTCTCTATAGACTGGTTAACATAATTTCCTTTGGGTTAAGGAGCATATAGACATTTAAGCACAAGGTTTGTCTTGGCCTACCATGCAGGTCTGAACAGTGAGGGAGTCATAATAATGGACACTTCATATAGCAGTGCTTTAAACGCTCTCTTCACTCACAGATCTCCCAGAATCAAAACCAAAAATCTTATCCAGAAGGCTCCTTAGTATCTAGGAAAAGAGTTCCTTCATTTGCTGTAAGTCTGTTCAATTGTAATGTCAGGAAACTGATTTGGGCCCCCAGAATTTAAACAAGTACGAGTTACCCCCTTCCTATCAACAGAAATGCAACTCTATGTAAATATTCACTCTAAATATTTCATAGGAAATTGGAATTAAATTAGTGACTAAAGGTGAAAACCAAGAAGATAATCTGCTCAGATGTCACACTGAAATTATCTTTAACTATATCCTTTAAGTCCAAACCAGGATCTCCAACAATAGTTTCTTATTAGGAAGGCTCACTAAGCTATAAGTAGTGTCCCTCAACTACTGCTATCTAAAGCTGTCTTGCATAAAATTTGTGCATGCTAGATTCTAGCCCTGCGCAACCCCATTAAGTTGTAAACGGATTTTATTTGCTGAACAAATGTTAATGCCATTCTACGTTAATGGATAATGCTACGAAAAGCACCTAAGTATTACAGCACTGGAACCTTTAAGAATGAAATATAGTGTAACTTACAAAACTGTCTGTTACAAACATATGTCAGCCATGAGGGCTCCTAGCTCTTATTGCCCATCTTCACAGAACTCGGTTGTAATTTCTCCCTCGGTTAACTGAAATTTGCAATAATACACAGATTTATTAGGTCCCAGGGTTAGAATCCTCTGAGTAAAAGTAAAAAATAATTACACTTTAGAATATAATGTAATATTCAAATGACTTGAAAACAGTCACCTCAGCAAAAATAAGAGAGGGTAGAGGAAAAAGAAGCTTAAAGATGAGGCTGATAACATTAGCCATAAAACCTCTGTGAGTTCAAGTGCACAAATGCATGATTTGGCACTTCCAAACCATAAACACATGGAAATGGGAAACCTCCCTTTCACGGCAAAATGCCCGAGTGGTTTCATTATTGCACCAGGGGGATTTCTTCATTTAATAAGATAGCTTAGTAGAGAAGATAGAGAGGGTGCTTGGGCCCGACGGTGCTTGTTAAAATCCCAGCTCTACCACTTTCTAGTTGTGTGACCTTGGGCAACCTGTGTTTCGATTTCTTCGTCTGTAAAATGGGGATGTTAACAGTTCCTGCCTCATGGGGGATCTGTGATGGTTAAAGGAGCTTATACATGCAGGAAACGGAGAATAGTCCCTCATCTGTAATGAGCACTCCATAAATGTTAGCTCACCATCATTTGGCACTTGCTCTTACCTACAGGACTGCAAATGGAGAGGCCCTGAATGGAAACTATGGCTTCTCCTCACAAAAGGTCTCTTGACTCACTTTCTATTCTGTCTTGTCCAGGTGCTGTTCCCTCTACTGCACAGAAATCGCACTCAGTAAAGTCACTAATGAGTTTTTTGTTGTCCAGTCCATGGATGGTTTTCAATCTTTGTATCTCTTTCCCCTTCAGAAGTCCTGTGCACTGTTGAGCTTGAAACCCTCTTTCTCTGACTTCTAGAACCTTTGATGGCCATTATCCCTCAACTTCCCCAGTTGTGCCCTCTCCCTTTCACTGGCCATTGGATCTTACTCTCCCTGGCCCTTAAGTGTTAGAATTTTGGTTCTCATTGCTTCTCAGTCTCTTGTCTCTCTCCAGGCAAATTTACCCATGTCTGTGATCATATTACCAATGTGATAATTAGTAAAAAATGCTGGCCTGCTGCTTAGACCTCTGTTCAGAACCTCAAACCAATGTATGCTCATCTACATTCTCCATGTTTCCTGGACTGTCTCAAAGGTATTTCAAATTCAACATGTCAAAAAATTAATGCAGGATTTCATCCCACCCCCACAAAATAGCATCACCCTTAATATTCCCAGGCCTTTGAGTGCCCCACCGAGCATCTATCTATCCTCTGGGCCAGCTGCAACAGCCTCTCACTCTTCTCTTCTTCCCCTCCTCCCCTCAATCCATTCTGCTTAGCAGCCAGAGTAGAGTATCTAAACGGCCAATCTGATCACATCATTCTGGCTCATAGTCCTTCACTGCCCCCCTAAGCTTATCTTGGACAGGGCTGAGAAGGCACAGCCATCCCTGGCTTGTCCTGCCTGGCTTTTGTCACTTACTCTCTAGCCACTCTGGGCTCACTGTCCTTGCTGGGTCCCTAACTAGCCAAACCCTTCCTGTTTCTCTGCCTGGAGCCTCAATATTCTTCTCCTTAGGTCGGTTTCCTTTTCATCCTCCAACCATTAGTCGAAATGTTGCTTCCTCAGAAATGTTGCTTCCTCAGGGACGTTGCTCTTGACGTGAACTGAGGTCATGTGCCCTATGGTGGGCTCTCAAGAACCCTGAGTACTTATCGCAATTAACACTAGACATTTATAAATAAATGTCTAAATAAATGACTAAAAAATAAAACTTAGTATCTATTCCTTCTAGCACATGGCCGGTTTCAAGAGGGTCATGTCTGTTGGGCCCACCATTATTTTCCCAGTACCTCCCATATGGAAAGGGCATGCTAACACCTGTTAAGTGAGTTTCTCAATTTTCATTATTTTAAGGCAACTTCATGACCTGCTCCTTCTCCACAATAAGAGCCACCACTTAAGTGTTATAGCTCTAAGTAACAAGTACCTTGGTGACTGTGACTATATCAGGTTTACATAAACTGATCACAAAGGGAGAGAAAGTGATAAGGAAAACTGGGCTCCACAAAGACTATCCATGGGAACCCAGTGCTAAAAAGACCAATAAGTCATGTCCATGATTTAGAGCAAATGGAATCTCTTTGTGAGCTATCACTCACTCTTCCTTAGAGGATTCCTTCATTCACTCACTCACTCATTTATTCATTCTACAAAATCAAGAATTCTCAGTTCCAGACATTAGGGGCACTGTGTGGGAGGAAGACCAATGTGGCAGATGCACAATAAATACCACAGAGAAGGAGCCCCATGCTTGTGTTTGGAGGAGAGGAAATGCTTAGTACAAGAGAAAAAGACAATCTTGGAAAATGACTGGTGAGTGAGAGGCAGGGGACAACCAAGGAAACATTCTGGGCAAAACTGGGAACACTGATGTGATCCTCTAGGAGCTCCCTCAGTACCAACTATTACTACCTGTCCAGCTGACAGGTGAGGGCGGAGAAAAGGCCCACCTGGGTACCACCAACACCTCTGTTTCCACTAAGCCTATACCATTTCCCATTTGACAGCTACTCATGGGCTCTGGGAAGATGAGAACTTGGAGAGGGCTCAGCTGCCTTCTGAGGAAATCATCTCCATTTCCCTAAACCTTGCATGTGTTTCCAAATCAATTATCTGCTTGGTCCAGGCTTTTCTTTTTGTTCTATGCCTGATTCAACGTGGGCCATGGCAGCGACAGCACCGTGGAATATTAGGGCCAGTATCAGGAAGTAGATGTGGTAGCAGGGGGCATAAGGCTTTGATCAGCTCTCTTGAGGAAAAAAAAAAAATGCTTTAAACCCTTGACTGCAGCATTTATTTGTATTTAAGGTGAAATTTTATGTTACCTCAATGATACCATTTTGCTGTGTGAATTACTCAAGCCCTTATTCAAACTTCGGGCTCCACTTAGAGTACGGAAAAGAAAGGTCAGGTGATAGATTTCTACCATATCCTCAGAAAAGAGAAGAAAGGATAAGAATGGGTAGGATCTTATAAATTGGGAAACCAAAGAGGGATTTGTTGTGTTCCAGTATTACCACTTTGCTGATATAAACACCATAACCAATAAACCAGTGTTTAAGAAGGCTTAAACACTGAATATTTGGACTCCAAACATGAAAGTATGTCAAAAGAGAAACAGGAAAATTATATTGATACTTTACTCTATTTGTTGTTTAATCTGAAACTAAGCCCCGGGTTAGAGACAACACATATATAAAATACAACATGTATTTTAACATATATTAAATGCCAGAAATGAAGCTACCCATTATGACAGCTTTTTTCTATATAAATCTTTGCCAGAAAAACAAAAATTATTATGAACGCAACAGAACAAATTTCCTTATTTTGGTCAACTTGAGAGTTAAAAGATTTATTTATGAAATAATGCTTTCCAGGAAGGAAAAAAAAAAAAAAACCCTGCCTCTGAAAACAATTTGATGATAAATGCAAATTTTTAAACCAAATAATTATATTACTGTCATTCACTAGCAATTCAAGAAGTGTGTAGGATGTCCAAAAGTTAGAAACATATTAAAATAAACGTGTTTTCTTTGTAGGGAATTGCCATCCCATCTGGTCTAATTTGTCTTGGTGTTTTGCCCAGCATAATATCAGTTCTCTGAGAATGTAAATTATTAGGTTACTCCCCTGAAAAAATATGAGTGAAGAAAAAATATGGGTTGAAGATGACATCCTGATTATAAGTTTGAGTACTCAGGAAAACACTAATATGGCGGAAGAGCCCAACCTGAGTAAATCTGGGTGTGAAACTGGTTCATGGAGGGTATCTACTAGAGATTTTGAGGAGGAAAAAGACAGCCTTACAGGAAGTAACTGGCAACACAGTAAGATGCAAAAAAACAATGTGGAAATAAATTTTCAGACACTGAGCATTACCTCTTTGTCAGAGTGCTCCTGATTCTAATTAAGTTTAGGAGAAGAATAACAAGGCACCCCTTGCCTGAGTGGAAAGTACAGACTATTAAAGGATGCTTCTAAACAGGAGGGTGATAAATGGGGGCATCTAATGTGTGCACAACCATATTTTTCATCTCAACTCTGTTCTTCTGTCTTCCAGACGATCACTTTAACACAGTGTCACCTCAGCCTGTACAAAGGCATCAGGTTGATGGGTAGCTCCTAGATTTCAAAAAGAAGCGATGTTTTTGTAAAGTGGCATTTAGGCAACTTCCATGATTGCCCTCAGAAAAAATGAGCGTCAAACAAGAAACAGAAAATAGGTTCCTTTGACAACATAGCCACATGCCTTGTTCTATTTGGAATCTACGTCCAACCAGTTGGTAAGATTTGTTTAAAAAAAAAAATAGTCCTTACCCGAATTATTTCTTCAACACAGCTGTTTGTGTCTCCAGATCTACTCTCCTGAAAGCAAAGGAAAAAAAAAATAAGCCCGATAGCATAGATTTATGGTTACAAAGAAAAGAGTACACGTAAGTGTCTAAACTTGAGTTTGTACTGGAAGTGGCTGATGTGGAACTTAGTGATGAGCTCTTTTCCTTAACAGGGTATCCTGAGTCGCGGCTATGATTGCTGCCTTCTCTGCAGCCCAGCAAATATGCCAGCCAGGAGCACCGACCACACCCGCAGGTCAGCTCTGGGCCTCCCAGTTGCATCTCTGCTAGGTGGGGCAGGCTCCTAGGAGGCCAGCAGCCAACTAACTGGCGGCAGGTGTGAGCGCTGTCCCATGCACCCCCAGGCTCCATCAACATGTGGAAATGCTGTCTCCACTGCAAAAGTGGGACCAGTTCACCCACCAAACACATGCAATGGCTTGGCCGAGTACAATGGCTGCTAAGGCTTAAGCAAAAGACTGTCCCCACTTTCTAAGTAGAAGTCTGGTAGTTTCACCATCCTCAAAGCCCAGATTTACTGGTTTGATGAGCCGAAAACTGAAAGACCAAAAGGAGAAATATCCTCTCAACAGTCGCACAGCATGCTGGGTGTCACACTCCAGAGCCACTTGTTCTGCGACCCACACTGCCCTGTGCTGTGGAGATGTTAAGGGCTCTGAGGAATGGTGGCTTCGGGTCGCAGTCGACACCAGGGAGCACTTTCAGTTCCAGAGATTCTGTGTGGTTACTGCTGGTTCCATAGCTCGGAGCACAGGAAGTGGTATGGTGGGGACATGAAAGCGGCAGCTGCTGGTAGAAGTGCCCGTGGTGGTCTCAGGGAGATACTTCTCTCTGGCCTTTTAATTCAGTGATGTTGGCCACAACTCAGCATGGCATTCGAGAATGAGGCTGTATTCACCATCTTCTCCAAGCCCATTCTCCCATCGTCTTCACAGTGCTCTCCCCACCAGGGAAGCAAATCTGCCCCTTTCCATGTTTTCTTGTTAATTCTAAGTCATCCTGCAGATCACAGGTCACTCATGACTTCCTCAGAGCAGCTGTTCCTAAGCCTCAGCATCATTTACTTCTTCAGAGTACTTACCTCATACAGTACTTAACTCTTTAATGATATCTCCTCCCTCTAGAACATACACTCCACAAATTAAGGGGCTCTGTGTCTTTCAGCTATACTTCACACGTCCTCGGCATGTGCTGTAAATGCCCAGTGCACACTATGTGAAGACATGAGCTTCTTCCTCTAGTCTCGGGAATGTGAGGACTACCGTAATCAGCTTCAGGACTTCACAATATTGCAAAGGCTTTACGGAAGCAGACACCTTTGTACCCTCCCCACCCCTGTGTGCACCATGCCACCCTGTTACCTGTTATTTCATTACCAGGGTTTCTACAAGGTTTATATGGTTTAGGAACTTCTCACGTGTGTGGTAAAATACATATAACAGGAAATTTGCCATTTTAACAGTTTTAAAGTGTATAATATACTGGTACTAAATATAGTCACAATGCCACCACTATCTAGTTCTAAAAGTTTTTCATCACCCTGAATGAAGTTTTCATGCCCTCTGAACAGGAACTTTCCATTCTTCTCTCTCCCAAGCTCCTAGTACCCACGAATCTACTTTCTGTTTCTATGGATCTTTCTATTCTGGATGTTTTATGTAAATAGAATCATATAATATGTGGCCTTTTATGTCTGGCTGGCTGGTTTCACTTAGGATAATGGTTTCAAGTTCCTCCATATCATAGCATGTATCGTATTTCATTCCTTTTTATGAACAAATAATATTCCACTATGTGGATATACCACATTTTAAAAAATTACTCATTTGTTGATGGACATTTTGATATTTCCACTTTGGCTATTATGATAGTACTTTTACAAACATCCATATACAAATTTTTGTTTGAATGCCTGCTTTCAGTTCTTCTGGGTATATAATTAGGAGTTTAAATAGTGGGTCATATGGCAATTCTATGCTTAGCTTTCTTGAGGAATTGCCAAACTGTTTTTGGCATACTATTTTACATTCCATACTATTTTACATTCTGTCCTGTCCATACTATTTTATATTCCCATCAGCAATGTATGAAGGTTATAATTTCTCTGTATCCTCACAAACACTTGTTATTTTTGGTTTTGCATTGTTTTATTTGTGATGGTAGCCATCCTACTGGTATAAAAATGGTTATCTCATTGTGGTTTTGATATGCTTGTGCCTAATTACTATTGATGTGGAGCATTTTTACAAGTGCATGTTGCTCATTTGCATATCTTCTTTGAAAAAATGTCCTTTGCCCACTTTTTTATTGAGTTTTTTGTCTTCTTTATTGTTTGTTGTAAGAGTTCTTTATATATTCTGAGTCCTAGACCCTTATCAGATAAATGATTTGCACATATTTTATTGCATTTTGTGGGCTGTATGTTCACTTTCTTGGTAGTTCATGGATGTACAGAATTCTTAATTTTGATGAATTTTTCACTCTATTCTTTTTCTTTGTTCCTTTGCTCTTGGTATCATATCTAAGAAGCCACTGCTAAATCCAAGGTTCTGAGAGATGTGCTCATGTTCTCTTTTAAGAGTTTTACAGTTTTAGTTTTTATATTTAGGTCTTTAATCCATTTGTTTGAGAATTTTTAGGTGAATTATATTTCCTTATTATTTGGTATGTCTTAGTTAAAACAGGAAAATTATCTTTGTATAAATTACTTCACACTGGTCCCATCACTAAAGATTAATAACAAAATATTTAAGGCACAGACAGCCACTCTTGCTCATGGTGCCTCAGCACAACATACATGCCTATCCTTAAAATCAAGAAAAACAGTGTTAAATAGTATGACAGGATTAGGAGACCCAATATTTCATTACATCCATCCCTCCTGTTTCCCCAAAAGTTCCAGTTTGGTGACACAATGTCATAAGCCCCTCCTCCCAACTCCAATGCCACCCCCAACCCCAGGACTCCTCTAGAAACTTCACCATTCCCTATTTTTTTTTTTTAAAGACAGCAAGAGGGGTGGGGAGTGGGGCAGAGGGAGAAGGAGAAAGAGAATCTTAAGCAGGCTCAGTGCCCAGCTTGGAGCCCGATAGAGGCTCGATCTCACAACCCTAAGATCATGACCTGAGCCAAAATTGAGAGTCAAATGCTTAAACAATTGAGCCACCTAGGCATTTCTGGAAACTGCAGTATTCTAATACTCCAATCAAATTGGATCAGAGAGCTCTTTTTGGAACTTGCCCCAAACCTACTTTCTTTCCAGGGAAGCCTAAGGCAATCATCACAAAGGCTGTATGGTAAAGTCTCTGCCAGGGTCACGCCAGGGCTCAAAAGTGTTTAGAATCATCTCTTTTGGAGTTCAGTGGTGGGGATGAGTGGTCTCATTTAAAAGTTTGTCTTCAAACTCACAACCACTTCGCTTACTCTACTTCCAAGTCCCAATTTTTCCTACCATATTACATACTGGCGGAGCAAATGCTAAGTTCTCATACACTTTCTATTTTCCACCTTAAAACTGTTGAGCAGGAAAAACTTCACTCCATGTTTACCTGGGAGACTCACTCAGGTACACAACATACTAAAAAGACTCTTCAAATTAAACTCTGGGTTTGATTCCTTAAAGCTTTATTTCCCTTGAATACCATACTTTGATTTCATTTGAAGGGATTTATATAAATGACAGGTTGCTCTGATAAATATCTCTTCCTATCATCCTTTAAATTTCCACTATCCTACTCTGAAAAAGGGAATCCACTGAGAGAGACATAGACTATAGTTGCTTATTTAAATACTTCTCTTTTCACTGTAGATGGAGTGTGTAAGATTACTACATTGGGTCATGTCAATGACTGCTCCAACCATGAGTTTTGATGGTCTGGACAGATATCAGGTCATTCCCTACTGGGAGAGACCCTTATAAAGCTGAGAAAGTGTCAGAAGTGGAGCCGGGACAAAGAACTTTTAGTAACAGTCTCCGGAAACCCTGGCCTTACATCACAGTATGGTGAGTCCTTGGGCACTTTCTGGAAAGTTTCTTACTCCTGAGCACACCACCTATGGACCTAAGAAGGGTACCGTGTTGAATCTGAATCTTTAGGACCCCATTTGGATTGCAGTGGGTGTCTATGAGACACAGAATTACAGAAAGTTTGAATTGGAAGGGACCTTAGAGCTCATTTTAGGCCAACTCAGTGACTTTAACAGATGGAGAAACTGTGGCCCAAAGAAGTGAAAGACTTTTCTGAAAATCATTCTGGCAGCAAGAGGCAGTCAAGACAGAATTTATACTCATTTATTCAAGACCAGGTCAGTGAATCTTCTGCTATGTCATACTGTCTTTCTAAGGTCAACCCTTAGAACTGGCTCAACTTAAGGTCACTGTCATGCTTGACGTATGGAAATAAAAGAATTTGCAGAGTATCTGGGTAAATTTCCATGCTGCAAATCATCCAACACTTAGTCACCCATGTGTCTTACTAACCTCCAACATCACATGCATAGACAAAAGGGAGAAGAGATAGGAGAGGAAGTGGAAAGGGTTAAACCCAACATCTCTCCTG
The DNA here is from genome assembly GCF_030435805.1 of Mustela lutreola. Taxonomy (NCBI): domain Eukaryota; kingdom Metazoa; phylum Chordata; class Mammalia; order Carnivora; family Mustelidae; genus Mustela; species Mustela lutreola. Next base: position 65,099,787 of record NC_081298.1, on the reverse strand, counting down.
TGATATTAACAGATTAGAGACAAGCATTTGTGTCCCGTGAAATTGGAAGACAGAACCCCACATCTTCTTTTCCAAATACACAAAAGGGGATAAGATAGGCAGGTAGGATTGGTATGGGCAGGAGGTAAGGGCTGGGGGAGACTGGAGGGCCTTTCATTTCTTGAGGTCTTTCTCAAATCTGCTATTAGGAGCAGTTGTGTGCTTTGATTATATTTACATTTTTAAAACTTTCAGTGTTTATGAACAAGATTAAAACATGCATGTAATTTACATCTCTAAATTTGTGTTTATATTTTTCACAATAAAGTTATTGCTTTCCCTGGAAAGGTACCCACTGAGAAGGAGGACTGCACAATGCAAATTTTAATTACTCTATATTTTTTTGAGGGCTTGTAGCTGTTGTTTCATGCTGAGTTGCTGAGCCGTTGCTCCGTATTTACTCCGACTTTGATGAACCCAGCCCATTTCCTATCATTATGTTTTGAAATCTGTCATAACAGTCTCACCTCATTGAACCTCCAACTAAACTTCAATTAAAAGCTAGCAACCCCAGCTGATTCTCCAGCTCTACATCCCCGTCTATCACGTTCCTTCTTCACAGAACTGCTTTCCCCAAATCCTACCACTTAAAAATACACACCACGCACCCTGCCAGGGAAATGTAAGGAGCTAAGCTGTGGGAAAGTCGAGCTGGAGAAATAGCCAGGAGCATCCTATCACTGAGAGCAGAAGTCCCTAATTACCATGCCAAGCACAGAGCACTGGAAGAAGCAAGCAAGGCTTAAGGAGAAAAGGCTCGATCAAATCAGTGGGAAATGGCATTTCACTGCATAGATGAAGCTGTACACGTCCTATTTTCAAAAATAGTTTAACTCTTCATCAGACACACTTAAGGCGGAACTTTCATTCTAAAATAGCGCTACTTCACAGTTACAATGCCTTTGTTTGTCTGCAAGCACTCAAAAGGCCCTCAAGCATTTAAACATTGTTTATCACATGCATGCTCTTCAACTCTTCCACAGAAGTATTTTTAAATAAGTCTTACTAGTCTAGATTAAAAAAAAAAAAAAAAAAAACTGAGTTACAAAGAAATGAGATATGCCATCAGTGCCACCAAAGCAGTGGGTGAGGATCTAAGCTTGAATTCAGGGATGACCGTAATTCTACATGCAGCCCAGCCACTGGCTGTATTCCCAGCCTTACCTGAGGCCAGTGTCACCTACGGATAGGGAGGAACCCGGTCAGTTCTCTCTCTCAAATTCAGCCTATCTTACATCCAACCTAGTATCTCCCATTTTGAGGCTATACTCTGCTCCCAACCACCCAAGCTGAAAACCTGCTTTATCCCTCATCAGTCCCCTCTTATCCCCTGAATCTGCTCAGCAAAACAGGGCACCTTGTTCTCTGCCACTCACATCCATCCTTTCCTCTCTGACTCTACTGTTACGCTATCATCAAGGTATTTATACAATGAGAGAAAAAATAAGCAAAAAGAGTAATAAGAAAAGAAAAATGTACAAAGATAGTATCACAAATATGCAAACAAAATGATGACAGGTAGTGACAATATTAATATCAACTAAAGGACAGTTCATAGAAAAAAAAAAGAGGAATTGGAGAGCAAAATACAGAATGAGGAAAAAATAGTCTAGGCATTAATAGAGCATCAAAATAAGGTATGCTAGGAAAAAGGCAGAGACATACAATTGTTGCATTTGGAAATGTTTAATCTACCTGTATTGTTCCTAATAGAAAAAGGATGTTGCACCCTCCTCCATACGAGGAGACAGAAAATTTGAAAAATTAAATAAGATGAAGAAGCCTAAATTGTTAGACATTATGAACGTAGGCAGGAACCCCAGCTTTTCAAGCATACGTGAGACAGTTACCATGGTGGCAGTCATTGCAGCAGTCATATAATGAGCTACAAGAGGGCTCAAAAAAATTCCAAAAAAGTAGTTGTTTTATAGCCCAGACTCTTTAACCATAAGTTATCAAAACGATGGAGCTATAAATTAAACACTGTACAGGCATAAAAATCTCCTAGAATTCTTGGAATAAAACAAATATCACACACTTATAAATAACTCTTTATAGCCCCAGAAAAGTAAAATTAAAATACCACAAAAGAAAATTATGGGATACCCCAAAATATTCTTATAGAAAAATTCACACACACACAAATTTCATTATGGTTTAAAAGAAAGTTTAGGTGCTAGGCACTCAATTAAAAATTTAAAATCAAAAGAGATACAAAAAGGAGGAAACAACACAAAGAGAAAACCAACGAAATATTTGCAACATGAAAAATCAGTAGAGTTTACAAAGCTAAAATGTAATTTCTTAAAAACAAAACACACCACCTAAAACAACAGTCACTTAAAAATCTGTTCAGTAAAAAGAAAGCCCAAATAAACATAAAGTATATGGAAGGATAAATTATATGAAAGAAATTATAAGAGGATACTAATATTAATATTAAAAAGAACACAATACTAAGAAATGAAAAATTTTGATGAAATTAGCAACTTTCTAAAAAACAAAACAATGCACTTAAGAAATAAAGAAGAGAGCGTAACCATAACCGTGAGAGTACAGATTATATTAAATTCAAAATTATCTTCAAATATGGCTTCAAGTCAGATAGTTTTAGAGTGAAGCATTCCAAACTTTCAAGGGAACCTAATTCTATATATTTTGTCTTCCAGAGTAGTCAGTAATGGAAAGCTATGAGTGATTTTATTAAATTAGTATAAAAACCTAACCTAAGAGAATAATCAATACCCCCTTATGAAGATAAATGTAAAATCATCAACAGATTATTAAATATAATTCAATAAAATATCAAAATAATTAGTGGGACTCATTTTAGGGAATGCAAAATGGTTTAATATTCAATATTAGGGAACTTTTAGAGTACGGCATCACTAAGGAAAATATGTAAAACCAGGATCATCTCAGCTTAAAGATGTTTGGTCAGATACCTAGAAAAATCCAAGATTCTACTGAGTCTTATTAAAAAGGGAGATTAAAACATGCTGGAAGTAAACTAAAACGTCAAAGCTCCAGAGCTCTCCTGTGTAGCAGCAATAAAGAATTTAAAAATATGAAAAAAATCCCACTTACAATATCCAGAAAAATAAGTAAGAGCCTTCACTAGAAATGTTCAAGACCTGTAAGAAAAATCTTCAGAATTCTTTTGAAAACTACAACAACAAAATACCTGAAAGGGGCTAAGCTAGATTTCTCCACTCCAATATATATATTACAAAGCCAAATAAATAATATCAAGAGAAATAAACCACAAACTGCATTAACTTAAAAAAAAAAAACCTGAGATGGCAGTCACATAACAGAAAATCAGTCACATTAAATAAGTGTATAATTCAGGGGCATTTAGTACAAACGTTTAGGGCACAATGTTATAGATGACAATCACCTCTGCCTAATTCCAAAATATCTCTATCAATTCAAAGTAAAATTCTGTACCTACTAAGCAGTTTCTCTCCATTCCCTTTCACATTAGCTTTTTAAATATGATTTTATTGTATTAACAAATATTTTACTGAGCTGAAAAGAATAGAATGAGAAAACCATTGATAAGTATCATTTACTTATATGAGTAGATTTTACAGTGGAAATAGTATCTCTCATTTATATGTTTCTGACCAGTTCCTAGCAGAGTGCCTGGTACAGTGTCATAGGCGCCTGTTGATGTTTGTTGAATGAATAAATAAATAAGAAGCCAATATATTTTTAAAAATAGACTTTTTTTAAAAAAAATTACAGTCTTATGAGGTGCCTGGGTGGCTCAGTGGGTCAAAGCCTCTGCCTTCCGCTCAGGTCATGATCTCAGGGTCCTAGGATCGAGCCCCACATCAGGCTCTCTGCTCAGCAGGGAGCCTGCTTCCCCCACTCTCACTGCCTGTCTCTCTGCCTACTTGTGAGCTGTCAAATAAATAAATAAAATCTTTAAAAAAAAAAAAAAACATTCTTGCACTTTATATGTAATATGGCTGGTCATCTACATTACAAAGGGATGTCTTTGCTTTACCTTTCCCATCCCTCCCAAATAAATCACCAAAGTTAACTTAAAAACAAATTCTTAGAACAACAACATACATTTGCTTCATCAAAATTAAGCTTATATATATTACTGCAAAAGCCCTTAGCAAGTTATGTGACTTCCCTAATTTTCATACTGCTATCTGTAAATTAGAGAACAAGTAGTAGCTTGCTATCAACAGACAATATTATTAAAGAGTTAATAATTGATTTTCTATCAGATTCTTAGAGGACAAGGTCTTTCAATTATGTTATCATTTATATAATGAAAATTAGTGACCTTAATCAGAGCTTGTTGTTAAAAGTGCATTTGGTTGTCAGAAAGGTAAGTGGTCTGCCAGTGCACTGACCTTGTCAAAAATCTACTGATGACATAAAGCCATTAGAACCAGAGACAGTGGTTCCACATCCTGATTACTGATTGATATTGAGTGCTTTCCACGGGGTCATGTCTCAATAAAGTGCCTGAGTCATGTATATCAGAGCCATCTTCCACTGTCCTGTCAAAGCTGGACAAAGAAACCACATAACAGTAATAGCGAACACGTGCCTTCCACCTGTAATCTGACATTGACAAGAACACTTCAAGACCTCTGTGTTCTTTCATCTACAACTGTGCAGTCATTACTCTGAGCAAGAAGAACACCACATGGGCTCAGGCGAGTGACAATGCTGATGCTATTAAACCCTCACATGATAGGCAGACTTCAGTGAGGCTTCGGAAACATACCACTTCCTTTTTAACATCTTCCTGAATTTCATCCTGTGCCCCATCTATGTAATCTAACAACAAATCATGTGTTTTTTTGTAGGTAGCAGAAGGCTTGCTGATAAGTGCCTCCCTTTAACATCTCCTCCTTTTCCCCCCTTAATTGATGGAGGGAAATGTAGAGGAAAAAACACATTTGAGTATCATTTATAGTTGGGAGCATGGCTTTCTTTTCCAATCAAGAAATTCTGAACACAAAAGCTCACAAGATGGAGAGTAATCTGATGTGGCTGAAGAAATTAGCCACTTAAAGATACTTAGGGCTTCTCTACCCGGTATCCTACAGTAAGAGAGATGATCAACACTCTTTTAGCCATGAATTGAAAGGACTGTTGTAAATGGCAGAAGTGGCACGATGTATTTAACTATGTTCTGTTTGCACTTTCTATTAATTTTAATTATGTACTTGGATAAAAGAAATAAAGGACAGATTCACAAGTAACTCTCAGTATGTCATGTTTCTCCATAAATCTTTCTTCATTATTGTCTCACCTTTTCACAAAGGTCTCAGGTCTGGCTGACCCTCAGAACAGAGTTCATCCCGTTTGCGTCTGACATCAACTGCTTCTATGCATGCTCAGTGAGGAGATAGGCTATAAATAAAAGCTAAATGAAGAAATCCAGCTGAATATGAGGCTGACCTGAGAGGTGGGAGCAGGCAGCCCTGAAAAGCCTGAATGAGAAACTGGTATGTATTTCTATTAGCTGGTGAGGATTTTTTTAACACTCAAAGTTTTATATTTTTTAGAAAAAATCCACCTACAATGCCATTCTTAAAGATTTTCTTCTTTTTTTTACTTGTGCACATTTACAACATTTTTATTCTGAACTCTTCTGATGTAGCTTTAACTGTTAGTCTTCGAAAATATTTACAGGCTATTGAAAGAGGCATGTCATAATGGCAATGGATTTTATCTTTCCCCTTCCACTCCTAGAAAATACTCAGTTCCTTCAAAACCTGTATGTATGCCCTAGTGTAAGACAGAGTGAGTTTGTTCACCTGTGGAACCTGGTGTCCCTGAGGCTGAACCTAGAACATTAATCCATACATCTGCCCTTTCTGCTATCAAGGCAGAACTCAGAAGGTCCCTGAAGTGTCTACTGACACCTGAATTTCTGTGTAAAAGTCACCCGATAAAGCAAACTCTGGTGGTCCTTGCTGGGGAATTCAGGAAGAGAAGAGACACATCAGCTCCTGTGACCCTACTGTAAAGATGGCAGAGATGTTTTCTATCCCAATTCCAAAGCTTCTGTGCAAAGCCCAGTGAGAACACAATCTCTCTGTATCTTCACACCCTCACTGGTATCACAAAATCCCTTGGAGTTGTTATTCAGAGGGGGAAAAACAAAAGTTTAAACAAAAATTCAATAAGAAATAAATACCACATTCTAAATGTGCTGTGATCATTATGGCAAGATTCTGTTTGGACAGAATGCAGACATTCCCTCTTTGATGTTAGCTAACACCGTGTGTGAGATCTTCAGAAACTGGGAAACATTGGGAACAAGACTCTGTGCCTAGGTCACTTTTCATTTCACAACCTTTTGCTTCTTGGACTTTTCTTAGTAGACTGTTAAGAGTATTAAATTGATACATAAGGCAAATTTCTGCATCAACAATGTCTCTCTATTCAATAGAGAAAGTTTTTCACTGTGTATATGTGTGTGTATATGTGTGTGTATAAAATAAAAGGCTCGAAATCTAATTAAAATATATCCAAGATTATGTTGGAACAACTTAACCAAAAATGATCATTTTGTCATATATACCAACAAGAGCAGTCAAATTAAGTCAAAGTATGAATGAAAATTAGTCACAGTTACTTTCTATTTAAAACTGTGGCTTAAAGGCCTACTTAAATCATTCAGTTAAGCCCTCATTTCTAATATAATACCAATAAAAAATGTGCCATGTTTGATTATGGACTTGATCTCTAGCACTAGGAAAGTAGATGATATTTAGAAACCACTTTCTTTAGGCAATAGGAAAGAGACACCTAGAAACTTAACAGTTGTAAAGGACTAAAAGATACAGACTGTTTAATGTAACATGCAACCAGAGAGGGCCTTGAAAAACCTGTAAGGTAGTGTAAAGAGTAAGAACAGGTGGTGACAGATGGTGACTACAGCTTACTGTGGTGAGCACTCAGTAATGTATAGAACTGTTGAATCAATATGTTACACACCTGAAACTAATATAACTGTTTGTCAATTATACTTCAATTATTAAAAAAAAAAATAAAGGATGGTCACTGCTTAGGGAGATGGTGGTGTGTGAAACATCACAACATCAACAGATGACAGAAAAAAAAATAATTCAACTTCTATCTTCTGCTTTCACATCAAGAATGATCTTCAGGGGCGCCTGGGTGGCTCAGTGGGTTAAGCCGCTGCCTTCGGCTCAGGTCATGATCTCAGGGTCCTGGGATCGAGTCCCGCATCGGGCTCTCTGCTCAGCAGGGAGCCTGCTTCCCTCTCTCTCTCTCTGCCTGCCTCTCCATCTACTTGTGATTTCTCTCTGTCAAATAAATAAATAAAATCTTTAAAAAAAAAAAAAAAAAAAAAAAAAAAGAATGATCTTCAAAGTGAAAAGGCATAGAACCAACTAGGAGGGAATTTAAGTGTGGGTTAGGAGGCAAGACTAAGAGAATGCTTTTAGCCACTTTACATTTGCCCCGCCCTAAAGTTACCTAACTTCTCTAGACCACACTAATCTCATTGGTAAACAGGGATGATACTAGTACCTTCTAAATATAAGGACTATATGAGGTAAAGACTAAATGAGCCAATACCATTATAAAGGTCACTGAACAGGTTTCCTTCGACATTAGAGATGAACAGTACATCTGAATAATTATTTTATAAGAATTACAAAAAGAATACTTCCACACTTAGAAAAGAAAGCAATGATTACCAGGAGCCAACATGAGTGGGCAAAGACCAGATGATGCTATCTCTACAATTTCCTCCCATCTTAAATATATCAGGATTTCTGCATGGCATCTGTCAAGGTCTTACTAAAGCTCCCAGAGGGCAAGACAGAAACATATGAATTGGTTGTTAGTTTAGTTAGATGGACCGGTAGCTAACTGAACAGCCATACCTAAGCAATAAATACTGTTCATTAAATATTTGTTGAGTGCTTGCTATGTGTCTAGCATGATCTGGATGCTAGGGATTCATAACTTAATGTAGCAGAAAACATTCCTGCCCTCATGGAGTTTAGATTCTAATGAAAGGAGACAATAAAATAATAAACAAATAAATCATATAGTATACTAGAAGATGCAATGTTATGCAGGAAAATAAGAACAGGGTAAAAGGACTGGAAATGTGGGATGGGGCATTATGTTTATATATAATCTGTTCATCGGGTGTGCATGTTATCTATGCTGATCTAGAGAGGTTTTAAGACTGGGCCAGGTTTGCTCCTTCCCTCATCTCCTTTCCTACCTATAAATCTGTAGTATTTTTTCCTTCCATTATGAGAATCTCATTATTCTTAGCATTGTGTGTTTCTTTTTTCCTTTCATTGCTGAGTGAAAGTTCCATGAGTCTAGAAAAGGACAGGACTATTGAAGGGTCTCAACATTTGAGGACTAGCTGAAGAAAATAGAAATAATCTGTCATGGAGAGAAGAATTAAATGGGTCACACCAGACATCTTACACATCTAAAGGGCACTGTTAGGGAAAAGAGGTTAAGCTTATTCTGGGTCATTCCAGACATGGCAGTATGGGCCAAAGAGGGTAAAGTACAGGGGTCATTTTAGCTTCTTGAAAGTTTTTTTTCACAAGCAGGACCATCTAAATGATGAAGTCCCAGAACCTAAGTCAGGTTCGGTGGGGTGAGGAGGTTCGGAGGTGACGACTAAAGAAAGAAGGGCTATTGGGGCAAAGAATACTATCAGGATATTGAAGGCTTAGTTGCTATCAAGTAAAGACAATTGGAAGTCTGGTGGGATGTTACATTCCTGCTATCAAGCATCCTTGTTAATGAGATTTAGGTTTAGAAGAAATTTAACTTTATTTACTTTTCCTTCTACCTCCACCTCCTTTGGTTTTTTATGGAGGGGAGGGTAACATTAGGCTTGAGAAACTGAGTTCTGTGTCTTTGGAAATTGGGCTATTGATAAGGTAACTTCTTTGTTGTAATCTCAAGGACATTTGCAAACCAAGGGAGACTCCTGTCTTGCAGGATTGTGATCTCAGCAAGTTAACTATTTATCATTTTATGGCAGTCAGGGGTGCCTGAGGAATGCTACACATATGGAGGGGAGCGGATGAAGGGGGGCGGTGCAAGGCGCCAGCTCTTGCTTTGTCCTCAGCCAGCCTCCTGCTCCCTCATCATAAAGAGAATGGTTATGATTCCTCAATTGATTACATGTTCAACCAGAAGTTAAATGACTCTGAATGGAAGTTAGCTGTTACCTCACACCTCTCAGTGTGAGATTCTTTCCAACTGTAAGACTGTAATTATGGTCATTTCTAACCAAGTATTGGTTAATAAAATGTTGAATGGTGAATTTCTATACCTTCTGGTTTAGCATAGTACTTTAAGTCTGTATGAGTTATTTATGAATAAATCCTCTTAAGAGAATAAAAAGAATATTCCATAAGTACAATCCACAAATACAGAATCAGGGTTATTACAGTATTTAATAAATTAAATGGATTAACTGGGTAGAGACTGGAGAAATTTTAATTAACAATTAATCAATAAAAGAATTCAGCATGAAAATCTACTACAGCTCTGTTTACATTCTTTAACTTCATGCACTTCAGTTCTGTGTGCTTATAATTAGCAAGCTATAAAAGATGCCATCCATTGGAACATAATGAGAAGAATGGCTTTTAATGATAATTAGTATTCATTTACACAGACGGTAAGGTTACACAGCCACAGGGTGCAGCAAACAAAGAGTTAAGCTCATTGAGGAAACTACAACACTTAAAGCAGTACTTATTATACACTTAACCCTGTAAGGCAGAGCCCTGCCTGAGGGCTCATCATAAGTAAAGCTTCATGTTAAGACAGGTGAGATTGTCCAAGGTGAGGTAGTGAGTAACAGGGAGCCCACGAAACACCACACTTCCGCAGGACTTAACTAATCCTACCGTACTGCTAAGGGCTGAGCTACAGCTGCTGACTTTCATGTTCTCTCCCTGTTTCCTCAAATCTTACCTGCATAAATGTTTTATGAAAACCATTTGGTGTATTGTGAAGGCCAGAAAAAAAGTATTAAAAAAATTTTTTTTTCATTCCTGCATTTGGGCTGGAGTTTATTCTCCACGCCACTTTATCTCCTACTCCGAGCTCTGTTGGAGGTTTCTCATGGGCTTGCCTGTGGCAAAATCTAGGCTCAGAAGTGGGAAATATAAACCACAGTACAAAGACTCTCACTTTTAAAATCCTTTTGTAATTCTGGCTTTAGAAAAATCAAAGTTTTCATTCGGCGGAGATGAAGCTCCTGTCCCTTTTCACAGAAACTCTAATATCTAAAAAGACCTACTTGATGAAGCCTAAAATGCTTTCTAGACACATGGTTGTACCAATGAAAGTGGTTCTTCACCTCCCACTGTACCTCTGAGCTGACAGAATTTGTTACTCGACTGACAAATAACCTGTCAACACTTTGCAATAATTAGAGCAAATGATCTTCTTCTCAATATAGTATCGCGTGACCTTCCATATTAAAATGTTCTCTATTTGTTCTACATGCAAAGCTAAGACTGAACACATCTCAGACTACTTCCTAGCCTGAAGTCACAGAGATATTTAAGGCAGGTCATGGGCTGGGAACAGCAACAATTAAGGGTAAACCCGATGAATGTGAACCAGGAAGCCAGCAGTCAGACATAGCATGGCCTGCTGCATTAACCACCCTCTGAGCCGAAGAAGCACCCCAGCAATCCTCACTGAAGAGAAAAAAATCAAAGAATCTTAATAGAGATATTGGTGGGTTTATTTTTCATCATCACATGCATTGAAAAGTAAAGGTCTACAGTCCGCTCTGATCAATACAGCTCCTCCTGCTTCCCATGTCTTTTCAATCTGTTAAGCAAGAAAATGCCTTTATGTTGGCACTAATCCCACTGTGCCCCCAAAGTGAAAAATAAAAATAAAAAACCCTCACAAACCTCCTACAGGACTACCTGTTTTTATGCACGTAGTCATTTTTTATTTAAAAAGAAAAAAAAAAGCAACCATAAAAAACAAGGAAGTAAAGACTATCAAGAGAACACTCCTGGAAAAGCCTTCTTAAAACTATAACTAGGTAAAATAAAAGTAAAAAGATTAGGGAAAGCTATTATGTTCACAGAATTCATATTCTGCATGTGAAAGAATTTCAGCATCTAGAGAATTACTTATTAATGGGCACCAACGCTGAGCCAGCACTGGGAACCAATGCTGGGTGCCCACTAGGGACGAGGTGGTAGGTGATAAACAAATCAGACAGAGATCTAGCTCTCGTGGAGCTTACATTCTATGGAAGAGGTGGACAACAAATAAAGGAAATAAACAGGACAGCTTCAGACAGTGACGAGCAATTGCTGGAACAGTAAACAGGTGGCATGAAAGGGTTAGCTGGTATAATCTTCAAGATTCCTTTCAGCGCTAACATCACCTCATTTCTACTTGTATCACAATGGTATGATGAGGACTTGTAGTCATTTGGAAAAAAGGGGCGGTTTAAGATGAGAGAGTATACTAATAATGGTAGGTATAAAACCCCAAAATACAACAACATAAAATTGCAAAGAAGAAGCAATATGTGATCTCCCTTTCGACTACATCCCCAAGACTCTGGGAAGAACCTATTTACAGTTTCATTGCAGCCATTCTGAAAAGGTAGAGAAAGAATCACAGGTTTTTGATAAGAAATTTTGCAAATAACATGGCAGTATAGCAAAATGCAAATGTAGATGCTGCTGAGCCATCTGTTCAGTATTACGGCAACGTTGGGAAAAGGCTCTGAAAGAAATGATGTTTGAAATCATTAAAAAAATAACATGTCAAGTTTAAAATACTCAAGAATCTTAAAACCAGCATCAACACATTCAGCAACCATATGGCCCTACAGCAGGTTAAAAAAAAAAAAAAAAAAATTACCCTGCTTGCATTTTCTACTTCAACCCAATGGTTTCCAAAACATGTTTCTTTTTCCTATTTGAGTACTTTTTTTTTCTGTTAAATTCCTTGGTGTTTACAGCTTCTTGAATTATACCTAAAACTGTATTATTCATTTCACCCTTTCTGACGCAGAAGATAATGTAGTGAGGAAGACTGAGTCAACTCTTCCAGGAAAAGGGACATGTAGGTGACTATATATAACTTGTGGAACACATCTTGTTTTAGGTTTATTGATTTATCCCTACTGATCTCACAACCTCAGTACTGATAAGCTAACTTCATTGAGTACCGCAGTTTTCTGAGCACAGTTCTAAGTGCTTTACATTCATCATATCATTCAATTAGTGCAATTTTACAAAGTAGATACTGTTATTATCCACATTTTGTAGAAGAGGAGCTTCTTGCAGGTCATACAACCAGGATGTAGAAGGGCCACAGTCCAAATCCAACTTTGCAGGCCAAGTTTGAGCCCTCAAATGCTATTATGTGCAATACTTTATTGTTCAGATGGGAACAAATGAGTTGACTTTTCAAGGTTAAGAAATGAACAATATATGTTTGGGGTAGAAAGAGCTCTCTTGCCTCATCAAGAAGAGATTCTTGGAGAAGTGCCTGAAACTCTAAAGAACAGAGGTAGTCTAAAGGCAAACTCTTCCAGAAGCACACAACAAAATGACAGCCAGAGCTGGGAAAACTGTGAACAAATGGAGGACACTGAGTGGGTCTGAGTGGTTAACACTGCAAGCGTGGTTTTTGAGAATGCAGTTTTTGAGAAAGAGAGGGTTTCCTACAAATACTGGGCTAGTACTTCTCAGATCTCAGTACCTCTCAGATTAAGATCAACAAAACCTAACCTGCCCCACAATACATCAGAGATCTAAAGTTTCAGGTTAACTTTTAAAGTGACATTTATAAAGCTATCGTTTACATTGTCAGCAACAGAGCATATGCCTTACTGCTTAACCGAAAGCACCCACCACCGGAGAAATGAGTTAATTCAGTCACAGAAGCAGAGTTTATGCTAGAGTACACTTCCGAGCATTTGTCCAAGGACAGGCCAATTGCACCTGATACAGTGGCTGACTAACATTGAGGATCTGCATCCGGCAAGTCAAGTAAAGAGCTGGTGATAAATATTTTAATCTGTAAGATAGAAAAGCAACCTGAAGCCCATTAGTTATATTATAGTTCATTAACTCATCTCATAAACCCATTCCTTGGGTGTTTGGTCAAATTACCAAATGTACAAAGACTTAAAGAATTACAAATTTATAATGGAAATCCCTGGGGTTTCAAATGAATTAGAGACTAACTCCATTCAACTCAGCACCTTCATACAGTGTCTTATGGATACAGCAGGACCCTGATACATGATTATTGGATTACCAGATTAACTCATATGTAAAAATCAGTGTTACCTCAAATGGTCAGGGTCTGGTGGATACATTTTAAATGCTAAAGTTGCTTTTGTATCTGAAACATAGAAGACTTTTTAAAGTAATGAAGCATATTTAAACAACTTAATGAATAGTTTAGGAAGAATCCGAAGAAGTCAAGCAATAGGAATATTTGCCAAACACTTAAGTTCTCTAAATTTAATGATATAAATGATAAACATCACCCTAACAAATGCAAAAACTGCAGTAGGAATAGATTTGCCTGTATTCAGTGATTTCCAATAATCTGCAAATCTACTGCTCTTTAGTTGTGTCTACCAATCAGCCATCAAAGGGGTTCCTGATGCACATGGCCATGGGCATTACTACCAGTGGAGAAAGTTCTGTGGTCTTCTAAAACTTTTTCATATTCATTTGTCTATTTCTTTTGATGAATGATTTTTATGTCTTGACTGATTAGCAATCTTGATTGTCTTTAGCAACCCTTTAAGTCCCATGCAGCCAGAGTAATAAACAGAATAAAAAGAATAAATATAAAAACAAGTTAGGCAAGACAAATCAGCATGTTATATAGCTGTGTAATTATAAACTTATTGCAGAAAAATCCACACAACCAAATCCACATAAACACATAAACATTGGTTATAGCTCGCAACCTTCAATCATGTTTGCCTTTGTCCCCTATATTCAGGACACCTAGTAAATCTTTGGCCTAGAGGGGCATTTTATTTTTGCAGAAGTGAAAGTATATAACCAGAATATAGTTGCCTGTTGATAGAGCTTGGCCCCTTTCTTCTCTACTAACCAGAGAGTCCCTACAATAAGAATGATAAGGTTTGGGATGCCAGAATTGGAAATATACTTCTTTTTCTTGTCTAATTCCTCTGGCTAGCATTTTTAGTACGATGCTGAATAGCATGGCAAGGGTAGATATCCTATTCCTATTCTTAATCTTAGAAAATCTTTTAGCTTTTGAGTATAGTGTCAGCTGTGGGGCCATCATATATGGCCTGCATAATGTTGAGATACATTTCTTCTATACCTAACCTGTATAGAGTCTTTATCATGACAGAATGTTGAATTTTGTCAAATGCTTTTTCTGCATCTCCTGGGCTTATTTTAAGATCTTTACCCTTTATGGTGTTAATGTGGCATATCACATTTATTGATGTGTATATGTTGAACTATCCTTCTATCCCACGGATAAAATCCCACTTGATCATGGTTGTAGGATCCTCTTAATGTTCTGTTGATTTTCTTTCCTTGTAGTGTCCTTGTAATCTGGCTTTGGTATCAGGGCAACAATGGTTTTGTAAAATGAATTTGGAACTCTACCCTCCTCTTCATTTTTTTCAGAAGAGTTTGAGAAGGGTTGGTATTAATTCTTATTTAAATATTATAAAATTTACCATTGATGCCATCTTTGTTTATTGGATCTCCTTACTTGTTATTAGTCTGTTTAGACTTTCTATTTCCTCATGATTCAGTCTTGGTAGGCTGTACATTTTTAGGCATTTTAAAATATTAACAAAAATTTTTAAATGATAGTTAAGACTGGCATATAAATGGTCAATTTACATATTAAGAAGGTAATTTGTTAAAAGGTAATTTAGTGAGGCAAAGAGTCTATGCAAAAATGGTGCTAGAATAACTGCACATCCATATATAAACAGATAAACCTTGAGTCTTGCCACATACCTCGTAAATTATCTCAAAATGGTTCTTAGGCCTAAATATAAGTACTAAGATACAAAATGTCTAGAACACAAGTGAAAATCTAAATGACCTTGGATGGGGCAAATGTTTCTTAACTAAGACACAAAAATCAAAAACTTCAAGAGAAAAAAATAATTTCATTTTGTTAAAACTAAAAGATTTCTTTCTTCAAAAGATGTTGTGAAAAATGAAGAGATAAAGGGTACCCTTTATAAAGGGTTTCTTTCGGGGGTGATGAAAATGTTCAAAAATTGACTGTGATGATAGTTGCATAATTCTGAATATACTAAAAAGTATACACATTTAATGAGTGAATTGTATGGTATATAAGTTATATCTCAACAAAGCTATAAAGAAAGAAAAAAGAAAGGAAGGAAGGGAGGGAAGGAGGGAGGGAGGGAGAGAGAGGGAAAAAAGGAAAAAAACAGAATCCATAGTCTGGGAGAAAATATTTGTAAAACATTTATCAGATAGAAAACTTATAGCCAAAATAAAGAACTCTTACAATTTAATAATGAGAAGACAACTCAATAAAACATGGGTAAAAACATAATGATGGAGCTATATCAAAGGGACACAGGAGCCAACTGGAAGAGCTCCTAATGGCCAGAGCTGGAATAACGAAATAAAGTAGTTGGACTGTAACTCAAAGTATGAGATAAATATCCATGATTCCATACTGATTATAAAAAACATGACTGAAGGGGCATCTGGGTGGCTCAGTCGCTAAGTGTCTGCCTTCGGCTCAGGTCATGATCCCAGGGTCCTGGGATCGAGCCCTGCATTGGGCTCCCAGCTCCAGCAGGGAGTCTGTTTCTCCCTTTCTGACTCCCCCTGTTTGTGTTCCCTATCTCACTATGTCTTTCTCTTTCTCTATCAAATAAATAAGATCTTCAAAAAAAATTTAAAAATGACTGAAAAAAAAAAAAACCAACCTCTTCATGGGTTAGAACAGATAAATCTTCAGTGTATAAGAATTAAAATAAGTTATGTAGCTAATATGCCCTCCAGGATATGGAGCATAACCTCGCACTTCTTAAGTGTGGGCTCTACATAGGGACTCTTCTCCCAAAAGTATAGCATGGACCCAAAAGTATAGCATGGACAAAGGCAAGGAAAGGTAACTTTACAGGAGGGAAATCTGGCAAACACCACTAACCGGTGAAATGATCAAGGTTAATGTCAACACTGGTAAGTCATGATGACAGTCTGTACCCTATATATCATGTGATGAAACTGGCACTTTACTTCTGGGGTCTTGTTCCCCTAAACCCCTAACCTCAATTTAACCATGAGAAAAAGATCAGACAAACCTAAATTGAGGGTTTCCTACAACTACTGGGCTAGTACTTCTCAGAACTGTCAAGGTTATCAAAAATAAGGCAAGTCTGAGAAACTCACAGTTTAGAGAAGACTAAGAAAATATGACAACTTAATGTATGACATCCTGTATGAGATCTTCAAATAGAAAAGAGATTTTAGGTAAAAACAAAGTAAAACTAAGTAAGTAACTCTAAACAGCATACCACAGACTTTGAGGTCGAACTCTTGGATTGGTAGACACTGGATGGCACATGCACAGGAATGGTCTGAATAGCACACTAATGATTTGAAAACAGAACTGGCATTGAAACTAAAACTCACAGAAGGGGTTACTACCTACATTTTCCTCTAGGATTTTGATGGATTCCTGTATCACATTGAGGTCTTTCATCCATTTTGAGTTTATCTTTGTGTGTGGTGTAAGAGAATGGTCGAGTTTCATTCTTCTGTACATAGCTGTCCAATTTTCCCAGCACCACTCATTGAAGAGACTGTCTTTTTTCCATTGGACATTTTTTTCCTGTTTTGTCAAAGATTAGTTGACCATAGAGTTAAGGGTCTATATCTGGGCTCTCTATTCTGTTTCATTGGCCTATGTGTCCATTTTTGTGCCAGTACCACACTGTCTTGGTGATCATATAGCTTGAAATCAGATAACATTTTGCCCCTAGCTTTTTCTTTTTCGACATTTCCTTGGCAGTCTGGGGTTAGACCAGTGATGGGTATTAAGGGGGGAACATATTGCATGGAGTACTGGGTATTACACGTAAACATTGAATCATGGAATACTACATCAAAAACTAATGATGTACTGTATGGTGACTAACATAACATAATAAAATAAAAATAAAAATAAAATTCAGAAGGTATATCAGAACCTAAAGCCTCAATCCAACCAGGCTAACTGACTGCCTGCTAAAACAAAAATATCAACCTTCTCCATATGGTTTAAACAAGAACCAGTCATAACTGTATAATATTCAAAATGTCCAAAATATAATCCAAAGTTACTGAGCATATGAAGAACCAAGAAAATCTCAATTCACATAAGAAAAGGCCAAAATTCATTGAGTTGTTCATCATTTATAATTGGTAGATTTTATTACATAAAAATTAGACCTTGAAAAATGAACAAAGCCAGAGTAAGTTCTAAAAGGAGTGCTGATACAGCTGAAATCTTATGCTAGTATTATTTTAGTTACAGTGTGAGATGTATTGATTCCTATAGACTATTCTGGAACTAAACCATTATTCATAACATTATTTCTTTGAGAAACTATGTTCTAAGTTTCAAATAATCCAAAGGCAAAAAATATTTCGGCACCTGGTCCTTTCTCAGATTGGTGACCAAACATTTTAGAAAATGTAGTACAGATCCCATCTTCAATCCAGGAATGTGAGACTTTTGATTACTTGGGTATCAAATAATACCTAAGCATATCTTAATGCTATTAACATCTCTCAAAGGATTTTGAAGATAACACATCTGGAGCAAGGTTACTCTTTCAATAAATTCCCAAATGATGACTCAGCTGTTGTCTTGAGATGGGACATGCAGGAAGGAACTATTACACTCTCTCCCCTCTTCTGGCATTGAAATTCTGTTAGAAATTAGTGAGTTCTACTTTTATAGAGTACCTCTCATTAAATCCTTCAGTCTCTCCTAGAAAGAACCATGGAGACAAAGAGTGCTCTAGTTTTTATCTTTCCTGATCACTAAGCTATTAGCAAGGGGCATGCGTACATAGGTTTCAAGAAGATTGTCCTAAAAAATATTTATTTTCTCAAAAGGAAGATCTGTAAAACTGATCTTCTTTCATTCTAAATGAATGAACAATCATAATTGGTATCTATGTTTGGGAGCTCATTTACAAACCATTCCTATAATTGTGCCACTCATTTAGAGGCACAATTGAGTGAACCAGAACATAATACTGCAACCTTCTTATTAGCATTAATTGTGATCGACTGTCACAGTTTGTTTACAAGATTGAATAATTTTTAATCCTAAAATAATTATGCTGATTATCAAATGATTTTGTATATTTAGTTGTTTTTTTTTAAGATTTAGAAAATGTTTAATAAAATCTTTGCATTTTTGGATGTTGAAATACAGGGCTTTTTATTTCATTATATTTGCTTTATTTCCAAGAATTTAGAGGTTTTTCCAAATCATTCTGTCAATAGCTCATTAGAAAAATAAGCTGCAGTGAATATATGTTGTGATTTTTAGATGCAAGGAACAGTAAGGATAGAGAAATGTAACATCGGAATGCATAGACACTCAAATTCCAGCTTGGATCAGATCAGCTTTCAGTTTCTGATGGTCAAAGATTCTATCCATCCTACAAACCCCAGTCAATTCAACCTTCCTGGATGATCCTAAATATAGTTGATAATTCTCTTTTTACATTCTCCCCCAAGTACTCTGCCTGGGCCTCCATAGTCATATTTCCCCTAAGCCTACCTTTAACTTGATTAAGTCTTCCTCCACACCTTGACCTTGAACCTATGGATATCTCATTAATAGCTTTTTTCCCTGACATAAACTAAAGAAAGGTAGATCAACTGTGCTATTTTAGGTTACTTTCCAGAAAATATTCATTCCCCTTTTTCTCCTGTTGTGGGTAGAATGTTTTTCCCTACCCCTTGATTTTGTTGGCCAAGTGACTTACTTTGGTACATGGGATACAGTGGACATGACACAAGCTTCAAACATGCTTGTTCATCAGGACTTGCTCTTCTGAACTCCTATTATCACCATGAAAAGGACACAGCCCAGAGAATATGTGGTTGAAAGAGAATTAACTCACAGAGCACATCTGAACCCAGCATTCAACATGGAGCTGGTTCTAGCCAGTTCTAGCCTAGACTGGCTATAGGAGCAAGAATAAATGATTTTTGTTTTAAGCCAGAGTTTTGGGGTGGTTTGTTCCTCAGTAATCACTGACTGATACATTTATTAATGTGAGATTTTCATCCTCTATGAATATGTCTATACTCTCCAAAATAAGATAGATCTGCTTCTCCTATGTATTAAGGACAGTGCTAAATTGAGTTTGAATTGCTTTCCATTAATGGCACAATCTTACTATTGCTTACATTAAAGCTGCTATTTTTCTTTCCTGCCCAGTCTCTTAAGATCATTTTGTGATTTATACTTACCACTGTTTTTCAGAAAAGTTGGGGTCATCTGCAAACATGTCACTCTGTACCTTGTCTTCTACAATCACATCATTTGTGGTAAGGATTTTAGGGGTTTTTTTTTGAAAGGTGTCAGGAATGATCTGCAGCACAATCACCTAGAACTCTTGTTAAAATTACCAATTTCTGGGGGCGCCTGGGTGGCTCAGTGGGTTAAGCCTCTTTCTTCGGCCCGGGTCATGATCCCGGGGTCCTGGGATTGAGCCCCACATCGGGTTCTCTGCTGAGCAGGGATCCTGCTTCTTCCTCTCTCTCTGCCTGCCTCTCTGTCTACTTGTGACCTCTCTGTCTCTCTCTGTCAAATAAACAAAATCTTAAAAAAAAAAATTACCAATTTCTGGGACAGCTCCAAACTCACTGAGTCAGAATCTTTGGGTTGGGATCCAGGAATTTACATTTTTAACAATCTCCCTAGGAAATTCTTATATTATAATGAAGTTTACAAAATATTTCAATACTGTGAATATATTAACTAACCAGATTTCAAGCCAATACCTAGTCCTAAATGATTTAAATGATGATCTGTCATTAACCAGAAATGTACCTCTTTATCCTTTGTTTTCTATATGTTCATTTTCTGTCTGCTTCAAAATGTTACTTTTTCTTCCCTGCATCTTTTAATCATATGAAAGCTTAATCTTCTTTTTAGTAACCTTGTACCCAACATTTTCAAAGGCCTTTTAATAATTTAAATACATTATTTCAATGGCTTCTATTAACAAATGTACATTTTCTCTCAAAAATGTAGTACTTGGGTTAGTCAGAAATTTTTCCCATAGAAATCACATGCCCTACCCCTCCCTGAAAACATAGCTCTTGCATTTTGCATTTAATGGAGTTCACTGGAAGGAAGTGACTCACAAATCTTAATTCAATGAGTTCCTTATGGAAAGAAGTTAAATTGGTAGCTATTTAAAACTAGTTTTCAGCAGTTTGCCAGTTACATGATGGTTTTGGTCAATAGCTCCAGAATTGGTGCTATCTCTGATTTCATTCCATCTGTGGCTTCCAACCTTTCAGACTCAAAAGACAATTCGATCTTTTCTGTATAAGGACCAATGCAATATTTTATTAGTCTCTTTAATACTAGATGGGTGTGTAAAAAAGTGGCTAAGAGCATGGGCTTCAGAGCCAAAGTGCCTGAATTTGATCCTGGTCACACTCTGTGTCTCAATTTTCCCGTTACATAGATAGGGATGACAATGACGTACTACTACACAAGCCTGTCTGTTACATGAATAATTGCATCTACAAATGCTTGAATAGTACATGCTTCACTAGAAGTCAAGATGTGAAAACTGTTATCATTATTACTTTGAGTATATTCTTGGCACCATTATAAATCTTTAGTTGGGCTCTTTTGCGGTTAACCACTTCTTCCCATTTTCTTAAAGTTTTATTTTTTTTTAAAGTTTTAATTTTTAAGTAATCTCTATACCCAGCATGGGGTTCAAACTCACAACCCTGAGATCAAGAGTCGTATGCTCTACCAACTGAGCCAGACAGATGCGCCTCAGAGGTTTTATTTAAAAATATATCATACATATAGGGGCGCCTGAATGGTTCAGTCAGTTAAGCATCTGACTCTTGATTTCAGGGTCATGATCTCAGGGTCGTGAGACAGAGTCCTGCCTCTGGCTCCATGCTGGGTATGACACTTGCTTAAGATTCTTTCTCTCCCTCTCCTTCTTCCCCTCTATCTAAGCTTACATGCTGGCATGCTCTCTCTCTCTCTCTCCAAAAAATAAAAAAATAAAAAATATATATATATATAAATATATATACACACATATATACATATATATACACATATATAAATATAATATATAATTATATAGTAATATAGTATACATATTTATATATACATATATGTATATATTACGTACAGTAGAGTATCCATAATGTATATGCACATTTTGAGGAATAACAGTAAAATATGTATTTGTGTACCCAAACAGCTTCAGATATGGAATTGTAAAATAAGTTTTCAAACTATTGTGCTCCTTACTTAGCACCCTCATTTCACTATTCCCAATGTGTTTGTCATTCCCCCGCTTTTCTTTATGAGTTTACTACCTATTTGTTTCTTACTATTTTGAAAGAAAGTTTCCAAGTTCATGAATTCTTTTATGTTCTATTTTCTTGTTAACACTCTCCATCTGCCATCTTTTTAAGGCTCTTCTGTTTTCCTCAATTGGGAGACTGTCATAGATTTTGAGAAATGTCTTGTTCCCCACGATCATCAATTTTTTTCCACCACTGCTTAGTTACTAAAGGCTTCCTCTACCCTCCTCAAAACTCCCTCCCTTAACCATCCAGTGTCATGGCCATGGTTATGGGTAATGCCCAGCATCACTCATCTGGCCCAATGTTCCATGATGTGGTACTGACACTGGCCTGAATGACTGAGGCAAAGCATTTCCACAGTCTCATCTCATCCCTTATGCTCTTTATCCTATGTAAGAGCTGAGTAAAAAACAATTAATATTTTACAAACTTAAAAGGGATCTTTGAAATTTATTTGATGTGTCAGTATGCCAAAGGCTAAGGCATTGCAAAAGGAATTGAATGAGGTTGTCACTGAACTTACTCAGCTTCCTCTTTTAAATTAAAATCTAGTGCCAGGCACCAAAAGGTTTCCTTTCTCTGTCCTTCTGCAATTAAAAAGACCCCTTTGGTCTCTCTGCACTATTCTCTATTCCACCCACTTCCTATCATCTAATGATGCCATTTTGGCAAACTAATATTACAAGGATTTTTTATTAAAATAAATATAGCTTTAAATGGAAACACTCAATAAAATATCTCAACAGATGTTTTTCTTACAAAGGAAAAAGAACCACAGAAATTCAAAACTAATCTATCCACCTTGCTCAATAAAGACTCTACTGTTCATTTGCTTTGTCCATTGATTTCTGTAGGTAATAACAGAGGCTGAGAAGAAGTAAGTTCTTTAAAAGGTAGATGTTTTTGTCATTCACAAAGAAGCTTCTGCATGGCCTGTTTCAGACAAAAAAAGTAAAAATTTATCTTGTGCAAAAAATGATAACTATTTCAGAGTAAAAGAACACTTCTGTGCTCTGAAGATAACTATTTCAGTGTAAATATACCACTTTGTCATGGGCCATGAAGTCAGATGATGACTGATTTAAACCATACAAACATTAGAGTCAGACTATTTATTTTGTCTCCTCTTTTAAGAAAAATTTCAGAAAGGAGTTCACATAACCCTAATCCTAATCCTTTAGCCATCAAATAAAGTATCTTAGATAAATATAAGTATGACTTAGAGATGCTGGAAAATATTTGGAATCCTCTACTGATTTATGTTCTTTATGTTCAATGTTGTAGAGAACATTTAAAAAAATCAACTAATAATGTATATATTATGCTTCGGTCCCAATATACAAAAATGTTATTTAATGAGTCTTAATTTATCCACAGAGCAGACACCTAATGTTAACAAGGTTATCCAGAAGTTATTGGGACGAATGTGGTACAACCCTACAAGTCAGCTGACAGCATCCTAACCAAGCTGCTTAGAGGCAGATTAGGATAGAAGCATCAAATGAAAGAATATGATAGGCTCATGATCAATTTCTATTTGAAATCCATCTGCCACAAAGATGTTGCTTCTTTCACACCAGTGGAGCAAGCTCCATGTTAGAATGACCAAAAAAAGAAAAAAGAAAATAAAAAGGAGACAAAAGAAAGCTACTTTGTGGACCTTGTAAGCCGTCAGAGTATCAGGGAAGTAGGGTAGACACCAATTATCTACTTGGTACTTCAATTCCACAGAACCACCTTCTCAAGGGAAGCCAAGGAAGTTAGTTGTTACCATGGTCCTGACAGTTTGCTACTGCTGGCAACATCTGACTACATGAGCTATTTCTTAATGGGACCCACTGTGGTCTTGGAGAATTCATTTATATAGTTTTTCCTTGCTTTATGATGCAAGAAACCCAATAATGGCTACATAACAGACTGAAAAAAGACAGGGGATAAGATATAGGGCATATGATATCACTACTGGACTTGGATTCTGGGGTCTCGATAAGTTTGTCTACTGATAAAAGTTTACACATCTTAAAAGTCTATCTAGTCATTTCCATGACGACAAGGCCAGGAGTGGCAAAAACGTCCACACATATCATCCCCATCATGCCTGGAGGAGAGCAGAGTTCCATGGTGGCTTCCATTTTGTTCAATCTATTTTATACAGTTGTATTTAAAAGCACAAACACTGATATGGAGACTGGTATAATGTGCATCTAGTCCTCGGGAAGAATCTCTCAAGTTAATAGGTTACAAATGTCATGAAAAGTCCTTATGACCACCCATATGACCTATTCAAAGGCTGCCTATTCACGACTATTCTGAATGCAGCCCACTTCACATACCCTATGACCGCTCTGCTGCAAATGCACCTACAATGGGCAGTGAGAAGCCTGAGGTTAACGCATTAGCCGATGTCAGAGAGTCCTGTAAGTGACTAAAGAACTTCATCAAGGAAAGAAATGGATGCTTTGCTTCAATTCTGCTTTACAATCCAATGTGTTCACTGAAAATGAAATGTTAAGTAAGGGCTGATTTGTTCTCTGGGAGTGTGACAGACAAGAGTTCAGCAACATTAAGGCCCCACAAAACTCCCAATAAAACAAAAGGGCAAAGAGTCACACCTTCTTTGCAGCTGGAGACTGAGATGATACTGATGCCACATGTTGCTTCTTAGGCATTTTAATTAGTATCCTCTATGAACTTTCTGTAGCATTAAATAGAAAGAATAGAGATTCTTAAACAGAGTCAATCTAACAACACTACAATAATTTCTGCTGAGCTCATGCTGCTGAGAACATAGTGGAGGGAAATCAGACAGTGAAGCAATCCTCAGGTTAGATGGTGAATGGAAGTGAACATAAGCTGTGTGGGCAGATAAAATGCTCCAAGGGCACAATGGCACAGCTCGAGTTGCAGTGGCCATGCCATCAAGTGCTGGGGACACAGCAACAGGGACCATCCTGGGCAGGGTAAGTAGGACAGCTTTTTTGAGCAGACTCTTTGGAACTCTTCAAGGAAAAATGTAGGCAGCTTTGGCCTATGAGCAATAGACTCTGGAAACAGAGAGTGGTTAAAGAGTAAACCAAAGAATTATTTACAAGAGCATGGAAGGTCCTGGCTGTCCCACTGTTTATTTAACCACACATAGTTCATGTTTGATGACAGAATTAAATTCAGGATGATCTCACTGAGCTCGATGGGTTGTTCCAACAAAATGGAATTTAAGAGAGATACATGGGTCTTAATTATATTTAGACCCAAAAATGCAACTCCAAGAATATATGAGCCACAGCTTAATAGCCTCAGGAGGATAAGACTTGGAAAAGTTGCAGTTGGGAGTCTATAGTGAAGCAAAGTTAATCGGCAAATTAATTTGATTAATTATGCAGGACAGGAGGAGGATAACCCTATTTACGCACCAAAGGTAGTGAGCTGTGTTGGGTTTCAGATGCATCTATGAAGAAGGTGCCCAAAGAAGAGGAGCACATGAAATCACTGAAAATGCTCACTCAGAATATATGAGAACTCAAGGACAGCAGAAAGCCCTCATGTTTTTGAAGGGTTATGATACAGATAAGAGATCAGAGTTACTCTATGAGGCTTTTATGGGTAAAATTAGAGCCAGTAATGGATATTACACTTTAAACACTCATTCAACAAATATCTGTTGAGCTCCTATCATGAGTCAGGCATTATACTAGGCAGCAGAATTCTAAGGTGAGAGAAATTTCCCCCCAGTATTCAGAGCTTTCCACAAATAAACTGGGCTGCCTTCTGAAGACAGTGAGTACATATTTGCTGAAGATATTAAGGAAAAGTTGGAAGCCACACTTCAGTCTTAGACTGGTTGAAAGTAGAAGACATGAATTTTAAGCTCCCTCCCTCAGAGTGGCTTACAACCATCAATATGCTACACTGTGCATCTCTCTTTTTCAGTTCTTCCTTACGGTAAGGAAGAAGCTAACTCACTTGACGTGGTTTCAGCAGAAAGTAAACAAAAAACCAAAACTAGTTAATTTAAACAGAAAGGGCATTTATTAAAAGAGGATACTGGGTGTCCCATAGACTCTCCAAGAGAGCTGCAAAGCTGGTCTGGGGCACACCTCTGCTGTGAATGATGAGCTCACATCACTATTGATGGGAAAGATGGTGCTACAAGAAAACACGGCCTGAAAACTGCAGCAAACTGCCACCATTGCCCCCACCCGGCACCCGTTCCCCACTGGAACAGATTCCATGCATTCCCGACCTCCTCACATTACCTGCCTCTAATTTAACACCTGGAGGGAATGAACTGGACAGGCAGAGCCTGGATCACAGGTCTAATTTCCAGCTTTAAGAAGAACTGGAGAATCAAGCATCTGACATTTTCAGCTTTGACAGGCGGGCTCTGCCTCATAAGACAGGGGAGTCTATGAGGGTGTTCAGGTGCTGAGAGTCCCCCAGATCTAACGGTGATGTAAAAACACTCAAAGGAAGCTATAGCAATTCTTCTCCCAGTGATACTTCAACCAAGCCAAAAACTGAAACAGAAGACCAAAAGATAAGTTGGCAAATTAACTTCCCTAATATTATAGGGAGTGTTTGCTTCTATGAATCCCTTTTTAGGAAGAATTCTGATAGCTACGGTCACTCACAAATATGGTTAACAATGATTAAGAATTGTCATAGTGGGTTTGAATGGAATTAATAACAGGAGCAAAACCCAGGAGAAACCAGGGAGTTTCACGTTGTATTATGGCAGATGGGTTTTTAAGTCAGCCTGTTGGAAAACTAATCACTGCAGCAGTGACCAAGAATAACTTACTAGTATCACAGGACCGGAGGAAACCTCCAGCAGTCAAGAAATCCATCACAGAGTGTCCCTAGGGCTTGCATTTCCAAAAAAGTGTCTGGCAGCCCTCTTTCTCTAAAAGCCTCTAGGGAAGGTCATTTGATAACCTCCCTAGATAAGTGAGAATTGCAGATGTCGTATATCTCACAGTCAGAATGTTCTTTGAGAATGTTCTTTCCAACCATACCACCACCAACCGCACCACCACCCAGTAAGGAAAACAGAGAGGAGGGGCTCACCATCGCTTCCATCAATTTCATTGTGGTTTCCAAAGGACAGTGCTGGGGGTCAGAGCCAGGGTAACCTCACACCACCGTGATGCATCCACTGGGGCATTCTGGACTCTGGGTGACACTTCAGAATGCCAGACTTCCTCCAGGAAGTGTGAGCATGCTAATCGGGCCCCTGGGACAGGTGGGCACGTGGAGAGAGAGATTAGCTTTCCCCACAGCTGTCAAGCTGGGACCTCTCATTTCTGTCTTTCTTTCCTTCTTTCTTTCTCTCTCTCTCTCTCTTTTTTTTTTTTTTTTTTTTTTTAGGTCCTTTGACTGTAGCTTGTGTACTTGAAGTATGTCATTGAAAAATGCACAGATGGGATCTACCAGATCATGAGAACGCTTTCACAGCTTTTGAAAGTGTGCTGGGATTCTTTCCTTCAGAAGAAAAAAAAAATCCTGTATTCTAATTTCTACCCATTTCCCACTCTCTTCCTGCTTCAGAAATAGACTATCACAGAAGATGATGTTCCAAGTAGTAATAACCAATAGGGCAATAATTAAAATGTTGTTTTTTAAATTTTTTTAGTCCTATAGCAGCTAATTGTATCTGCTAATCTTGTCTTCATAGTTCACAGAAAGGGCACAGCATTTGAAATATATTCAACATTAGCCGCAACCTACTGAAATTCAATGTTGGGCCAGAAGGGGAGACAGCAGGGCAAGCAAGAGGGGCATCTGACAGGTGGTGCCCTGAGGGGAGATGCATCCTGAAGCAGGAGGGACTTGCTGGAGGGGTCTTTTATCTTGTTATGAAAGTTCTAGAGAAGGGGTTGGGAGTTTTTGTATGGAAACAGCAAGATAATGAGGAATGGAGGAAGAGTACTGAGAACCATGAGTCTGTCTTCGATGACCCTGTGGCTTCCTGAGCATTTTAATCAGTTTCATCCACGATCCCCTGAACAAAATCAAAGAGGCAAAGAGGATAAAGTTACTATTCTCTGGATGGACACTGTGTTCTCTTTGTATGAGGCTGCTCTTTGTATAAAGAAGAAAGGGAGCTATGCGAAGATCCAACAGTCCCATTTTTAATTGAAGTTCCTAGTTCTGGACTTCTAGGTGGCCCCTGCCACACCCACCTGGCCCCAGCCAGCTCAGGGTCTCACTAAACTGACCCCAAGCAAAGTGGGCCCCCTGGAAGCCTATACAGAGGGCTGTAGTCTGTCTATTCATTCAGCACATGCCCAGGATTTGGAACAGATGATATTAGCAATCTTCCCAGAAAATACCCAATTTATTTGTAATGGCTTGGTTGATAGAATTATAAGACTTTTTAAATCTCAGAAAAGACCTTCCATAAAAGAAGGCACTGCCCCAATAAACCTAGCACCTACTATGCTCATGTGTCCTGTGTAGGGCTGAAGCAGGAGATGGAAAGGGAGAATTAATACGACTAGGCTAGAGCTCCTACAGCATAAAATTCCAGCAATATTACCTTGAAATGATGACATCTGTCCTGAGGAAGTGTTGGGCTTGTGACACAGGACTTACTTAACTAATAAGAAATGTTGAACAAGAAGTATTCAAAGGTGTTATTTTCAGCCAGAGAGGTCACCATCGTGCCCTTTCGAGAAATATCAGGGTAACACAGCTTGTCCTGGGTTATCCCAAGTAACAACCCAGTGGACGCAGTGATGTGCCAGGCTGCAATCGAAGCCAAAGCTTTATGGAAAGATATGAGGGGGGAATGAGATATTCTTTAAAACTTTTTACCAGGGGAAATTCTGCTCTTCTTTGTGACCAATTTCATTCCTTTCCTGAAAGCTCAGAAAGAACAGGAATCTTTATGTGCAGTGAGAGATGGGTTGGATCACGAAGAACCCTCATGATGGAGTTCACCACGCCAAAGTGAGCAAAGCACAAAGGGCTAGAGGACATGACATCAGCCAGGGCTGTGAACTCATGAGTCCTCAGCCTATCTGCAGGGATCTCATTAGTAAGTTTTATAGAAAATGAATTTAGAATTTAGAAATGTGAGCTTGGTGGTTCTGTGGGTCTATCTCTTACTTCAACACCAGTGCCTGGGCCACACAGAGCTGCCTAGCCTCTGAAAGCCCTTCAAGCCCTTCCCAGGGTGAGCTCATTCCCTCAGCTCTCCTCTGGCTCTGCCAACAGTGAGCACTGTTACCTGTGGTCGGCATCTTGTTCCTGATTAAAAGGCATCAATAGAAAAAAAATTTATTTAGAAATAAATGACCAAGGTTACTTTTAATACAAACTCTGAAATCACAGCAATGAACTTTTCCAACTTTTTTAACGTTAAAATCCATTGGTCTACCTGATGCTTTAGATCAATTTTTTGCATATGCCCAATTGTGTGACATGCAGTGGTCATTTGGAAAATATTGGTTCAATGAATTACACAGATTTTCCTATATTAACATATTTCATTACCGAAGATCAAAATGTTACATTTGGTTATATTATCAACAGTCTCATCAAAAAAGTCTTTCGGTGTTAAAGTAGTTGCCAAGCCCCCTGTGGTAGATAAAAGTTTTTTAAAATTTTAATTTTGGCTTCAGAGCTCAAGGTTTTTCATTAGCAACAAATACAGTTTTCCTTGAAGTGGCAATTTTACTTCTTTTACTTTCAGGAAAATGCCAAATACCCAAGTTTGAGAACCATAGTCTCTCAGCCATTTAAGTTAAAACTGTGTTTTCCATTTTACTTTAGGGTCAGTAAGTGGCTTTTCTCAAGACAGTTCCCCTACTTGGGTAGGCAGGGAGTCAAAGCATCTTACACATTTTTCCCACTTTTACAGAGTATTAGAAAGACATGTACACAAGCCATTGAGATCAAATTAATAATTCCATGTGTTTTAATCAAGGACATTCTTAAATGAAATGGACGGTTTTTGTTCTGATTTTTTAACTGTGAGTACATGACAATGAAGAGTACAATGACTACTAACAAAGTTTGGTGGCCTTGCTTTGATTCATACTAAGGTGCCTGAGTTTTACCCTCCATTGTTTCCACACCTAGCTGGATGTCAACACAGTGGGGAAAAAAAGACAAAATAACATTTTTGTATTATTGTGAAGATGGTTTTGGTATTGTGTACCCATCCTAAGGGTCTCAGGCCATCAGAGACTACATATTTGAAAAATGCTGCCTCAGGTAGATTCCTTCATCTCTCTATGCCTCGGTTGTCTTATCTGTAAAATGGAGATAATTCATGGCATATATCCCAAAGTGTTGTTATAAGGACTAAACAGAACAAATCTGGTACAGACCAAAGAATAAAGCTGGCCTGGGTAGGTGTCACATAAAGATTGCCTAAAAGGAGTCTGGGGATCACTTGAGACCCTTGGTTCATTCAGCTGTGATAAAAATAACCATCTCAGTGGTTAAAAAGATCATCTCTCTGTCATCTTCACTGAAAAAGCTGAGTACTTCCCAGAGGTGGCTCAAAAGATGAACTGGTCAGACTCCTTCAACTGCCACAAACATGACACCACTCTAGAAAACTCTTCTCACTGTAACTGCCTCAGATGTGGCCTGAGAAGTTTACCTTCCCCACCTCTGTGTGACTCTCTGAGCAACTCTTCTTAGGGGTTGACAGGGAATCACTGAAAATACCAGAGGAAGAAAGTTGACATTTACTTATATTTCTGTTTTTATGTGTGCCTGGGTTCTCACAATATAGTGACACAAGAGAGAGATGAGAGATTGCTGGACCCCAAGTGTGCTGCGTGGTATCAACTCTCTGCAGTGTAGCATTGGTTTGTAAAAACGAGCGGATTCACCACCACAACTTCTGTCCCTCTAGCTAGCGAGATGGGAAACTGATACGGGTTCGTTTATTCCTGATGGTACTAATGCTTAATGTTTTAAAATGAAAGCAGACACAGATGTATACTGTGAAATACAAATTAAATGAATTTTTAGGAGACCTTTTTTGCTTCTGTTGTGAGTGCTTATTAATGATGGTGCTCACAGGCAATTTGCTCCACATATCTCTTCGGCCTCCTCCTGTCCTGCTCAGAGCACCACAACCTGGGGCCTCCCCTCTGAGCCTCAAACAGGCCCGGATCTGTCCTGCCCAAGACCTGTTGCTCAGGGTGCTCTCCCATCTCCTTGCTTCCAGGACACCAGCGACTTCTGGTGTCTCCCTGAATCTCGCTTTCCTTTGCCAACTCCTCCCCAATCCCTACTATTCCATTTGGTTCCAAAGACTCAGTCCTGAGCCTCCTTCACTTCTCACGCCACGCTCATTCCCTAGGCTGTGCGATGCACTCTTCTGGCTACAGATACCATCTGTATGTCTAGCCCAGATTTGTTGTTGAATTTCAGGCTCAATGATCCAACTGCCTAGTTGGTGCATGTGCTTGAATATCTCACAGAAATCTCAGAATGGCTATAGCTGAACTCTTGGGCTTTTCTGTTAAACTGCCTCTGTCCTGGTCACCTCAGGGAACACCCACCCTGTAAACCCACTTTACTGTCCTACTGTCTTACTGTCACGATCACTTCAAAGTCATGTCCGATTCTACCTCCAAGAGATATGTGACATCTGCGTACTCTGACCAATCTCTAATGTCACCACCTTAGCTCAAGGTCTCATCACCTCTCTCTCAATCTGCCTCTTAGCCTCCCTCCTTACCCACCTCTAGCTTCACACAGCAGCCAGAGTGTGCTTGGTAAAAGAGGAATCACATCATGTTGCTTCCATGCTTAAAACCATTCAGTGGCTTTTTTATGGTCCTCAGGATAGAAACAATCCTTAATGACCCTACCTGGGGTGCTTGGGATATGCACTTGGCATGTCAATAAGACATCAGGTAGAGGTATCCATCACCTGCTGTGTTGGGGCCTTTGTAGGATCCTAGCAGCCTGAAACCACCACTGTGAGAAATGAACAAAGGAGCCAACTAGAAACGTGGAGGAGATACTGAGAGCTCATGGGTGGTGGGAGCTGTTACAGCTGTTGGCACCACTGACAGGGAAACTCCTTTATGAAAATTGTCATTGGCACTTTATTGAAAACCCTTATTTTGTAGCCATACATTCATTGCACGTTCACATAACACATGAACCCAGCAAGACTATTTCTGGAATGCAGTGAAAACACTAAGTGAAACATGGAACTATTTCACAAGCATAATATACAAGTTTACTTAGAAGCAAACTATACTCTTTGTTTGCCACTTATACTAGAGACTAGATCCTATCAACTAGATACTAGGTGCTCATTTCCTTCAATGCAAAAGCAATGTAATTCACAAAAGAGTATATTCTTCATTCATTCATTCAACAAAGTTTCACTGAGTCCACTGTGGAAGAGATACTATCCAAGTGCTGGAGATAAAGTGGTAAGAAAGATATGTATTTATACAATGTATGCTTAAGGATGTGCCAAAGAAAATCACCCCATTATTAGACCCCATCTTCAGCACTTCTTCCCAATGCCAGAGATGTGATGCTATAGGTGAACCTACCTTGATTAGCTAGCATTAAACACTGCAAAAGTACCTCACACTTAAGTTCTACATTGAAACAGACATCCAATAAAACACAGCTCTGAAGTAATATGTAGGAAAAAACAGTGGGAAAAAGGAGTTTGCATAACCTCTCGGTTAATATTCTGCAGATCAGCAAAAGCTTAGCTTGAGTTGAGAAGAAAAATCAAGGCAGGGCATCTTGACCTCGGAATAAAACCCTCTGGTTGAATTTTAAGTTGCCTAAAACGCAACTTTGGGGAGAAACTGTTCTTGCCATGTAATGCTCTTCCCTGTGTGATTAGACTCAGTCTCAGTTTTTATTTATTTACCTTTTTGTACTTCAGTATGAAGGGAAAATTCCATTCAATACTCATCTATTTACTGGGACACATATAGGAGTATTTATTACACCTTCATAGTGGATTTTTAAACAATTTGAGCCTTCCAAAATAATCCAAAGTCTCATGATCTCCCCCTTTAATATGTTACTCTATAATAAGTAAATTTTCATAAAAATGAAGGCAACAAAATTCTGTTCTGTCAGTAGGCACTGACATATATCTTCCAATTCTAATCATGTTCTGTGGGCTGTACTTCTATTAAAATTGATACAATCTAAAAATAATCAATGATAAGAGTAAATTTAAGAACATGTAAGGCATTTAATCAATTACTTAAGAAAGCTGTCACTAAACTCTTGGTTTGGCAAGATGAAATCTCTCAACTGAAAGAGTGGGTAGATGGGTGATTCCTGTTGCCTGCCAACACGCCTTGTTTTATAACTCCTGTCCACCAGCATCCTGGTCAGGACACTTCACACAGATTTAAGCAGCAATCCTCTTCATCCCCTTTGATTCTGTAAGCCTATGAAATAAGTTTCAAATATCTGAACTAAATGTGGACAGATGTTAAGAAAACTAGACAACCAAAGGCCAAAGAATTAGGTCACTGGCAGAGATGTCAGGTTTTCTTTTTGTGCCTAAAGTCAACACTCAGGGCAGCCCAGGAATCTGCTGGCTAGAAGCAATTAAGTAATAACTCATAGGGCTTGAAGAAAGTCCCAGAGTTGGTCATGGGGATCGAAACGCAGAGCGTGCAGTTCTAAAACTGTTTTCCAGATTGTATTCTTCAACAAAGATATCTATTATTTATGCTTCTGAAAAAAGTCAGCGATTTCCCCGTGCAGTCCATAATGAGTTCTGCAGATTCATGGAATTCCTTTCTTGAAATCATTTCCTTTACCTGAATTTTTATGTTTATACTATCCATCTCCAGGCTTATTTAAATTCACTTCGTGAACAGGGGCTATGTTTGTATCTTCTGAGCCACGCTCATCAACTTCCTGGTAGCTCCATAAATGTCTATATAACAACAATATTAATAAGAGTAATGAAGCATTACATAAAAACTACACAGAGTGTGTATCAGTTTTTCTTCCATTTCCTTGAGGTGCAGTAAGCCACTTTTAAAAAATTCCTCTTAATTCAAGGTAGGGGAATGGTCAGAAGTTTCCTGTGAAGGTAATTCTGAGCTCCCGGATAGTTTACTCAGAGTCAAGCGGGCATAAATAACTGGTCTTTATAATCCCTTATGTTTTGTAAAAGGGAGCAAAAGAAACTCGTCATCATTTCACACGTGGCTGGGTTCACAAGCACTCAGGTCTTGCCAATGTGCCCAAGGGCCACCTCCGTGTTCTTGTGAAAACATGGAAAGCCTGATCATCGTGTCTTCACCTCTTCATGGGTTTTTATGGCCTTTTCAATTATTATTAATGTCCATGGGAACAGCTAAAGTAACTAGTCTTTTAGGTATGGGCTATCATCAATTATCACTGTAACTTTCATTAAAATATTAAGGTAGTTAAGGACCAAATAGAAATAGTTTCCTTTATTAATATCATTTAAAATAACAATGAAAGTGGTAAGATGGTTTTATGTTCATTAAATTGCTAATGAAGCCCAACCAATAACTCAAAGCTGGGTTCCCTGCAGAATATCGATTTGAAGTACATCAGCCAAAATCATTTGATCAGAGACACATAAAATTAATACCAGGATTTTACTTTCCAAGAATTCGTCTTTGAAATTTTGTGGCCAGTGGTTCCATTTCTAACCCACTAAGAAATGTAAGGTCCCCTGAAGTGAGCAGGCCTGAGTCTAGCTGGAGGAATGGAATTATGATGAAACATTTGCACATCACATTAAAGTGGATAGGAGTGAACCGCACGCTGTCCTGTTGTAGGTCACGTGCCCAAGGAGAGTCCCACTGAGGCATCTCCCGGGACCCCCAGCTCATTCTAAGGCTCTGACTCAAGACCAGACACTTGCCCTTTATAAAAAAAAAAAAAAAAAAAAAAAAAAAAAAAAAAAAAAAAAAAAAAACCTTCTAAGATGAGTCACTGCTAAAATCAGCTGGCATTCTGAGGTGGCGGGTGGAGATCAGGGTTTGCAGCAGGGCCGTGTGCTGGGCCGGATGATCCTGCAAGCTGCTGCCCAGGCAGTGTGGGCTGGGTTTTTATGGCTGTGCCACATGGAGAATCCCTTGCTCTAGGATTCCTCGTGTGGATCTCATCATGCAGTGAGGACTCCCACTCAATTTCAAAAGGGTGCTACCCACCCTTGGGGGGGAAAAAAACCCCACAAAAAACCTAGCCCACTGAGGAGATGTGAAAATATACCGTGAGGGAAACAGATGGCTTAGGAAGAAGCAATCTGGAATAATAGTGAGGGTGTGGGAGTCGGAGTGCAGGCTGGGTGAGGAGATCAGAGAGGAGAGAACAGGCATCAGTACGTGGCGACAGATGACAGCGTGTTGTTTGGGAGGAGCAGTTGGAGGAGGCCAGGGAAATGGAAGTAATGCATAAGGGCTGCAGCATAATTAGGAAAATGCCCCTTCTGTCGACTGCGTCCGCCTTGCTTGGTTCAGATGGAGAGAGCACTTGCTTCGCCCAGGAAGCGGAGGTTACATGCTATTCCAACAGGCTTTCTGTTTCTGATCGAAACAAATCCAAACTGAGCTAATTTGTGTACAGCTGCAGGCAATATAAACATGGTTGTTTAGAATTCTTTATAGAGTATGGGCCTTTGTACTCCATACTTCACCGAAGTTAATAAGTAGGTGTCAAACTCTGAATTAAAATTCCCAGAAGAGGACACAGCACAAAGGACAATAAAAATGATTTTTAAATAATCATAGGGATAAATAGCATCCACTTCTGACAAATGTAAGTGCTGGCATAAAATGTTATTAGGCTACAGAGATCGTCTTTTGTTCAGGAAGTATGTTTTATTCCCCAGTCATGTCATTCATCATCCTAATGAGCCCTCAAAATGTAAATTAAATAGCAAAGATGGATTCCTTCGAAAAGCATCTTTGTGTTAGGTGTTAAACCATTTTTCTACTTTTATGCTATATATTGGTTCATGTTTTCATTGGGAAAAAAATAAGCTCTCAATACTTGAACACTTTATGGGGTAAGTTCATGCAATTCATATTTTCAGGAAACAGTTCATTCATTCTCCAGTACTATGGGTTCTGTGATTTCAAAAAAAGAAAGAAAGGAAGGAAGAAAGAAAGAAATCCCATTTTAAAATGCTGTGCCCTGTAAATTATGTCTGATCCAGAAAATCTTAGAAACCTGTGCATGCATTTGCTTTGTTGTTTTATTCAGAAGTGATTTGGTTCAGGGAAGCCCTCAATGGGAAAGGATTAGTGAAAATTTCAAACAGCTTTAGTTTACTGAACTGAATGCATTAATGGCTAGGCAAACACCATTTCAACCATTAATGATAAAAGAATAAGGTCATGAGCCAAATTAGTTGCTATTTCTTGTTATGTATTGGTAAGAACATTACCTGTTCCTATGATGAATAGAGAAATCGGGGTTTTGTACTTGACCTGAATTTATGCACAAGCACACACACACAACAGAAGTAACTGAACAGCACTGCTAGGGAGGCATCCAGAAAAAATACACTGAGAAAGGAAAATAGCAGCAAATCATGTCTCATTTCAGCATGATTGGTCCTCATTTGCCTCTCTCTGTCTCTCTCTATATATCTCCCCTCACCAACCCATCCTCTCTTATTGCAACATATAAATCATTCTTTGCATGCTTTGGCTGTCCCTGCTTATGTGAGAGCTCAGTTGACCCATGTGCCTCTCCAGCTCTCAGTTCTGTGTATGTGTGAGCAAATGTATGTAAAATGAAGATACAAATAATTACACTGTTGAGGTTTACCTAATGTCTAGGAATAGCCATTAAACTGCACTAGGGGGTTTCTATAGCCTCTAGCAGCGCTGCCCTTGGCCAGACGTTTGACCTGAAGAAAGGAACTGCCTGAGTAGTTGACTAACATCTCACAGCAAACTAGTCAGCCTTTCCGAGAGGCTTCCCCCCTCGCTAACGGGTGCTTTCATTCAGATCTTCCATGCCCATGTGAGCTGAATTCAATGCAAGGCTCAAGACTGTCAAAATGATAGTTGACCTCATAAAGAAACTCTATAGTCAGAACCCAAATCATGGCCACTTTATTTCTGCCTATCAATGGCCTAATAATGCACATTTTGATGGGCATGTTGACTGGTTTATGATCTAATAACAACATTAATCAGGGAGGGAGAAGCTAATGCCATGTGTCAAAGAAACCTTGAGAAGTGCTGTTGAGAAGGGGCAAGAAGCCAATGAAGGGGTGAAGTCTGAGAGATGAACTAAAGATTACTTCTGACAAAGAAAAACAAGGTGTTATTCCATGCAATTTTTAACTCTGAAAAAGCGTGGTACATTCAGAGACATATTTTTAAATGAAATTTAATCCTCACCCAGAGTCTGGGAAGATAAATGGTTAGGATATCGATAAATTGTTTTATTTTTGACCCCAGGCAGGAAAAACAACGTAGAACCCAGGGACTGGAAGGTGCCCTACTGTGAAGAATGTGCCTTTTAACCTTTGCAATATGTTAATAATATAAATTCACATCAATATGGCACCTTCACAGAAACACAGAACTCACACATAAAACCTTTCAAATATAAAAGAAATAAGTTATCCCCTAAACGTTTTCTGAGAAAATTCCCAATGAAGCAGGATCTCATCGTTTGAATGTCTAGACTTTCAACCAGATCTGAAATTCCTGCAAATAGGCCCCATGTTAAATGACTGACAGTACCACTAGGAGCTCCACAAAATAAAATACATGCTTCATTAGTCCCCCAGCTGAACTCAGAATCCTCTGGCTCAGAATAAATCTCAGCCCTTAAAAATAAATTCTCTTCTGAATTAACATCTCAGAATCATTAATCTTTGGAGTGACCCTTCAATTTCATATGGAAGAGAACCACTGCGTTTCACAAAGGTCTTTTTTCTTTTGACACATCATGATTTCATGGAGAGAAGAGATATAACATACATTTTCTTTTGTCATTTCTTCAGTCTCGCCCTCAAGGTGGCTTCTTTGTCCTCAATTGAAAAAAAAAAAAAAGAAAAAAAGAAACATCCTAAATCTAAAATCAACGGATAGCCATCTACTGAATCAGGAAGGGACAAAAATTTAGTTTCAGGTATAAGTGAAAATAAAAACAAGGCTAGATGGAATTATTATAAATTTCAGGAAGAAGGAAGCACTGCAGGCAATAAAATTTTGCTGAATTCAAAACGGCTGGGATTTTGTTCTTCATTGCAAAAGGCCTCATATAGACACAGAATGCGGCTTGATCATTCCACAAAGAAACTACCAAACATTAATATTGTTAATTAATTTAATAGGCCAAATGAAGAGATGAGGTCTATGTGTAGTAAAGATAAATGTCTCATTTCATCCAATGTGTGTGATACTAAAGATACAGACATTGTGGCTTAAATATTTTAGAGTTTGGTCTATAAAGCAATGCCACCATAATTCCTTCTTTAGCAAAGAACCATTTTGAAAAACAAATAATTATTCCTTTATTTGCGTATTGATTAATCTGGATGTTCCAAGTTAGATATTTAGTTAAAGCAGGATGAGTCTATCCTGTCTACCAACTTTCACAGTGAAGACCACACAAGGCAGGTAGCAGAGGAGACACACTGTTGCTGAGGGACTGCTGGCTTCTGGCTTCACTATATTTGCTTTTCCTACCATCCTGGAACCCGTTTTCCTCTCTATCAAGGGCATTAACTGGAACAATCCATGTTCTTCATTTTTGGTGTTCTTCAGCCAGAAACAACTACCTAAAAGCTTGCTTGCCACCCACCCTTTCCAAACAACTCCATCCTCTACTACTAGGTTAATCTTAAAATAGAGCTGTCACCATTCAGTTCTCCATGCTTCATGCTCTCTGCCGTCCATAGAGCCAAGTGCAGCCCCTTACTAAAGCCTTCCTGTTCCTGTCTCGCTCACTTGGGCCCTTCCTTCTAAACTGTCTGTGTGTTCCTGCTGAAAGCCCCCCTTTTTCCTCCTCCTCAAATTCTTCCTCTGAAGGTGTCTGCTCAAACCATACCTCACAATATAAAGACTTTCTCTCATCTTCTTCTTCTTTTTTTTATTTAAAGATTTTATTTCTAGGTAATCTCTACATCAAACATGGAGCTCAAATTCATAGCCCTGAGATCAAGAATCACATGCTCCACTGACTGAGCCAGCCAGGTGTCCCATCTTCCTACTTAAAACCAAATGTCTACAACCCTTTTGTGCTTGATATTTAATCCCTTCTGTGT
Source organism: Mustela lutreola (assembly GCF_030435805.1). Lineage (NCBI taxonomy): Eukaryota > Metazoa > Chordata > Mammalia > Carnivora > Mustelidae > Mustela > Mustela lutreola. The sequence goes on along the minus strand of NC_081298.1, from coordinate 65,060,874 downwards.
CTTACTGAGCTTTTTTTTTTTTTTTTTTTTTTTTTTTTTTTTTTTTTTTTTTAAAAGGGGGTTGTATGGAGGGAGAGACAGAATCTTAAGTAGGCTCCCTGCCCAGCATGGAGACTGATGCGGGGCTCAATCTCACAACCTTGAAATCATGACCTAAGCTGAAATCAGGAGTAGGACTTAACCAACTGAGCTAACTGACTATACTACTGTCTTACTAAGCTATTTTAATGTTCTACTAAAGTCTTACCAGTAAGTCTCTGATAGCGGGAATTGTGTCTGGACTCCCTTGCATATAATCTACACACAACCTAGTACCTTGTCCACAAAGACAAATAAAAAACATTTTAAGAGGGTGCCTGGGTGGCTCAGTGGGTTAAGCCGCTGCCTTCGGCTCAGGTCATGATCTCAGGGTCCTGGGATCGAGTCCCGCATCGGGCTCTCTGCTCAGCAGGGAGCCTGCTTCCCTCTCTCTCTCTCTGCCTGCCTCTCCATCTACTTGTGATTTCTCTCTGTCAAATAAATAAATAAAATCTTTAAAAAAAAAAAAACATTTTAAGATTATTTTCCTCAAATTTTAAGATTATTTTCCTACTCCCTTAAATTTTAAGATTTAAATTTTAAGATTATTTTCCTACTCCCACTCCACCTTCAATTTGGGGAAATATGAGTCTCAGAGAGAAGCTGCAGACCTCTAAATTTGTGTTTATGGGGCTGCCTGGGTGGCTCAGGCCTTCAGCTCAGGTCTGCCTTCAGCTCAGGTCATGATCCCAGGGTCCTGGAATCAAGCCTAACATCAGGCTCTCTGCTCAACAGTGAGCCTTCTTCCTTTCCTCTCTGCCCGCCTCTCTGCCTACTTGTGATCTCTGTCTCAAATAAATAAATAAAGTCTTTTAAAAAAATTAAATTTGTGTTTATGCCCAGTGGTTGCCAGTTCCAGGGAGGAAGATACAGAAGCTTTTTAAGTCCCCAAAATTCCAACACTAAGCCCTTCTACGTTTCAGTGGTAGTAAAAGACACAGAATTCTTTTCCTGTTCAATAACTACTAACTTGTCTGTAGTGGATCTGCTCATTCACCGTGTCTTACTCCTACTTGGGAGAGAAACTCAACCACTCACTTGGGCCATTTGAACAAGCTCATTTGAAGGGTAGACCATACCTAGATGGCCAGCTTTAGAATCTCTTATGTGATAAGTCTTCTCCATCTACTCTCTCTCACTACATTATAGGCAAGGGGCTATGACTGGTTGTCAACCAGTTGTATTTCATCTCCTACGTCTAAAGACGGGATAGGGAACATGTAGACAGGGAAAGCTTATTGATCCAGATTACTTAGTGACTGATCAGGAAAAGGCAGAAAAATACCTGAACCATGTGTACAGTTCTTTCCTGAATCCTCAAAATAATTTAAAAATATCCTTTAAACATACTTCTTATGTACCCTCTGTGACATCCAAACCTCTTCACATCTTATTCCTTTACATTGTGCCTTTCAGGTTTACTGTCTCTCTCCCATTTTGGAAAGGTTTCCATGACCTTGAAGGTAGGTGCTCAGCTTCACACTAGCTAGGTCTTATGACTCTCTACCCATATCCCACAACTGGGAGACCATTCATCTTATACCTGGCCAGCTCCTGCAGGGCAACTCTTTCTTCAGATTGGGCTTAGCCTACTCCCAAACCATGCATACTCCAAGATGCCCACCAATAAATTAAAACTAATACACTGGAGTCACTAAGCAATTTTTTTTTTCAGGAACAAAGGAGAGACATGCAAGGTCAGACAGCCTCCTTAACACAGGATAGCTGCATTCACATGATGTCAGGCCTGGGGGCAGAGCTAATAGCATCTGCAGCCCCTTGCTGTCTCCCCTCCCTGCTGGAGAAATGCAGAAGATGCAAGTTTGTCATTAGAAAAATCTCTAATTGCTTTTGGACTATTTTAACCTCAAGTCCATTGGATTAAAGTCCTTTCAAAAAAGGTTTGTACACCACAAACCACAGAAGAAATTTTATTACCCAAAGTGAAAAAAATTGATGACAGTAAGGCAGACTATGCAAAAATGACTTCCGTGGAAGAAATTCCATTGTAACATTTGATTTGTAGATTTCTTGAATGGCAAAGAACAATAGTATTCATGAAAACATTGTACTATATTAATTTGGGAGTCTTCCTAAAAGTTTTATTTTTAGGACCTCGATTTAGAAAAACTATCTTTAAAATATCAACTTAAACTTGTACCCAATGCTCTAAGAAACAGCAAAATTTAATTTCCTTAATTCAGTTTCCAGTGACACCTAATTTTTAAAAATTTCATCATTTGCCATCTCTCAACATCCCTTCATGGGATGGCTGAACTACTCTTGAACCTAAACCTCTATCACCAGTCAGTGTTTGAAACAGAAATGGTGGAAATCCTGATTGGCCCTCACAGGTCACAGCTGCTCCCCTGCTCTGGTGGGTGGGGCAGGGACTCTAAGAGCAACAGGTGTCCGGGTGGAAGACAGCTGAGCTGATCTGTTCACCTGAACCTCCCTGTCATGTTCAGTTTAGCCTCAGTCTCTAGAATGGAATGTCTATAGAATGGAAGCTAAGGCAAAGAGCAACCACAAATTCAGCCCTAAGCCAGAGAACCAGTCTCTGAGTCCAGAAAAGGTAAAAGTTCTTTTTTTTTTTTTTTTTTTAATGCAGAATCAGATCAGGGAGAAAAAAAAACCCAAACTATTGTTACTAGACTCACCGTCAGGTACAAAAAGACCATGAATTGTTCCAGGACTCTGAGCCTTTCTCTTATAACTGATTATTCAGGGTAGGGTTGGTGTTGTGCTTGTTAATTCAGCATCTGCCTAGTTTATGAAGTTCACTGTTTTTTCTAAGCAACACATCATCCCTGCTTGCCAAATATCATACTGTATATTTGCAGTAATGTGGTTATTGCATTACATTATAATTATCACTTAAACAGACGTAATTTTACCAGAAAATATAAGCTCTTTGATGTTAAGGGTTATTCTCTCATTCTGTTTTTCAAAAACATCCCAGTTCGTAATACAGTATCTGGAACACGATTAGTATTTAATAAATATACATCTTTGTTATTGTTGTACTTGATGACAAGTACTGAGTTCTTACTGTAAAAGGCCCTGCGCTAAACCCTTTTCTAAGCTTTATCTGATTTGACCTTGCATCACATCCCTATGAGAGAGTCTTGTTTCCCCTCATTCACAGATGAGTTAACAAGGCTTAGTAAGGGAGGTGTAACTTGTTCCAGATCACCCTGCCGTAAGGTCGAGAGACACACTTCAATCTGGGTCTAACTCCAAACAGGCACATTATTCCAGGCTGCACCAAACATCTATGAACATACATGATTCTAAGAGTGACCTCTCTGCACTTACTCTCTGTAACCATACTCAGCAAGTGTTATATTCATAACAAACACTGTCCTGCACAGTCAAAACTTTGCATTGAGTATTTTAGTAATGAACCTAATACAAATAGGTTCTTTGGATAATTCCAAAGCAAGGGATGGAAAAAAGTATATTCCCAATAAAATACTGGAATGGGAAGCTTAACTCAAAAAATACAATAAAACTTCACTGTAATTTGAGAACAAATGACGAGAGTAGGTGATGAAAGTATTGGGATAAATTTAAACAGATCTCACCTATAAAGCATAGACACTGATGACATTATATATAATTACAAGTGAATAAAACTGTAAAGTGAATAAAACTCAATTAAGTAGAAGCTTCAGCATGTTGTATAATATTTGAGCACTGCCATTTTAAGATAGCATTTCATTTTCTGTGTTATATGAAAAACTACATTCAGGATTTCACAGCTACAAGACTAGAAATGTTTATTTAAATTAGATGTTATCATTACTCTAGTGCTTGTGGATAAGTATATTATTTTTCCTTGTTTTCTTCCCACTTCATCAATTTCTTTCTAAAAATTGTAGTAGTGTGGTTTTTGCAAATCACCATTTTACAATGACTTTCATTCTTAAGTATTTCAGATAAACATTTAACACGACATAACTTTCAGATCTCCCTCTTTGTGCATTGTAATCAATCACTCGTATTTCTGAAAAGACTAAAGCATGTACATCAAAATTGTATCTTTTTAAAGCATGCAGCTATCTTTGTCAAAGCATTGCATCTTTTCAAGGAAATGTCAGCAATGTTATTCTTGGGACTCCTTCTGCCCAAGAGGCCAATGAGGGCTGAACAATGAAGCCAACAAGACAGTTAATCAATAGCAGTCACGGCACCATTTTTTATCCTCCAGAATCTTCATTTTCAATGAGGTTTACATCATTAAAGTAAGAAAACGGGACCATCAATCTCCATTGGTTTCGAGCGGTAGATGAAAGAATTAATTTGACGGTCATAAAAATAACGATGCAACTGTGTGCTGTAAGTCTTTAAAAATTCGTTTTTAGGTTTAAAACCCAGAAGGACAGACATATTGCTGAGAAATAAAAGCACTGATTTGTCAATTCTTTCTTTTCCTCATAGTCTAAATAGATTTCTAACAGATCTCAATGTCGTGAAGAAAAGAAAAAGGTTTCAATCCAAGTCTGTTAAGATGTAATGAACAATATATTTGAAATACATTCATTATCAGCGATACTGATGCCACTGTTTTTGAATGATGTTGACACATGTTGTCTCAACATGTGCTTTCATCATGACAGATTTATACAAAAAGAAGTAAAACCATCATATAACACCCACCTAACTACATATCCCCTTCCCAGGGACAGACACAAGTCTTCTGGGTCCTAAAGGCTATTGAGCTCGCCTTCAAAAAAAAAAAAAAATGCAAAATATAAATATGAAATTAGGTACAGAGCCTTATAAGAGGACCACACAACCCAGGAGCCCTGATATTAAAGCTTGGTTAAATTAGTGATAAAGCCACTCCTGCCTCATCCACTGAATACACAAGTCTCATTTTGGTCGTACACTGGCAAGTCTGAATGAGCTGTGTTTTTCGTTTGGTATTTTTTCCACGGCTGCCTCCCCTGACCACCCCCAGCTATTCTGTATCAGTGTGGCCGAGTATGCCTTGGGAGAGAAGGTGTCGAACATCAGCTCAGCCCACATGGTTCTGTGAACATTCTGGAAAACTGCAGGAGGCCACTGCCAGCCAATGAAGCTGCAGTGAGGGAAACACCACAGCAGGTGAAGGAGTGCTTTCTGATTTTTTACACAACGTTGGCAGCCAACAGTGTTATCATTAGGTATATGTTCAAAGTTTCCTGAACTGGCTTTATATGCTTTCATGTTTTGCTTCTAATCATTTATTTCTAGCATTGATTTTTCAATGAAAAATTCATCAGAAAGAACAAAGAATGGAGAGGAAGCAGAAGCCAGAACAAGTACTGAGATTTTAACACTTTATTAAGACACATGGTTGGGCATCTCATTTTAATTGAGACAAAAACAAAACAAGCTCTGGCCAGGCAAAGAATGTTCCTGGATCAGAGTGGGGAGAAGACCTGGTACAGGTGGAGGCGCATGACTTCTAAGAATTTGGCACTTTCTCACCATTACCTTGTTCTTACATAGCTGCCCCTCCCCCACCGTTCTTGTCCTTCAAACAGCAGGGGCGTCAGAGAAAGGCTTTGGTCTGGGTAGATGTGACCTCTGCATGCCCCTGGCCTACCAGATGCAGGATCAAGTCCTGTCAGCTGGATCTTCTTCACTTCAATCATGGGAATCCAAGCAAACCGAGAGTTTCTTTGCTCTGTGGGATTTGCCTGCCCCAAGAGTGGTGTCTTTTAAATGAAGGTTTATTATTATTCAGGAATGATGACAGAGGATACAGCCATTGAAAGGATAACATATTATTCACAGGTCCCTAGTGGAGGGGTCACACCACAACATGGGGGGCACACATGAAAACACCAGGGTTGGTCAGGACGCAGAGGGAGCACGGGGAAAGTGTGGCTTTACTGTGCTTTACAAGGGGAGGGATGATCGAGGCAGGTAAAGCAGGTTTAGGACTGGCTAGTTAGAATTGTAGTGGGCTCTGCGGTATAGAGCTGCCCCTAGTAGTCTGGTACCTGTGATTAGGTACAAGGACAGGGTGATTAGGGCAAAGGACAGTGACCTGATAAAGGAGATGGTTGGGGGTGCGGATTCTGGATTTATTGGTTGGTATATAAAAGGTAGCCCAGTGATGGGTATTAAGGAGCACGCATATGGCACGGAGCACTGGGTATTATACGCAAACAATAAATCATGGAGTGCTACATTAAAAACTAATGATGTACTGTACAGTGACTAACATAAAAAAATAAAAAAAGGTGCACTCCCAACACGCCAATCATTTACATATCTAAGAACCAGTTAGCCCGGGTCAGCAAGGCCCCAAGATGTCAAAGCATCAAACTTATAAAATAAAAGACGTGATTGATTGATACAGGAGGGAAGGAACAGCAGGCAGGTAATGTCGCAGGCAATAGCAAAAGCAGCCAGAGTCCCATTTAGCTTTCAGAATTCTGCTGCTAGGGAAGAAAGACTATGCTTGACCCCGCTTCAGGTGTAAGCTAGGAGGGTTACCAAGCCTTCCCTGTGACAAACAGGTGACAGTTGCTGGCAGATGTTTTACCCAACACCAAGACAGTAGACATGTCCTCACTGGTGGAGGCAATATTACCCTCATTTTACAAATGAAGACACTGGGGGGCAGAGAGTTTGAAAGCAACCTTTCCCAATGTCACACAGCTAGTAGGTGGTAGAGCCAGGATTTGTATCCAGGACCTGGGACATTCTATCTTCTAAGGCATGGAGCTTAAAGTCTACCCGATTTTTAAGGTCACACACAAATATGTGAGATGAAGTAAATATAGAGGCTCTAAAATTAAAAAAAACTATAATGTCAAAATTAATAATGTTTAAAATAGTATCCAAAAACATACTAAGTCATTTTTAATTGTTATGTTTAGTATTCATTTTAAAAATCCAATACATTTGAAAATAATGTATAGCTTAGATTTTTTTCATTTTCCAAGAATTCCTGAGTTTGCCTGATTATTACACGGAAATCAATTATAAATCAAATGAATTAGTTATAGTCAAATAATTTCAAAATAAAGATTGTAAAAGCCTTCTCAAAAGTTTTAAAGTGGGGTGTCAGGTTGCTCAGTCAGTCAGATGTCTAACACTTGATATCAGCCAGGTCTTGATCTCAGGGCCATGAGTTCAGACCCTGTGCTAGGCTCCATGCCTAGCATTAAAAAAATAATAATAATCGTTTTTAAAGCATTAAAATAAAACATTATTGTACTTAATGTGGGATGGGGGTGTATTTCAATATGTTCAACAGGAAAGAGGTAGGGCCACCAAAAGGACATAAGCTGTCAAACTCTCTGCTCAGGACAATGATGGGTCACACGCTCTCAACATCTCCCACACTAAAAATTTTCTCTTACAATTATATCTGAAGTACTTCACCGTGTGCTATACCAAGCAAATATTTAGTAAATGTTACTGAATGACTGGAAGTTTGACAATCTCTTTTTAGACAGTGTTATGAACTGAATGATTGTGTCCCCACAAGTTCACATGTAGAAGCCCTATCTTACAATGTGGTGGTGCTGGAGGAGGGGTTTGGGGAGGTAATGAGATCTGATGGGGCCCTCATCATAGGATTAGTGCTCTTTTAAAAAGAGACACTGAGGGGTGCCTGGTTGGCTCAGTGGGTTAAGGCCTCTGCCTTCGGCTCAGGTCACGATCTCAGAGTCCTGGGATCTAGCCCCGCGTCAGGCTCTCTGCTCTGCAGGGAGCCTGCTTCCCCCTCTCTCTATGCCTGCCTCTCTGCCTAACAGAGACAAATAAATAAATAAAATCTGTCTGACAAATAAATAAATAAAATCTTAAAAATAAACAAACACATAAATAAATAAAAAGAGACACTGAAGAGCTTGCTTGCCCTCTCTGCACTATGTGACCACACAGCAACAAGGCATCTATCTGCAAGCCAAGAAAACGGCTCTCACTAAAACCCTGCCATGCTGGTACCCTGATCTCAGTCTTCCAGCCTCCAGAAACTTGAGAATATAAATTATGAAGGAAAAAGAAGGAAGGACAGTGTCCGGTACTTAGTAGGCATCTTGATCAATGCTTTTTCTGATGAATGTCAGGAAAATACTTTTAAAAAGCTTAATTACATAATACGCAAGTCTGTGCTTTAAAAAAACCTTACAAAGTAAAAAAGCATGTAGATTTTAAAGTGTAAACCCTGCTTTACTTTTACATTTGCCTGTATCTCTCTCCAAAAATAACCAATTATTAACAGTTTTGTGTGCCTTTATTTAAAAATAAAGTCATATTACTTATTGGTTTTACAACTTCTTTTCCTTTAACATTTCTTGATGCTCAGTACATATTGATTTGTTTTCATTTTGTGTAACTGGCACAAAATTTTTACACCACAATTTGACTTCTTCCCAAAGGAAAGGCATTTGGGTGGTTGATACTTGTCTATTACAAGTTCCTTGAGCACACATGTGGGTATTTCTGTTGGAAATGTTCTCAGAAACGGAACTCCTGGCCTAAAGGGCTCATATTTTCAAATGCTCGCAGATATTGCCGAATTGCACTTTGAAAAGACAATGCTAGTTTACAATCCCACCAAGAGAACATTTCCCCATACGTCAGGAGAAAATTAATATGAAAACCATCTGAAAATTTAAATGTGTTTTTGAAGTAGAACTGCAATTCAGTAACACGAGATAGAAACAAGCCTTTGATTTTAAGCAGATGACATGCTGAAATTCAGATATGCTAAGAGCACAGAGATATTCTTGGAGCACAAGAGTCTTAGCCTTTACTTATATATTATTTAATTGTATCTACTCATATAACCTTTTGAAGTTGGTTTCATAAAGAGGCCATCATGCTCACTGCAGAGAGGCTCGTTACTCTGTAAACCATGACCTCTGACAGTGGCAAGCCGAGCCCCTCACCACAGCCATGGTGCCAAGTGCAATAAAGGCCAGGGCTGTACACTCTTTATATGCTGATGAAAGGATTTAAGGTGAACTGATTAAAGTAATAAAACATGTTTGTACACCCTTAACAGCTGCTTCTACCATATAAAAGGGTGGTCTCTTCTCTTTCTTTTTTCTCTTCCCCTAACCACTTCACCTCCAACTCTGTCTTTTTCTTCTTCCTCCCCGAACCCCCTTTTTTAAAAAGTAGATCCCCACTGAGAAATCACGTGGCTACACAAAACTCTGTTCACCTTCAGTTTCTGAATAAACAAGGGACAGAGTTGGTTGTCTGACAAACACAGAATATGCAATATTATAAATTGGTATGAAATGGTACAATGGAATGAACCAAACACTCTGTGTCAAAGAACTTCCCATCTAACACCATCTGACGCACAGCTCTATCAACCCTAATTCCAGAAATGCTGAAAAGCCTACGGTAACTGCTTCCACAATGACACTCCTGCTACTTTGCAGGCTTCCCATATGCTAGAAGCATTTTCCTAGGTTAGTACCTGATGCTTTTTTCCCAGGGCTTTATCTAAGAACCTGTCAGAAGTTTCCATCTGACATGAAGCAGAGTTAAGTCACAGTACTTAAAACTACTAGTCAAGATGTTTCATTTGTTCATTTTTTCCCTTGTCAAAAATGCATTCTTATTCAATATTTCTCTAACCTAGGAGTAAATAAACTGTTTTGTAAGCACACCCTATAATTTTAAAGGAAGGATTTACTTTAAAATATTTTAAATTATTTCTTCTTATTTTATTTTTTTCAATTGTATTCTTAAGATTTATTTAAAAACTGAGTAACAGGTGGTTACCTTATCTGCCAAAGTTAAATGAAACAGACATTCACTATAAAATCAGTAGAAGAGTCAATTCACCACCATTTACCATAGGTATGACTTCCATTTTAGGACAATAAAGAATAAACATTTCAAACTGTATTTCAGAAGTTTTTATCCTGTGATGACTATAAGACAAATTGCACTGTAATCATATATAATTTCATTTTTAGTCATCTGCAATTAATTTATGTTGTCTTAAAAGTAGCCTCCACCACTCACCCAAATTTAATAGATTCTCCTGAGAAACTTCGGAATGAAACAGAGTGCTAGGAGACTATGGAAATAAGTCCCCCTTGAGTTGATTCAAAGGATCTCATTAACCAGGGGGTCAACATCATTCTGTGAAGACTTAGGCCACATGCAAGCCCTCTTCTGTTGGTCATCTCTCCTCACACTTACTTCCCATGGCCCACGCTTCACTGCCTCCTCAGAGCTCAGTTCATTTCCCTTTATGAGGTCTTTTCTGATTATTTTAGCTCACAATTCTAATTTGTCACCCCTTCTGCAGTGCTTACTGTCTATACCATTCCTTTTCAGTCTTTATTCATTTACTTTCTTATATCATCATTTTATAATCTTGCCTTTCTGAAGAGATACCCTTTAGGAATAAAATACAAATCTTATACCTTTTAATTTGCCCCGTATAGTGATAAATTTTGGTTGGGAAATGCTGAATTGAAATGTCTAGTAAGAAAAAATGATACAGGCAGAGTAAAGGAATATTATATATAAGCCACAAAGTATAATTATGATCTGCCAGCTTTTAATAAAAACACACTACTTGTGAATTGGTAAGAAAAACCCAACTCTTTCAAAAGATTAACTTCTGGAAAATGCTGCAGAACTTATCTGATAAGCTAGGTTAGTAAGTCTTAGGACTTTTCTATTTCCTATCTTCTCTGCAATTTCCATTGAGTACATTACAAAGTTAAATTCAGAATACAGACAAAAGTCTGTATTCTTTACTCCCCACTCATTATCAAATGTGTTTTCAGAGTGAGAGAAACCTCTCCTGTCATCCTCCTAGCTTTTGTTTTAATTTTCCCAAGAGTTAACACCTCCCCTATATAATCTTCAGAATAGTAACGATTCACACGTATTGAGCATGGGCCCTCGGCCAACCATGATGCCCAATGTTTCTACCATAGTTCCTCACTGAATCCTCTCTCCTGCCCCAAAGGATAGGCACTCGGATGAGGATGCTGAGGTGCAGTGAGGGGGGCTCACAGTCAGTGTGCTCAAGCCATCCTCAGATTCCCAAACCCTAGTTCTCGACACTGACAGCAGCCCTCCGAGACTCACACACATGAGAAACTGTCACGTTAAACTTCAAGAGCAAACTCACAAGTCATCTGAAAGAGCACTTCCACAAGCAAGAGAATCTTGCATGTCTTCCTCTTGTGCTGTTGTGTTTTTCTCCCCCCATGCATTGTATCACTCATCCTTTCCTCAGTCCCGCACTGGCTCATGTCGCTTGTGTGTCGTCTCCAGCCTGCGCGGCTCTACCGGGCTTCTGGTGTAGCTCCTTAGGTTTTCTCATGAAAGCCTCTTTCCACCATCCATGCTGCATACTGCCAATGACCAGTCCAGTTTTTTGGTAATACATTTTCACCTCAGCTTAAAATTCTGGAAGAGCCCCCACTGTCTCTAGGCCTAAAATCCACAGCTGCACTGACTGGCACCTTCATCTCCCATTACTGCCTCTGCTCCAGCAGGCTACATCTGTCCCTTGTCCTCCCTCACTTCTCCTTCCACACCAGCCTCCTTCCTGCTTCCTGTTCTCAGTGCCTTCTCTTCGTACAACCCATTGCTCACGCTAACCTCACTGTCAGAACCAAGAATGGTTCCAGTGCCATGTTCTCCAGAACCCCTCTCACAGGGCTAGCCACAAGGGTGTTGACTCGGAACGTGTGGATTTGGTAACAAACACACACACACACACTCACACACTCACACACACTCACACGCAGAATGCAAAACATTGACTATGTAAGAAGGTCAAAGAGCCCACTGCTGAAGGAAAAAACCTCTCCACAGTTTCTTTTCTCTCACCCCACATTCCCAAATACACACAAGTCCTTCCAACTCCACTAATCTTGGCAAGTTTAAACTGCAGTTTTCTGAAACAAAGGTCACTTGCTCAGCTACAGATAAATAAAAATTCACAAGCATCTCCAGGAAAATCAATACAGGTACTAAAAATCTAAGTTGATAATAAATTTTAGTTCCCCTTGCACATAGCTCAGGAATGTCACTATTTACTGGAACTGCTGTAATATCAGATATTTCAAAAGGGTATTGATTTTGCTACTGAAGTGTGACTAAGGGGATAAATAAACTGCTCCTGGGGTCAATCGATCCATTTATCTTCACTGGTATTTTATAAAAAGTCAAAGTAGCATAAACTTTGATAAATAAATGTTATCATGAAAGAAGTATTACTGACATAAGGATCTGGAGGAAGAAAGAACAATTTTGCTATCTGAAAGATACACGATTGGCTTAAGATTTTAGCACTTTTAATAATAGCTGCCCACAAAGAAACATCCTTTTTGACTCATTCTACATAATCCGTGTAGGCCCAAGTAAAATTCTGAGCCACATGGCCAAGAAAAACAGAGGTGAGGCCACAAGTCAAGCCTCCATGAGAGAGAGATCCCCAATCCCCCTTTTATCAGAAAGTAACTGCTAGAGTCCCTAAGGTACACAAATGTCTTTGGATATTTTGAAGGTATGTTTGGGAATTGCAGAGCTGTGGCAAATTTGTGGCAAATTTATCAGAATGGGACATGCTATGAAGTGGCTTTTTAGGGCTTTATTGTTAAATCCTATTGCACCAATAACCACTTAATGGCACCTCGACGGTCCTGTAAAGATTTCAATGCAAGGCCCACAATGGAAAGCCCACAACATCAGGGCTCTGGTAGGATATTAAGTCTCCTACAGAATTTTAATTGAGGTGTAGGAGAAGTGGAACCCTGTGAGAGGCGATAACTTACCCTGAGAAATTACCCTGGCAAGAAGATGTTACTGTGGTCGTGTGAAGGCAGCATGACCGTTTTCATCTTGCGACGGGACCGATGATGATGGAAGTTCCCACGTTGTTACTGTAATTTCAGCCCAACAAGGACTTCAGAAATGACCATACCCCAGGGAGACGCATGGCTGTCAGCATACGAGACTGCTAAAGATTTTACGTTTGATGCAGGCAACTTCTCAAAGGGCTCTCAAATTTAAAAAAAAAAAAAAAAAATCCAATCCAAATACGTAGCTCTTAGATCCAAGCCCGCCCTGGTTTTCTTTTCATTAACTACGAGGCGCCCATTCAGGGGTTCCTTATTTTTCTTCTTTCCTTCACACAAACCACTGCTGCCTTCAAAGACCCCTGCCCAGAGAGACGCTTTTCAGGGTCCTGTTGGAGGCAAGCCTGCTCGGCATTTGGTGAGGCAGCTTAAAGGAGGGTATCTCCTGGGGGCTGGGGCAATGCCCAGCAGGACACAGTGGGCACTGGATACAATGGCATTTACTGACTGAAAGTGTCTGGGTGGCCAGACTAGGCCTGGGATTCTCTGGGGGTCACAGGATGTTGGCAGTGTGATTCTAACAGCTGCTAAAGCTACCCTGGGCAGGAACAGAGCTGTAGCCATGGGTACAGTCAAAGGGGGAAATGCCCATGACGAAAGGCTGTCTGGCAGGCTTGGACAATCTCTATGAAATAGGTCTGGCACATTCCCATAATGGCAGGTCACAGGAAAGAGTCCAGAGTGTACAATGCTACTCATTTTGCTCCTCCTGAAGAGTTGAAAGTGCAGGATTAGCCACAGATCTGTAGAAATGCATCCTCTAACGGCAGCCTCCCTCGTTGACACTTGAAGGAACAGAGTGGGTATGCGAGCGTACGTGTGTGCACACATGCCATCAGCTCTGAATTTATTGCAGAAAATCTCCCTGATACTATGGCACTAAGGAAGTAAAGCAAAATCTCATTTAATGGAAGTTTTCTTTTCTCTTTTCTTCCTTCCAATCATTCTGAGTATCCTGGACTTGTCTTCCCAATGCATCACATCAGACTGAGGCTTCCATCCCTCTATCAGGATGTCATCTACCTGTCGGTTAGGTAGTATAGCTGGAGAAAACTCTCATCGTAACCTGGGAGACAGGCTCCTCACCCTGGTGCTTGGGCCGTGCAGGAATCTGTGTTTCTCCATTGAGCTTTTTCCCACTCTCCAAACAGATCCCACCAAACTCTACTGGCTCTGCTAAACCTTGCTCGTCCCCCTCTCTCTCCATAGTCAGTGGGAAATCTCCACTTGGACTGAACTCATCATCTTGACCCCCTGCTCGCAATCTGCTTTTCTTCAAGTGTTCACTCTCAGAGAGCGGTATCATCAGCTCTCCAGCCTAAGCTGGTGCTCTGGGAGTCAACCACAGTTCTGCCCACTTTTCACCTCAATCCAGTGCAATACCAGCTCTTCCTGAAGAGCTCTGTTCTCTGGACACTCCCTCTCCATCCCTACAGTCTCTAGCTCACACTCCATTCTTTCTTCTTCAATTGCTGCAGTCATCTCCTGACCAGTCCCCTGGCATTCAGTCCAATTCTAGTGGGTTCTCTCCCTGTGTCCATAGGGGACCTTCTAAGAGTTATCTCAGAAGTCGCTCCCCTGCTTGAGACACTTTGGTGGCTGTGCCCTTAGAAGAAAAGGGCAACTGCTTGTCACAGCGAAAGAAGGCATTTCCACATCTGGCTTACCTTAACCTCTTTTATTTCCCTTCACAACACCCCCATTCACTCACTTTCTGTTCTCACCTACACTGCTTGGTTTTGCAAATACTTTTCCCTCTGCCCCTGTGCATCACAGAAATCTCTGCTTGGGTGTAATTTCCTCCTTAAATCTGAAAGAGAGGTCCCTCCTTGGTTCTCCTATAGGACCTCATGTGTGATGGCCATTACTACTGTTCAGGAAATAGAGATTTTAGATGTCTTTGGATGTATATTTGCTCATGACTATTTAAACTGTAAGCTCACACACTAAAAAAAGTATAAACTTCAATAAATAGTATAAATAATTTATAGCCCTATAAATTCTTAAAATTTGGAAGTCACATACTACAATTAGTACTGACTTGTTATACATGTACAACGGAGGAAATATTTCTCTTTTATGGTCAGAGAAATTGAACATTTGTTTAAAATCAATGAGTGATAAATTCTAATTCCCAGTGGGTGACACTTTGGAATAATGTTTAAATACATATTTAGCAGCTATGTGTTTGAGTATCTTCTGCTGAATTCACTTGTTGACTCAGCTCAATGAGGCAGGTGTAGCATTGGTGCAGCTGTACCTTGTTTTACCTGACAGGCACGCTTTGAAAACTACATGCCAACTGAATTTCTGTGAATTGAAATTGATTTTAAGTGCCCCATTTGAGCAAATTCTACAGTAATTCCATGTTTTAAGAGAAGAATCACCTTCTAATTTAACTTTCTTGAGTAATCCAGACTTTCATAATTGGATTTACTTACAGCAATATTATAATTGATTTTAGTCACAGAATTAAAAAAAGAAAAAACAGAAATATATGTACACACACATTGCCAACATCCTATATAATACAAACACTGAGATGATTAAGCTGTTCTAAAGAACTTTCATACATAACGAGGGAAGAAATAAAGGGAAACTTAGTATTTCTCTT
Organism: Mustela lutreola; assembly: GCF_030435805.1. Lineage (NCBI taxonomy): Eukaryota > Metazoa > Chordata > Mammalia > Carnivora > Mustelidae > Mustela > Mustela lutreola. Next base: position 65,045,319 of record NC_081298.1, on the reverse strand, counting down.
CTTCTGAATCCTGTTTTAACAATAAGTAACTTTTTACTCTCAATTTATAACTACCAAGGACAGTAGAGCTATTTTTTTTTCTAGAGCCACAACAATGAAATAATCTTGGAAGAATAATCTCAATTTTCATAATAAATAAACATGAGCCATCTAGTTTCACCAATACATATAAGTATAACTGTGATTATATCATTAAACTCTACTTCAACAATTATAAGATGCTGTTAACTGTGAGAAGCACCACGATGTTGTGTGCTATTTGGGAAGAAAAACTGTCAACCTAAACAATGACACATAATAGATTGTGAGACACATTCCA